>NC_073694.1:140132452-140732452 GCF_029784165.1 Wyeomyia smithii | reverse complement strand
GATATCGGGTTCGATTCCCGATCGAGTCAAGGAACTTTTCGAGCTGGCAATTTTCTCGACTCAGCACTGGGGCACGGTGTATCGTTGTACTTATCCTACACATGCAAAATGTGCCAAAAACAATATCGATAACGAATTCTCTCAACTAATCTAGTTGATCGAGACCGCTATTAGCCCCAAGGCTAAGCGTGCGATATTGTTGTTTAGATGTTTGTGAAAGATGTCTGTAGTTGCTCGAAAACCGGAAATTTTTTCTTGATTTCTGAAAAAAAAAACTAGCGCAATATGAAAAAAATGCGATCCACAGGCATAAATTTGCACACAATTTGAGAAATACTGCGCAATTATAAGGCGACTTCGACAATAATCTACAGAAACTGGGAAAAAAATTACTCACATCTGCAGGTCAATAAAATTTGCACACGGACTCTGAAAATCTGCATTTTGCAAAGCACATCTGGTATCCCTGATTCGGACAGAACGCTGGTTCGATTCAAATGGTGTGTTAATGTGTGTATTTCCAAGAGAATCCAAGGTGAACTCTTATGGATGTAGTTGTGATATTGGCGCTCGCGAAAAAGTAACACTGAAAGAAACTTTCAGACATTTTCTCGATTTGTGGGAGCCTCAAAAGTGTGGGGGCCCGGGCCTCACGTGCCCCCCTTAAATCCGGCACTGAGTGCATTCACTGGAACTAATTTTCGCCGTGCCACACGTGACAGAGAGAATAGCATCCACCGTAGACCTACCCCTGCGGAAACCAAACTGGTTGCTTGGTAAACCGTTTATAACTTCCGTGAATTTACCAGTCTATTGAGGATAATTTTCTGAAGCACCTTGTCCGCTGTGTTTATCAGACATTGGTCCATATGTCGATGGGTCATCTGGTGTTATTTCGGTCTACGGCAGCAAGACCAGTCTCTATCGCTTCCACTTATCCCGAAAGAGGCAATCATCTAAACATTTCTGCATGATCACTTTGAACCAACTGTAATGTACACTTCTGAAACACTTCACTTTTTAATTCTATCACTTTCACTCATCTCACACTATGCATATACGTATTTCGATGCTGATTTAGCGTTATCATCAGTGCTCACATGGACTGTGGAAAAAATAACAAAACCCTTAAAACTTTTATATCTAAGTAGTTGAATGAATAGGCCAAATTATAAGTCCCTGAAAAACCCGGGGGCTACCTTTCTAGCCATTTTAATGGCCAGCGTCGGGGTTCTGTCCAGTCCTAGCACTTTGCTCACCTTCAAAGAGTTTGCGATATCAAGGAGTTCCTCATTCGTAACACTTACTGCCTCCTCAACCTCTGCACAGCTGCAGTCACTCACATTTTGTGGGGGTTCGACAACCGGAGACCAGGGATTTGGATCATGACGTGAAAATAGTCCCTCAACGACCCGCGCTAACATCGCTGATGATTGTTTGGCCGGTGCCGATCCTCCTCTAGTCTTGGCCATCACGATCCTGTAGGTGTCACTTGCTATGGATTTAAGTTTTACTTTTGGCCTTACTGGACCACTGTGGCTATTATAAAGCAGGTCATAAGAAAGCACCCCAAGGAGATCAAGTCTAAGGAGGGCATGAAGAAAAAGTTAGTTTCCTCACAGAAAAACAGGAGGGTTGTGTGCAAAGCCACGACCGCAAGGTTGAAGTAGAATACTTATACAAGAAAGGTAACCCGGCTGCTTGCGTGTCAGTCATTTTTTCTAGTAAATAAACGTTGACTAATCAGATCAATCGAATTTTGCGCTTCAACAAGGATTGACCATTTTCAATAATATAGTAAGGTGCTTGTCATGGTTGGGGCTTGACAGTTTTTAAATTCTGAGATGAAATTTTTTCGGATGTCGCGCTCATGACTGAAGGAAAAGATAATTCAGTACGTTCTCAGACACAGAGATAAAGTAAAATTTATAACTTTTACAAATTTAAAAATGTGAATCAACTCATTAGAAAATATTAACACTTCAATCAAGTTTTTATTTCAAGGATAATTTGTTATTCATTTTAGTATCGGATGAGATGCCGATCACATATTTGCGTTTTCACTGACAGTGCGAATAAAGTATTCCTTGTGATAAAATAAACAGTGAAAAGCTGATTTAACACTTAAAACTAGACGGCTCAAATGTTGTCATAATGAATCAACTTTTCATTGAATGCATTTACTAGTGCCCACTATCGCACAGAGACTGCATTTCACTAAAGTACCTCACTGCATCAGCCGCTATCGATGCTGAGATCCGCTGCAACTAGTGCGCTATCCATAGCCATGCCACAGTTGTGGCCGCTATACGCTGCCATTGGTATCCACTGTCCCTGCATCAGCTGGCCCAGCTAATATCGTTGCTGAAATCCACTACAACTAGTGCGCTATCCATTACTAAAATTACAATTATCTTCTTTTGGGAAGAATCTTTGAAAATTTTCCAATCTATTGATGCAAGAACGAAGGAAATCCATCGAATACTAACCGATTTATTAGCATTTGAAATTGGACATATTTTTCACTTTTTTCGGTTTTAGATTTTCATTTCACATCCCTATGTAGCCGAACTTCCTGAGAGAGGTATTCTACTTCAAAGTTGCAGCCAGATGATGTACAAAACCTTATGAGTGGAATTGGTGCGAGTGTACGGTTATGGCATAGAAGTTGAACGCACTCGGTCCATGGCAGCTTATCTTTAGTGTTTCAGAGATCTTGCTCCATTTGGTCCAACTACCTAGCTCGTTGCATACCTCTACGTCTTGTACCGGTCGTATTCCAGACAAACACTATTTTTGTGGAATTGTTATCCGGCATTCTAACAACATGTCCCAGCTATTGTACGCTTCCAGCTTTAGCAACTTTCTGGATACTGGCCTAACCAAAGAGCTGCACCAACTCGTGGTTCATTCTTCCTTTCTGACAACATGTCCCAGCTATTGTACGCTTCCAGCTTTAGCAACTTTCTGGATACTAGCATAACCAAAGAGCTGCACCAACTCTTGGTTCATTCTTCCATACGCCATGCTCATATACTCCGCCGAAGTTGGTTCGAAGCACACGTCGTTCGAAAACGGCTAGTGCTTGCAAGTCCCTCTAGAGCATTGTCTCGTCCCCGTAGTTCGGACTAGCGGTCTGCGTCTTATATATGGTGCACTTGGTACAAAGTAAGCTGTGAGCTTACATTCGATGTGCATCACACTATCTGCTAAAGAGAGAGCGCTGAGTAATAGATTCTCTGGCGAATAAACGTTCTTAATTTGACAGAGCAGAAGCCCAGTGAAACCATTGTAAACAGCTCATCCGCACACGCAAGATAAGTGAAATAAACTACTCGGCAAACAACTGAGACTTGTGTTACCATTCTCCTCGCTCTGGGGTCAACAAAAACAGTGTAAAATCGAACATTCTGCAAAATACGCACCCATGGTGAGTTCTGAATCTTTCTATAATATCAAATTCAAAATCGGTTAGGATGTGGCTTCAATGTTTTGTGTTCTTTGGCCAACTTCTCTTTTAGTAACGGAGAAGCTAACGAAAATTGCTCCCTCTCAAACTGAGAGAGAAAACAATTGAAATACTTTACGACTAAATGTGGTTAGTTACTCGCTCTGTGTGAGAGAAAGCGTAGTTCTGCAAGGTGTTTGACAGTAGAGGAGGAAATGGGAGCAAAAATCAAGAGAATCAATGAAGCCTGCTTTCAGGCACAGGACGTCTGCGGATTTCTCTGCTGCAGTTGAGTTGTTATCTGACGTTACCAATGATCCGAGGAACACAAATTCGTCAACTACCTCGAGCTCATCTCCATCGATCACTACGCTACTGCCTATGCGAGTTATATCACTCTCGGTTCTCCTTACTAGCAGATTCTTCGTCTTCGACGTATTAACGTTCAATTCAACCTTTCTTGCTTCAGGCTTCAACTTCGTGTACTGTTCAGCAATCACCTGGAACGTCCTTCCGCAAGGTTCACGTCATCAGCGAAGCAGATGAACTGGCTAGATTTATTGAAAATTGGGCCCCGCATGTTAAAGGCCGCACGTTTTTATAACACCTTCAAGCGCAATGTTGAACAGAAGGCAGGAAAGACCGTGGCCTTGTTGAAGTACCTTGCGTGTTTAAAACGGGCTTGATACAGACCGATGTCATGACAACTGTTTCTTGAAGCCGCCGCCGATGATGATGGCGCCAGTGTTGAAAATATGATCATAAGCTCCGTTCATTGTGCCGCATGTTTTACTGTATGGATTTTTTGCGTGCTTCTAACTATATTAAATGTAGAGCTCTCTCCAGAACGTGTTAAAACATGTTTGAACGTGACCATTGAGGTACTGCACAAAATCCATAAAACGTTGAAAACGAAACAGTCGTTCTTCGCTTTTTGCATTTCTACACACCTCTTGCAGCAACAGTTAATCTCGAATAAACGCAGCTTTTTTGGCTGTTTCGCAAGCATTGACAGCCTTTTGACGTATAATCGAGCCAGAGAGCCAGAGAAAAACGGCTTCAAGCAAAATGTATGGGACGTTCGTGACAGGGATGTGGCTTAATACCGCATCCGAAATCTTAACACAGCTCTGTACACCATCCATCGTGGTGACTAAGAACTTGTTAATTTCGCAGGGAAGCCATTTTCGTCCATAACTTTCCATAGTTCTACACGGTTGAAAGTCGTCGTAAACGGCCTAAAAATCAATGATTAGGTGATGCGTGGGGACTTGATATTCGTGACACTTTTGAAGGATCTGCCGCAGCATCAAAATTTGGTCCGTTGTCGATCGCCCACCCACAAAACCTAATTCCCACAAACCTTCATGCAAACGACGACAGAGGGCGAAAGGTGATCTGGGAGAGCACTTTACAGGCTGCGTTGACACGATGATTCTCAATTGAAAATAACAATGAGCGCTAACGGAAACAGGGGGCTTCCATACAATACTTCACGCATATATAGGGAAGATGGAGAAAAGAAAATCGCGACGATATGAAACGGAGGAAGCCAACACCAGTTCCACAACCCGAGGTGGCTACGGGGCGCTAGTGATCAACAGCAAAAAAAAAACTCCCAAATATTGCTCGGAAATCGCGTGACGTTTTTATTGGATGCCATGGCCTCTCCAACAGCGTCTTGCGGTGCGAGAAAACTGTTATCAAACGACGCGATTCGGTGCCAATATCGCTTGACACGCTGAAAGAAAGGAAAGAGTCTCTCTCTCCGTCAATTGAAACAGTCAGCAGTTTCATTTGAAACGATACGATGAACAACGGACGGAAAACAAACTCGTGTTCAAATCTGTTTGACAGTGAAAATGTTTATCATGATTCGATGACAGTAGCCGAAAGAAATCAACTGAAAATTAAACTGTTAACGAATCGAAGTGACACTGTGCATGAGTTTTATTGTTATGTTTCGAAAATGTAGAGCCTTGATCCTGATTACGGAAATATTGAATGATTTATTTTATTATTTTAGGTTGTTTTTCAGGAACAATCTTTTGGCATTATTATTAAAGTTTGCAATACCGGAAACGATTTCCCCGAGAAATACCTTTTCCCTGGATCCCAGGATTCCCGAGTTAAAATTCATGAAATTTACCATAGTTTCCTAGGAAATAGTGCAACTTGGTAAGTGTAACTTGGGTCGTGGCCGCGATTTCAACGTGAAAAACATCTTTTCAGGTTAATTACGTAGACATTCAAATACTTCACACTAGACCTATTTTAAGTTGTATTGATCTCATTATTTAATATTCTATCGTTTCCTTCCATCTATGTCTTTCACATAAATCCACAAAATGGCGAAATAACGTTTTGCTTCGATGCAGATACGTAGCAACAGAAGACTCTGTGTTAAATCTTTTGACGTGGGACACGTCTTTGTTTACTATACTGGGATGCATTTTGTAAAATTGGAAATGAAACGGGCAAATGTTGCGTCAGATTTCAAACGCTAATAACAGCATAACCACATGATGGATAACAATAACCAATATGTTGTTGGATAGATAAAATGTATAACAATTTTGTAATGTGTTAATTATCACTCTAATTTCATTGCTAAGCGGTAAAATTGATAATAATTTCAATAACAAATTTACGCGAATAATGAACCAATTACATGCGAGCATTCCTAGCACAGACGACGTGAATGGACACCATCCGTTCCCTGTGATATTCCCTGTATCAATTTCGAAATAAAAATTGACAGAGTCTCCCCGTCCCAATAGGTCAATTTATTTTTGCTTCCATGAGCTTAGACTAATATGATGTCTCGAAGGTAAAAGTTTTCCTAAAAGTTTGAAACAATACCCATCCTTGAACAATCTCTAAACCTGCGTGTTAGGTACTGTAGAACCTAATAAAAACTGATGTCTTGAAAGAAAACATGCCAGTAAAAGCAACAGTACCAGTGGAGTATAGATCCGCAGGTCTCTCGTCGTCTATGATTGCAGTGGTACTCTTCTATTCGTACTGCAGCAGTACTATTCGTATTGCAGTGGTACACTTTTGTTCGTACATTTCTATTCGTATGCAATTGAGAAAAAACTACAATGCTGCTGTTGATGGTGATTGAAAGTTTATTTCATAAATATGATTGCCATAAATTACTCAACAAGAATTGTAAATTTTTGCAACGGATATTTATTTAATTTTATCTTCGATATGAACTAAATAATCGTGACCGGATAGTATCGAAAGAGTAAATTCCTAAATATATACATTTATAGAAGAGTAAGAACCTGCGAATGCTTGTGATTTTTTAGTTGATTTAGTAAGATTCGTACAGAATCCCTTTTTACATTTCAAAATTGTTAGATGATATATTATTATTCTAAGCTTTACCATAATAAACGTATATTTCCTGTCTTCGTAATACAGCGAATGTAGTTGCAGGCAAATGAAACAATTGTCAAGCAAAAAATAAAAATGTAATTGTGGATTTCTACGATTTTTTGCTGGAACTTGTTAGGAATTTTGTTCAAAATATTTTCTTATGTTTTCCAATTGATGAACCTTTGTAAGGGCTTCCATATTATTTTGAAAGTAAGATCCATACTATAGAGTGGATTTAGTTAGAGTAAAATAAGACAAAACCATTCATTATGATAACGTAAGCATTATTGGATTTGGTTTTTGAGGATATAGAGATAATTCTGACTTTGACGCATTATGAGAAATTCTTGGTGCTTCTTCAACAAGCACGATATGCTTGTGCCTTGTTAAATACATATTTTTTTGCACAAAAAAAAATACTAAAGGCATAATATCGCCAAATATAAATGATCTTTCTCTGAGTGTTGTTGAACATATTCCAAAAATTGATTTCCAGGGGAGGCTGAAAATAAACACATTGATTCTGTCTGCAGACTCTGTATATTTTGTAACAAAAAATCCCCTAATTACAGTGTTTAGTCCCACGTCACCATTCCAAACAACCCTAGGGCTGTATACCTTGTAGTATTTTATTTTATTTTATTTTATTTTATTTTATTTTATTTTATTTTATTTTATTTTATATTATTTTATTTTATTTTATTTTATTTTATTTTATTTTATTTTATTTTATTTTATTTTATTTTATTTTATTTTATTTTATTTTATTTTATTTTATTTTATTTTATTTTATTTTATTTTATTTTATTTTATTTTATTTTATTTTATTTTATTTTATTTTATTTTATTTTATTTTATTTTATTTTATTTTATTTTATTTTATTTTATTTTATTTTATTTTATTTTATTTTATTTTATTTTATTTTATTTCATTTAATTATTTCCATCTGATCAACAACGATCTACATGAAATGTGATGTTTTGATATGTTGCTACGTTCGCCCGTAAACTTGAGTATATCCTCAAGTTGGTCTATATTTTCTTCCTTTTAATGCTGTTCTTTTTTCTCTTTAACTTTATCTTCCTCTTAAGTATTACAAATATCAAGTACATAAAATAATATTCCCTGACCCTTGTTTTCGAAAGTAAACAAGGGTCAGGGAATATTATTATTTTAACTCTGTAAATTTTTCTATGGCCAAAGGTATAAATGGCCCTCTCTCGAAGTACACATGTTGTAGAGAGTTTTTGAATTCTGAACTTTTATATGATTAATAACCGAAACGATTCGTAATAGAGTCCGTAGACTTACGTCAAACTTGAGCTGGTGCACTTAGGCACTTACTTTTCTTCTATTGACTTGCAGAAACTCTTTCCACTACATAGGTAAAGCGGGTTTAATATCTTTTTTGTGTCAAAAAGATATTTCTATCAAGTGGTATTTTTTCGGTCTTGAGAAGCGATTTCAGCAATTCTTCGAATCATTTTATTTGATGTCCTTCACACAGGAAAATATGACTAGATTCTACATTTAACTGACTTCTCGTGATATTTAGAATTTTAGAAATAATTAATGGGCATTTCTGGTACATCGTAAAATATTTTTTTTTAAATCCCTTATAATCAAATTAATGAATTTCCTATGTCATTTAGACTGTCGAGAACATTATACTTTTCAGACGTGGTATATTTAATTCGGACTACATTAGAAAAATTTAGAAGAAAATGTTATTGCAATGCGAAAAAACCACAACAATAATGAATCGTCTGTTTGAATTCAACACCTGCTCAATTCCACGGTGCTCTAAACGAATAATTAGCACATCCTGTTAGAAATGATAAACTTCTACATCGTTAAATGACGGCCCCTTCTTGGCCATAATAAAATGCGAACGAAATCGAAAACTCGACCACATTCTACAACAAATTCCATTTCAAACAAACTCTTCCGTTGGTACTTTCCGTCGCTCAACATACTTTTTTTTTAATTTTTCCAATTCTCTACACGTCCTGGCACAAATATTTCCACCCAAAATCAACATAGTCGGACGTCTGCTGGCTGACTCGACGTCGGATACAGTGGCGAAAATCAAATAAGCGGAATATGGAACTTACTATCGACGAATTCAGGGGTTGCGCGTTGCATACTAAGCAGTCCTGTCGAATACAGTTAGTGGTGACTATGTTTTTGGTCAGTTCGTTATGCCAGGCGGGGGACACCCAAATCTGACCGTTGGGACGATGATTCCGCCTGTGACCGGCAACCGAAGGTAACCGATCGAAGTCCAATAAATAGCATTGTAATATTAAAATATCCATCAGTAAAGTTCAAGCCAACGGCCGTGTAGTTCAATTAGTTAACTAAGCGTACCCCGTTTAACCTCACTTAGAGCGGCACAGGAAAAATGCTTCTTAAAAACAGTGTTGTAGTGGTTCTGGCGATGCTGGTGGCCGCAGGAGCTGCCGCCTCTAACACCCAGCAAGAGCAGCAGATGATCAATCTGATCAACGAAATCGACAGCGAGGACAGCTTTCCGCTGTTCAGTGGGCTGACAATCGAACGAGTCGACTCAGCTGACGGAGCGCGATCCTTCCCAGCTGTCGACGAAGATTTGGCTGACCGTGCCGTGCGCTATCTGAACAGCCACAGTGTGAAGTTTAGCATTCCTGCCGGTGAGGAAAGCGAAGGCCGCCAAATGGAGGAAGGTGAGACATTGTGTTCGCTGTGAAAAGGACTAGAAATAATAAGTGAATCTCGTTAATGCTATCTCATGGGATTATTACGTGCGTGTTGGTCCAACCAAATGATCTGAAATTTTGAAGTGTTCGCTGTGTCCGAATTGCCAACGACTTTTAAAGATGCTTGATATTTTGCTTTTCTTAATGCGCAAAATTTATCGAGAGAGTTTGTACGAAGTTAGAAATTACATGCGAAGAATTTGAATTTGGTTTTTGTGCTTTACTGAAATAATAATTTTGTTTTTTTCTTAAACGAAGATAGTTCATGTGCCATTGGTGGATTTCTAATGAAACAGTGTGGAACAGTTTCTACATAGTGAGGAATTTTCATGAGAGAAATTAAGCTTTTTCTCAATCTTCCATAGAAAAGAAGGAGTTGGTACCGTAGCCCAAGCAATTTATAACTGGGGGACAATATGTACAGAAATTTTACTATGTGATGGCGTAATAAATTGTAATTTCGCAGGAACAATTATCAATTGGGTATTTGGGCTATAATGAGGAACTACTCTTGGATCTTTGTGTTTTCAATTTTTTTTCTGCTTTATTCAATCATGACTTTGAATTATTCAATAGAAAAATTTTTAAACTGTTCTCGCAAAACTACAAATATGGCGAGGACGGGTTGGATTAAGACACTCTAACTTTAGCTGAAAATTATATAAAGAACCCACGCAATCCACTACTCATAACCAACGCAACTGAATGTAGTACAAACTTAGCAGATTCAATCTATTTACCATTAACCAGCAAATTTGAGCAGTTTCTGTGTCTTGTAAAAAAGAGTTTCTCGACTGTTTATGATAGTTGATTGTGCATGATTTTTGTTCTAGAGTCGTATGGATCTACTAAAAAGTGAAGTACGAATAATTTCCAGCCAAAATACTACCTTGATCCAGACTAAACGTAATCGATCTGTGAACGAAAGAATCGATTTGTATGAAATTATTTCCTTCGATTTCTGTTTGTTTTTAAACAATGACCCTTCTCAAGGATTTAATATCAAATGTGTGATTTCAACATTGTCAATCTCTAAACCCTTTTAATTCCTGCTATTTTTCCATCGTTATATAATTCAACAAATAATTGTGAAATTAAGAGGAAATCGTGAGTAAAATTACTACCTATAAATTATTAGTATTATTTTAACCTTAATTGCTCTTAAATTTTCTCTGTGTTTTAACTTGCAGTTTGTTACAACTATTTCAACAATATGCTGGAATCTTTTCAAAGCGTTTCCTGAGGAAAAAGTAATTATTTAAAATTTTACCATTTGTAGTGTAAATAGCCTCATTTTTTAAGCAAGTGAGGTGTCACTTGATGAAATTGGGCTGATGACCTAGATACTGATATTACCATCCGAGTAATTAGAGGCATAGTACTGCTTTGATCATGATCATTATATTACCGGAGCATGTTACGGTCATTTCTCAGGAACCGGTAGTTTACAGCTTTTATGAAGTTATTTAGATCTAATCGACAATCTAACCAGATGTATGTAATATACAATATTGATACCATTTTTTTTAATATTTGTTATTTTATAAAGTACGAACTGAGTACCCAATCTTTCTCGAGATTCAATATCAGCTCTTGTAGTTATGGTAATTAAGAAGGTTCTGGGATCTTATAAGATTTAACTCGGAAATTTCTATGACTCTAGGGAAATCATATGTGATTATGAAAATATGCGGTTCTGTCAGTCCCTATCCCTATAGACGTGAAAACTACTAAATTGGTCGGCTTTATATGAAGTGGTTTTTGGGGCCTGTGTATGGGAGCCGATAAAGGTGATGGGAATATTTCTTCTGCTGCTGAAGGGAGGGCTCCCATACAAATAAAACACAAACTTCAGCGTAACTCGAGAACTAATCAATCAAATTGAATCAAATTCGGCATGAGAGGGTTTTTGGGAACGAAAAATTATTTTTATGGTGGTTCCAGTATTTCCGAAACCATACTAATTAGGGTTGGCAATAATTCCGGGATACGGGAAAGTAAATTTTCACTTCCCGGAAATTCCCGGGAACCAGGAATGAAAAAAAATCTTAGCAAAAATGACATTTGAAATAAAGTTTATTAATAAAAGGTAACTAATACGTAATACTTTCAAATCACCTTCTCCAGCTCTTGCTACATTTTATTAGAACTGGTGTGCCCAATTCTTCCAGATTGTTGAAGAGAAAACTGAACTGGCAGGCATTAGTCGAGACAAATATTTTATAAATTTGATTCGAATATTTCTTCGGGCTAATATATATGCAATACTATACTATACAATAATAAATATTCGCTCAAAACGTTGGAAACGTGGAAGACATAGACAAATTAAAAGGAAACGATAGAATACTTAATAATGAGATCAACACGACTCAAAATAGGTCAGTTGTTAAGTTTGAATGCCTACTTAATTAACCTGAAAAGATGATTTTCACGTTGAAATCGCGGCCACGACCCAAGTTACACTTACCAAGTTGCACTATTTCCTAGGAAACTATGGTAAATCTTTTGAGTTTTTTCGAGAAACTCGGGAATCCCGGGATTCCAGAAACCAATATTTCTGTTCCCGGAATCCGGGAATCCAAGGAATGGTATTTCCCGGGAAATCGTTCCCGATATTGCAAACCCCGATAATAATCCCTCTAGGCGCCGTATTTAAATTTGAAATTTCTAGTTCCTGAAAAACAACCTAAAATAAAAAAAAAACATCCAATATGGGTATTTCCGTAATCAGGATCAGGACTTTACATTTTCGAAACATAACAATGAAACTGTAATATCGCGCAATCTTTTCGATTTGAACAGTTTCGTTTTCAGTTGATTTCTTTTGGCTACTGTCATCGAATCATGATGAACATTTTCACTGTCAAACAGATTTGAACACGGGTTTGTTTCCAGTCCGTTGTTCATCGTATCGTTTCAAATGAATCTGATGACTGTTTCATTTGACGGAGAGAGAGACAGAGTAAGAGACTCTTTCCTTTCTTTCAGCGTATCAATTGAAATTAGCACTGTATCGCGTCGTTTGATAACAGTTTTCTCACACCTCAAGACGCAGTTGGAAAGGCAATGGCATCCAATAAAAACGTCACGCTAGTTCCGATCAATATTTCGGAGATTTTTTTGTTGTTGTTGATCACTAAAGCCTCGAAGCCACCTCTAAAGCCTCGAAGCGGGTTGTGGAACTGGTATTGGCTTCCTCCGTTCCATATCGTCGCGTATTTCTTTTCTCAATCTTTCCTATATATGCGTGAAGTATTGTATGGAAGCCCCCTGTCTCCGTTAGCACTCATTGTCATTTTCAATTGAGAATCATCGTGTGAGGGTGACGGTGATACTCTCCGCATTCTGCTGTCAAATCAGCTGTCAAAATCAAACCAAGATCTTTAGAGTAGTTTTCATGTGACTCAGAAAATGCTCGAAAACGATAAAAATGCTTTTCAATTGAAAGCGACGGGTCAAAGCGTCACTATAACCTCAATCAATAGAAATTGACTTTGTCAGGCTCTGATCAGAATTATGCTTAGAGGCTGAAAATCTACTCTAAACGCTAGTTTGAAAACAGCCAAAAATGAACAAATTCTATTCAATATTCAATAATACTCCCCACGATAAGTGAAGTTGACGATGCTATTAAGCAGCTCAAGAACAACAAATAAGCTGAAAAAGATGTCAAGCTGGGTCCGGATAGGTTGGTTTCCTGCCTGCAGCAGCTAGTAATCAGGATCTGAGATACAGAATAACTACCGGAGCAGTGGAAAGAGGGAGTAGTATGCCCAACATACAAGAAAGGCGACAAGCTAGAATGTGAGAACTACCGAGCTATTGTTAACGCAGCCAGCAAAGTGCTCTCCCAGATCACCTTTCGCCCTCTCTCGTCGCTAGCACGAAGGTTTGTGGGAAGTAGGTTTTGTGGGTGAGCGATCGACAACGGACCAAATCTCGAGCGAGGCTACGGCAGATCCTTCAAAAGTGTCACGAATATCAAGTCCCCACGCATAACCTATTCATCGATTTTTAGGCCGGTTACGACTATCTACCGTGTAGAGCTATGGAAAGTCATGGACGGGAATGGCTTTCCTGCGAAACTAACAAGGCCTTAATCACCACCTCGGATCATTGGTAACGTCCAAGGGGCTCGTGTGGCTATCAAACTCCATACATTTTCCATCTACCAATCATTGATTCTCTGGTACCCACTTTTTGGTTGGTTTGCCCTAAAACTAGTGAAAAAGAGTAATCGTCTCAAATTGTCGGTGAACTTATTCTCGAATAAATATCGTTTTAGATGGAAAAACAAAAACTCAACATTTGTTTTCAGTACAACGTACACTTTCAATGAATGAGATAGGTTTTGTAAGCATTTGAAATGAAATATTGACGCCGTGATGAATTGATGATTGGTAGGCAAAAGGTTGACGTTTATAGTCCCCTGGTAACGTTAGATAACAACTGCAGCAGAGAAATCCGCAGACATATTGTAGCTAAAGGAAGGAATCCGTTCTCTTGGTTTTTGCTCACATTTCCTCCTTTACCTGTCAAACGCCTTAGAGAACTAGACTTTCTCTCATACAAAGGCAGTAATCATCCACATTTAGTCGTAGGTAAAGTATTTCAATTGTTTTCTCTCTCAGTTTGAGAGAAAGCGATTTTCGTTAGCTTCTCCGTTACTAAAAGAGAAATTGGCCAAAGAACACAGAACATTGAAACCACATCTTAAACGATTTTGAATTTGATATAATAGAAAGATTCAGAACTCACCATGGGTGCGTATTCTGCACTCAGCGCTCTCTCTTCAGCAGATAGTGTGATGCACATTGAATGTAAGCTTACAGTTGTTGAGAGGGGAAAAAATTGTGTTCTCTTTAAGATAAAAATGAGTAAAACAAAGCCTGGCTGAAAATCGTACCTGCTACGAACTCAACCAGACGTTGGAGTCTGGCAAACTTCGTACCAAGTGCACCATGTATAAGACGCAGACTGCTAGTCCGAACTACGGGCACGAGACAAGGCACGGACATGAGCCACGACCGGATGCAACTCTTTTATGAGTCCAGTATCCAGAAAAATTGTGTTTGTCTCGAATACGGCCGGTACAAGACGTAGAGGCGCTCACCCAGTCAACCACAAATCGTATATCAATGTACGAAAATTATCGCAAATATATCTTGAAGAAGTCGAATCGTATACCACGGTTATTATCATGCGCAGAAACTCAGTTTTAATTGTATATCATGATGGAGTCTAACTGATTTACGATTGTAGGCTTAGAATTGTAAGATAGTGTACAACAAATCATTTTCAATCGGAAATTATCGTATTTAAATACGTATATCAATGAATTGCATACTATTATTCCTCAGTACGTATATCGCCTCCAAAATAGTACGCATATGCTGTTTTTGTGCATCGAATGCGAGTTTGTATGATGTATGAGTGCGGATATTGGAATCGAAACGTTATTATGCGTATGAAAATGTTGACAGGGCAACGAGCTAGGTGGTTGGGCCAAATTTAGCAAGATCTCTGGAAGCACTGAAAACAAGCTGTCATGGACCGAGTGCGTTCAACTTCAATGCCATAACCGTACACTCGCACCTTACGCTTAATTCCACTCATGAGGTTTTGTACAACATCTGGCTGAAACTTTTTCTGTAAGAAAAATAACTTTTTCTTCATGTCCTCCTCAGACTTCACCCCCTCCTGAGGCGAAAAATCTCTGGGATCACACCTTCCATCACATGATGAAGTAAAGCCGTTGCGCCGCCCGGTCAGTTAATCAACGGGACATAAGTTTGGGTCCTGTGTGGAATCACCTCCCCGGGCGTCGGTGATTGGAACAACAACAGTAGTGGAATGAGACCGACGAAAAATAAACGAGAATAAAAAAGACAGAAGAAGGCGACGCTTCTGTAAACGCTTCTTGAGGTAGATCTCTCAGTTCACAGTCCTGATAGTCACGAACGGTGCACTCCTTTTGCCTCATGAGGCAAGTAGTCGAAGATGGCCTCTAAAATGAGAAAATCAAATACGGCGGAGAACAAACGATAGCTACAACAAACCGAACGAAATTTACCTCGGAGGTGCAAGTCTATGAAGTATTCGATAAAATCGACCATCAAATATTGTTAAACAACTGGTGACGTGGTTGGAACAAACAGTAACAGAAAAAGATCTAAGTATTAATGGTTGTGTATCACGTCCTTTTTCAAAGAAGTCCGGTGTCACACAAGGCAGTAACCTCGGACCGCTGCTATTTATTCTCATCTTTAATGACGGTTTATTTGATTAATCATAATTGACGAAAATCTTCAGCTTGGTCAGCTTGGTTTGAAAAATATACGCAGGCATCAATAATCTGATTCAAGAACTAAGAAGCTCAAGAAGCTCTCAATTATTCTAAAGAAACTTTGAACGCTTATTCCAGCAAAATCTCAAAGATTTGCCCAGCAGTTCGAGAGTGTTCTTATTTTTTTAAATCCATTTGAATTTAAGTCATTCGACGATATAATTAAATTTCCACCGCGGAAGGTTTGGCTTCTGTAATTCTAATCTACTCTCATTTCGAAAATATGACTATAAGATCTCTTACATTCCGAACTTTACTTCTTGCAGTTCAAATTTTTAATAATTGTTCTACGTATACGTATATCTTTTTCCATACTAATATACAAAAAAAAAATCAGTTTTTAGGCGGGATAAGAATGCAGCAGAGATTTCGAGTTATTAACCAATCTTTTTGTGTTCTTCGATTAGTAATTGCATGGGAGAATGATTCTCAACAGGATGGTGTTACACATCGAAAATTGTGTTTTTGCAGACCCGGTCAGAAGAGCATAACTAAAACATTACAAAATTCTATGAACTGGAGATACAAATAACATATTTTGATACGATTTCGTATTTTCCCGTATGCCTTTGATAACTAAATAGAATCTGAATGAGTTATAATAACAAATCCTGAAATGAAGTTGTTCTGAAACAAGCATAACGAATTTTTCGTCTCTATCAAAACTTGCTGTTTCTAACAACGGTTGTTATTATACTGTTCTTAATGCTATCATATTTTGTTAGAAAGCTGATACGTTAGTAACAAAGTTTGATTTGGGTTTGATACTAGTAGAATCATTCTTGTTATAATTTCTGTTATTTTAACACCAAACGGGATCAAATTGAAAACACAACCTGAAATGTTTTTCTCATAACCAACTAACAGCTTCTGTTACATTTTTGTTTTGTCTTTCTGATCGAGGAGGAACAGTTAGGATTCCGCCATAGGCATTCCATCACTCATCAATTGCTATGATCTTCTAATATTATAAAGCTAGCAAATCTTATTGTTATTCCACTGGAGCTACTCTTCTAGGTATAGAATAATCGTTCAAATGTGTTTGCCTTAAAGCTTTGAATGCGAAGTTATTAACTTTTAATTCAATTTTTCAATTTTTTTCAATCAAGGTTTTAAAAAAAAAATATCTGATCGTTTGTCTGCCAAAATTCAAAATCTGGTTATTTTCCTGTCGGAGAGTCTCGACTGAATGAAAATCGTAAGCCTCATTTACACAAATAAATTTTCAAATGATTAAACCATACAAAGATAAAAATAATCACTTCTCAGCGGACAAAGCTTCTTCATAGCATAAGTGCATCTTCAGCGGTGGTCCATTTTTGAAACAACTTTATACTAGATTTACACCAGTGAAACCTGAATAAAACCAGCTTATATAGACCAACTTTTCGTTCTCCGCACTGGTGTTGTATATCTTGTTGTTTTAAACCGCTGACATCTGTCACACTGTCAACAATTCAATACCCCATGCTATCAGTTAATGAGACTTGTTATAATAAAAAGCACTTAATATTTAACAAACGGAAATTCGCAAATTTTTTCGCACATGATATGATTACTTTGGCAAGACACTTTATATCCACAAGACCTTATGGATTTGACGGTTTGACCTGAGCGTCAGTGACATTTCTCAGAATGGATTGGTATGATCGAAAAATTTCTGCTACGAGTAGGGCTTCGGAGGATAGCGAAATACTACAAGGTATACAGCCCTGGGGTTGTATGAAATGGTGACGTGGGACTAAACACTGTAATTACTGTAATTATAGACATAATGAATTCGTTTGTTCAGTGATTAACGTATTCAAATTCTCAGCCTTTCCTTAAGTTTTTTTAGAAATATATTTAATTACACTCAGAAGAATTTTATTAACACTTAGTGATGTTGTGCCTTAGAAAGAATCAATTTTGTTTTTTGCTTCTCAAGTTTGTTTTATTTGCCAACAAATACATTCACTGTATTGCGAAGACAGTTAATATAAGTATATTTTTTTTTGTAAAGTTGGAAAAGAAAAAATATCTAATCAGTGTTTAGTCAATGTTTGAATGCAAGAAAAAGATTTTTAATAGATTAATTCTTTCTTTTAGGCACTCGCCGGCTCTAACTCTTTTATGAATATATATTTCTAGGAACTTACTCGTTCGAGATTATGTCGGTCACGATTATTCAGTGAATTTGGATATAAAAAATAGATAAAAATAACTTATAACCGTTGCAAAGAAGTGAATTCTTGTTGAGTATTTCATGGTTTTTATGGTTATCATATTCATGAAATAAACATTCAATCACCATCAGAAGCAGCATTACAGTTTTGATTGCACGCGAATAGAAGTCGTGCCCGCTGCAACGATAGACGACGAGAAACTAGCGGCGCTCTGCTCCACGTATACTCTACGGTACTGTTGCTTTTACCAGCATGTTTTCATTCAAGAAATCAGTTTCTATTATGCTTCTATTAGTTCTATTGGCAGGTTTAGAAATTGTTCAAGGCAAGGTGTTGTTTCAAACTTTTCGAAGAGCCTTTACCTTCGAGACATCAAATTAGTCTGGGTTAATGAAAGCAAACATAAATTGACCTATTGGGACGGGGAGACTCTGTCAATTTCTTTTTGGATATTGATACAGAGAAAATCACAGGGAATGGTTGGTGTCTATTCATGTCGTCTGTGCTAGGAATGCTCGCATGTGATTGGTTCATTGTTCGCGTAAATTTGTCCCTGGCACACTTTATGTATTTTAACTGCTTTAGAATGAAAAAATAATGTTAACTAGCGTATTACAAAATTGTTATACATTTTATCTATCCAACAACATATTGGTTATTGTTATTCATCATGAGGTTATGCTGTTATTATCGTTTGAAATCTGACGCAACATTTGCCAGTTTCAATTCCAATTTTTCAGAATGCATACCAGTATAGAAAACAAAGACGTAGTCCCACGTCAAAATATTTGATCGCGTAGATGTTCATCTTCCGCTTTCGTCTCATCAATCCTTCAAAATCTTGCAGTTCTTCAAACTTGGGTTGGGTTTTGAGGATATTGGGTGGCATTGCACAGCTCGATTCGAACGATTTTCGCTATTTTCGAGTAGGTCACATACTGGCAGTTATGCTTCAAGCTTAAAAGTAGCTGTCATTGTCATTTGTCCTGCAGCTCATCTAACCCGCAAAGTCGAAAAATTATGAAAAACGAAACATAACGCCCCCCAGCGATCATCTAGTTTGTTCGAGTTGCTCGAAACGAAATGCGCAATGTCATCCCAGCATTCTGAACGTTTTCAGTTCAGTGTCTTCGAGGAACATTTTTCTGGCCTCTCAAGCCCCAAGTCTCCTCTAGTCCCACTATAATTAAGGCGATTAACAAATAGCCAACATATTTGTCATCCTGGTAGTAGTTGAAACCTACGGTTATGGTCTTTCAGAATGCCCCCTTTTGCTGGTCGGTTTCCTTGAAGCCAAAAACGACAAACCTGTTCATATTTTTCTTCAGAAAAGCCACAAAAATGAATTGTGAATTGTCATAAAAAATCTTTGTTTTTTTTATTCCCCAACACTAGCAAAACGCTTATATGGAAATAGCTAAATATGAGGCATTCAATTAAAATATGACATTTTACCCACCTATTGGCAGCGTACAAAGGGTTTTAGAACGATCTATTTCTTGTTCCAAAAAGTGACAAAAATAGACCAAAACGTATACCAGTTTCAAATTTTTTCAATTTAGATCTGGTATTAAACAAAATTTACACCACCGGTGCAGCAGTGAATTTGAGTTTGTTCCAAAAAAATAGAACAAAACAACGATTTGGACCACCGCTGAAGATGCCCTAAGTGTTCAAAATTTGCATCAAAACAGGGCACAACCACTGTTCGCATACTTGAATTTGAGATATAAAAAGACACAATACAGCCAAGATCCATCTACAGTCGCTTGACTTAGAAAAAGCGATCATCAAAAATGTGCCTTCCAGGTGCGTCCTTGGCCAGCATCTGCAAGAGCAAACAACATAGTAATATGTTACGTCATGTTACCTCCGAGGGAAAGGTGCTCCCCGATCAAGCAAGATGAGTTCACACTCCAAAGTCATCGGCAAGCGGCGGTAAGCACCATTGCACAAGCAATGAGCAATTCAACTTCGCTGACGTGCTGTTTTATATTTGAACAAAACTTTCACTAATCCGGACCGCAGCGGCAGCAAGGCGAACAAAATTGCCGATACCCTAGACGACGCCGGGGAATCCGAGACATCCCACCAAAACTCCACTGGCTTCAGCTTTCACCATATGTGGGGGTAAGAAAGATGGCAAGATTGAGTACCTAGGATACATGGACCAATTTTGAACCAATTGTGAAGTTTTGGTGGTTCGTCAGTAGTATTTATTTCGGTGATTTTCGCTCTTCGAGAATACTTTCACGAATTTGATAGAAAGTCAACAAATGAGTGTTTTACCTCTAACAAGAAAACTTAAAAAACTAACCCAAAACGAAGAAGAATAGAGACAGTTTGATCCGATGCAGTCTCATCCATCCAGTATATATAGGAAGCTAAAATGCAAGTCAGACAGGTGAACAGGTGTGAAACAAACATGAAGCTTTGATCATGCGCAGTTCAAGTGAACGTCAAACTATTTTACTCCATTACGCCTCTAACTAAGAGGGAGCAACAACAGTGCGTTCACGAAGTGCGAGTTCAAGGTAAAAGAAGTGATTAACTTTCACTTTTCTGGCTGTAGTTGCGGCGAAGAATCACCATTGAGGTTTGGCCAAGCCTTCTAAAGAACAAGCGACTCGTGTCAATGTTCTCGCTCTGGCTTCGCTAGCGTTTGAAGCGTTGCGCATATGTAAGCGGAAACAGGTTCTACGAAGAAAAGAGAAAGTTACCGGTTGCTTAAAACTAGACATACTTCGACCTTGACTTCCCGAAGGGAAGCATATACAGTCTAAAAGGTGAACGAACTCCGACTATGATGCTAGAAACGCGTTAAAGTGCTTTGTCTGTTTAGGTTCTCGAGCTACAGTTGAAACCCGCAACACTGGCCTCGAGTTTGAAAGCGGTGCCAGTGTAGAAAAACGAATTAGGCGCTGTGTTACTGTTCGGTTTTTTTCACACAGAGCCGATGCAACTATTCGGTAATTCGTTTATTTAATGATTCAATTATTGATAATTTGATCATCCCGTAAAAAATAAAATAACTCTTGATCCTTATCAATAATGAACACATGTCCTATCACAAGATTTTCATTATTTACAATCAATAAATAAATCAAATAAATTATTGTAGTAACAATTGTACATTATTTATAATAACCATCTTTCGTGGACATTTTAAGATCTGTAGAGCAACGAATTGATATAAATACTTACTATTGATATAAATACTTACTGCTATCCCAACGAAAACCGTACAGAATTTTCTGAGACTACACACTTAGTTTCTTTTACCGAACTCAGCAAACTTTTTACGGAGTTTTCAATAGCTGAGCCATCAGTGATCTGTACGATAATTCATTTGCTTGACGAGCGTTCGGTATTTTTCAATGTTGCTGAAACGTCAAATAAAGATGATAGCTCAACAAAAATTTACAAAGCGACCATCAAAAGTTGCTGCTTGAGTCGGCATTCACAAAGCTGATGATTCGTCACAACAATAAAGTTTCAGTGAAAGCAAGATTTTGGGAACAATAACTAGACTTGCTGCAATGTTGTCAAATTTGAAAAAAGTTGATTTATTACGATTAACCTATTCATGTCTTGCACATTTGGAGGTGATTCCTTTAATATTTTGATTGCATTAAAGTCGCTGGTGCTGGTTGTATAGAAAAAAGACTGTCTCAAAATGACTTGTAGGGAACTACCAATACTTGACAAACAAAATTTCAACATTCCAAAAAAATATGTATTCCTTTGATACTAGAGGGATCTTCTTTAAATCAGAAATCTTGTAGTGAATATCGTTCCAAATTATTATTATTATTATTATTTCGAGCTTAAGCTTGAAATATTCGAAATTTGAAACACAGAGAGGATGTTCATGTAAACTCTCATTACTTGTCATACGTTTCAATGTACCATGAATTGCATCACATAGTCCCTTGCCATGGAAAGTCACAAAAAATATAACTCTGCATGGCTGTTATATTTTGTTTTGAATATCAAAACGCATGCAAATTGTGTTCTATTTTTGTACTGCGAGGCATCTCCATCACACAAAAACTGCGCTCTTTTCAATTGTATTATTATTCTCGGAAAACTTGCTAGTTTAGCAATGAACACTGGCAATAAAGTACTTCTGATATAACAGGTATTTGTTGATATTTTGACCAGACAATAATATTAAGTGTAATACATGCAGTTGCCAGCTGGTGCTTTGCGTCCAAATAAATTTAGTAACAAGCCCACACCGCGACTGTAATTTCATTGATAAATTCTGTTTTTAGGAACATGTCTTATTGTCACAATTTCAAAATTGTAAAAAATAACATGAACGTCAAGAAATCAAAACGTTCCTCTCTGATAAACTACTTCAATCGTTTACAAATCAATTTGCGTAGTTAAACCAAATCGGTTAATGTAATGGGCATACCTTATCAATCAATTTGCCGAAAGTAGCAGCATCCTGGACTGATCAAAAAGTGCGGCCCAGCAATATCTTACGCAACAAAGCCAAGCCGCCTTCATGCATTAAAAAAAATTACGCAACCATTCGATCCGACCGAGCGAGATCCCTGCAACAGCGGGAGAGTCAGCCACACTTTCGGGTACCACACCGATGTTGCGGGGCCGAGTTCGTCCCTTCGCAAGCGTTGCACTCTTTTTGCTTGTGTTTTGGAAAGTGGACGCGACTTATATTGAAATTTCGCAATATGCCCAAAAGCACGCTGAACAGACATCTGGATAAGGCCGACCAACGCCCTAAAACGTTCGAACCAGACGAACACAAAGCAGCAGCAGCAGCAGAGGGTGGGCAGGCACAACGATAGTCCCCCCGAAAAAATGAAAGTTGTTTTCGATTTCTCCAAATATCCGGGTCTCGACCACCTCAGGCTACTACTTCGGCTGCTGTGGCAACAATCGATACGCCGATGTACAGTGACGAGTTCCAATATTTATCATCTGGTCTCCCGACCCGATTGTCGAGTGAGGTGTCTTTTAATTAGCTGTTTCAAAAAAAAATTCCTCCACCAATGACTAGTGGACAAGAGGCCGATTGTTTTTGTCTCTGTCGTTCACCTGGCCTGTGAAATAGTTATGAAAGATAATCATCCACGACGTGACAGCAAGTGGACGAAAACATAAACATTAATATTTATTGGCTCCAAGCGATCGGCATATGTTGGCTGACGAAAAGGGAAAGTTTTCGTCCTCTTCAGAAACAATTCCGTGGAATGCCAACAAAAACTAGCTCAGAATATATGCTCTTCGGGACGCAGTGTGTCTGACTACATTTTTTTTTCCTTAATCGTTTGATTGTTTGTTTGTTTTTTCTCTCGTTTTGCGTGCACCCTGTTTTAATGCTACGAAACTCGCCTTTCCACCATTTAACGTTATGAATGTGAAACTCGTAATTATACGAACTATCCGAAAAATCCAAACTAGTTGAATTGCCACTTTTCAATAGGCCTCACGCATGGGTTCATAACGCGCACCCGCAAACTTAAATATCGAACGAACGAACGGCCGAAAACAAGCGAATAGATGAAAACAGTTCGATGCTATCCTATTCTTTCATCGAGCGAACTCCGACAGAGTTACTAGCGCTGCAGAAGTCCGTGCACTTCTAGAAGGCCGTTTGAAAGTTCGTTGAACTTCATCACTTTCTTTACGATGTAACGTACGAAAAGGGGCAAGAAGGGGTACGTTGTGAGTAAGAACATAAAAGCTGCTACGCACCCAAAAGATGGCGAGTATAGGTCATGGATATTGTATGGTAGATTAAAAACTTTGTTTTTGTTCTTCACTGAATTGGGATGCTTAAAATATCAATTTATTAAACTCATTAAAAAAATATCGTAAAACATATCTGGATGAAAAGCGTGTTCACTTGCCTTTCCAAGTCCGAAGACTAATCATTTCTGCACATGAATAAAAAAAAAAACAACCAAATGATGTTGATGCTAATGTTTAATGCCTTATAAATTCTTCACACATGCAGCAAATTTGCATAAGACAACAAAACAAAACTTCTCCTTTTAAACTGCAGAGATGACAGAGCACTTCTTCTCTAGCTGAAATCTGCTTTTGCTCTTTGGACAGTTTTGGTGCAGAATGTTCGCACAATGCAAGTGCTATGATTGCTCTGTCTACAAAGGTACTCTAGGTGTAGTGGAACTAACAGCCTAACAAAAGCGAGAGCGAAAACCGCGCTCTCACTAATTGCTTACACGCTGTTCGCTAAGTGAGACTCTTCAATCTTGATAATAAAATTGCCATTCTTATTTTAACAACTGTTTGCTTTGCCAATTACAATTTTATGGTGCTGCTTTTCCGTGCTAGTGTACACATATATTTCAGTAGATCGACTGGAACCTATATTGTTTCAACTATCTCCCACTCTAATGACAATAGACGCACTTAGTCCGAAGGAAACCCCTCCAAAATGAACGAGAGTAATACTTGACTAGGTTATTGGCACAGAAGCGTTTGGACTGGGCCATCGCGTCTAGTCTGTTTGCTTTCATATGGGCACCAGGCCCACTGTGTAAAAAATTTTGTCGATGGTTTAGTATTGGCAAAAAATTTAATGAATATATGTTCAAATCGCTCAAACAGAAATAAACCAGCGACGCATTAACAAACATCGATTCCTTTGAATAGGTGTACATTTTACCCCACGACGCTTTCGCAGGAGGAATCAATAGTAATTCCGCCCGATACTTTCACTTGATTAAACATTTCAGTTGGCACACTTACTTAACGCTAATCGACGTTGGTTTTGTGCGAATTATGTATACATACGTCGCGATCGTGCACTAATTCAGTTCGAGCATTCGAGTACTTTCCAACAGTCGATGGTGCTTCCTGTTTTTATTGTTGCGAATATTTTAAGCAACTGTATTTTTAGTAATGTTACCGGTCACTGAAATTATTTGTCAATATTTGTTCACCATACCATACCAATACTACCATACTAATATACTCATCAAATACATAACTATTGAAAGGACTTTTCCAGTAAGTTCACTTCACACTGAACAAGAAATGTCATCGTTCAGCATGATCATAACAAAACCAAGTATTGGCAGCACTGGTGATACAGCCGTTAATGAGGTGCTGCGGCAAATCTAATGATTTTGTTAACCGAACGACATCTGTTTCAATCTTTACTTGGAAAATACTGTTATTGTCGATAGAATTTTTGCGCTGGCCTCGCAGGTATCTCACATCTAGTCTTTGCTGAACCTTAGCTGTTTAATTAGTTTTATTGTTCTGTTTTGTATGAATGACATTTTAACTGATAAGTTTCTCCATTCTCTTCTGAGCCTTTTTCTACAGTTTATTGAAAGACAAATGTAATTTGGGTTTCGTTTTTTCCTGAACGATATTTCATGTTGCTTAAGATTTATGCCTATTCTATCCAGTTATAACTTTAATTTCATTTGCTTTTGTCTCTTATTTTGTCATTTTACTGTTCGTCTTACTTTTCTGATCGCCATAACAATTTGCTACATTTTTTTTTTCAAATACTCTGAACTTCAATTCAACCTCAGCTTAATCACCTCGGAAACCTGAAAACATTCACCTGTCAGCCTATGTAAATGCATTGAAATTATTGTTAGATATGTTGAAGGTGACATTCAGATCAACGTATCTCAAATAAATAAGAAAAACTCAAAAAAGAACACTTTTTAAAACCGTTTATCAACAAAAAATGAAGATCTTTTTTATCGTGAGACAATATTTTGATGAGCATTAATGAGAAGAGCGTAACACGAAAAATTGCGACTAAGACCAATCCGATAAACAATCACTTCGAACACATGATATATATAATTAACTGAACTGAGTAATTGAAGAATAAAAAATAAATCAATAATCGCAGTTCTGCCTAGTTTACCTATTCCGTTCGATACCGATTTGACATTTTCTTCATATGTAGAAATTTGAATAATTTTATACCCACTTAGTCTGCAGAACGCCACGATTAAGATATTTGATATCTGACAAGTTTTTATAAACGTATTACAATTTGAACAAATGTTTTTCATAGATTTAATTTTCAATAAGAAATCCAATACCTGTAATAAATTAATTACTAACAACTTTTCCATGTTACAACTATGCAAAGCTCATCCATCCAGCTTTTTACTCCACCTGTTGACGAAATTTCTCCCAATCGTTACCCAATAAAAAGCTTTCTCAACGGAAAGTTTTAACCAGTATCTAAGCTCCAGCGCTTTTACTGAATGTTTCCTACTTTCTATCTTCCTTTCACAAAAGCACGCAGCAGCCGACTGAAGAGAGTGTTTCTCCCGCTGCTGCTGGCATTGAAACTGAAGATGTCGATCGTCTTGCCAATCCTACTCACCATTATCAAGTTGATCTCACTGAAGGGATTGATTGCCGGTCTTTTGGCACTGAAGTTCTCCAGTAAGTTTTTTTACCAACCTTATACGTTACACAGTATTAATGTAAAACTATTGTCTTTTATCTCCCTTAGTCTTCACTTTTTTGAAGGATCTATTCAACAAGAAACAGGAGCGTGTAACCACCGCTTACATCACCAGTGCCCAGCCGGTGAATGCCGAAATCGTGCACCAGGACTGGCACCGTAACGGACAAGCATCGCCGCAGGAGCTGGCGTATGGTGCCTACAATCCGTATGCTACCCTACAGTAAACGAAGATCAAACAAGAACGACCACCAAAATAACGTCCAGCTTTTTCACACTTGTTCATCGTCGCACATATTTATTTATTTATTGCATTTCATTTCGAAACTTTTAATCATTGTAGCATCGACATTTCGACTGTTTTAATTTCTGTTTTATTTTTGTAAGTTCTTGTGTATGTAAACCGTCAATTCTTTTCATGTTTTTTTGTGTAAATACGAAGCACGAGTAGAAATAAACACATCCTTCATGAATACGAAACTACTTTCGCTTGAAGAACATTTTACACACCCTAATAATCCTGCTGAAAAATTCTAAGTTTTCCGACACTGCTTTTGTTAACTCTTGATCCTAAATCATAACTTGTTTGAAATCATAACTTCTTTGAAGATTAATCGGGAGAAAGCGAGGTGTCACGAAAAATCAAAAACTTGGTCGCAATGACGAATATACCCAATAGGGTGGGGAATCGTTATATGGAAAACACGAAATTTGATAGCAGAAAGCCAGAACCAAGTTTTTTTGTTCTATTTGGGGCCCCAAACAATCCTGAATTTATTGGAAGTCGATTGGTTTTGTCTCCGCTTGGCGCATTGCATTTTAAATTCATATGGAGATTTGTATGGAAAACCCAACTTTTTTGCATTTTTCATTCTAAAGAGCTCAAAATGGCTCAAACCATAGGTTTCATGACTTCATATGGCAGGTTTTTTGATGCCTAACAACTTGGCCGAAGACACTACCTCTGAAACACGTTGTAGATTCTATTCACCCCTAGAATATTGACCTAAATTTGTTTGCTTGGTCCAGCTGAGTGTATAAACTCGTTACGACAGGTTACTTCTGATGGGAATCCTACTGACGCCGGTACAATGGTAATGTTGGCAGAAAACAAGATTTTCTGCATTTAAATCGACATACTCAACTTTGAACAGCTATGGCTCTTCTTTGGGACATTCTAGCTCTTCAATGTCTTTTGCAAAGTTGTTAGGCATCTAAAATACTATACTTTTACATAATGTAGTGCATTATTAGAGCACAATTGAGCTCTCTAGAAAGGTAAATGCAAAAAAGTAGGTTTTCCCATATAAATTTTCATGCAAATTTGAAATGCAATGCGCCAAGCGGAGACAAAACCAATCGACTTCAAGTAAGTTTAGGGTTGTATGGGACCCCAAAAGGAACCAAAAAAACTTGGTTCTGGAAAATCGGTTATTTTTCCCCACCCTAATACCCAACACGGAAAAAAGCTCTCGAGAAGAAGGATATTTTAGTACGAGATGTGCTCAAAAAAGTGGGCACAACGTAATCACATGGAAAACTACTTTAATTGCCGTCAAAATTTTCAACAAGATAAGTATATATAAGCTGGTTCGAGGTACGATGCTGGCCTAACAAGCCAGTCGTCGTAGGTTCGAGTCCTGACTCGGGAGAGACTGTTAGTGTCAGTAGGATCGTAGCGCTAGCCCCGCAATTGTCCTGTACACTTAACGGTTAGGCTGCGAAGTCTGTGTATGGTGAACAGAAGGTCAAGTTCCGAATCGGAATGTAGCACCAAGGCTTTGCTTTCTAAGTATATATAAATATAAGTATATCGCTTAGAATATCACATACTATGCGAAATAAGGCCAGTACTCGAAAAAAATGCACCATTTTTATCCGTGTGTAACTCTCTCGTCCGTAGGTAAAAATCAATGCAACACTGGGTATAACTAGTTTGAAATGTATTTTTTACTGTGCAAACATTTCATAACAACCGGTTCAGTGGTTATTGAGATGTCATCGAAACAAGAAGAAAATCGCCAGAGAATTTTGCGCGCCGTCATGAGAAATCCGACTGCGACTATGAGATGGACCGAAAGACAACTGTAAATCATCCATACGTTGAAGGAGTCCCAGACGACCAAGCGGCAGGCTGGAACAGGAAGTAAATCGTATATTTTCGTATTTTGAAGGTCCGGAAGGCACCATACGAAACCGATATGTGTGGTTATGGATGACGAAACCTACATCAAGGCAGATGTAAAGCATATAGCGGGGCTGGAGTTCTACGTTGCCAAATCACGGTTTGATGTTCCGAAAGTCATAAAGAAGAAGAAAGTGGACAAATTTGCCAAAAAATACTTGCTTTGGCAGGCCATATGCCAATGCGGTGAACTGCGTGAACCGTGCATCACACCTCCACGAGTCATATATTTACACTAGACTGCCGGTTGAAACATGGACACAACTGGTTGGTGTTGCTTGGGAATTTTGTCATCCGACAATAGCTAAGTGCGGTTGATCAACGTCCTGTTATTAGCTAGGCAACAAAATAAGGACTACGATTGGAAACTTGGGACATGGAACTGCAAACCGTTCTGCTTTCAAGGATGCGACAAGATTATCGATGATGAGCCATATCCACGCAACTTCGAAGTCGTAGCGCTGCAGGAACTTTTTTGGACAGGACAGAAGGTATGGAAAAGCGGGCACCAGGCGTACTACTCAAGATGCTCCAACGCATGAGGGGGTGACAGCCTATAACCGCAAGGATGTGCAAGTTGAGGATAAAGAGCCAGTTTTTCAACTACATCATCATCAACGTGCACTGTTCACATGAAGGAAGACCCGAGAAGAAAGCGTTCTATGCGCAGCTGGACCAGGTCTACGATAGCTGCCCGCGACGGGACGTGAAAGTCGTCATTGGTGACATGAATGCTAAGGTGGGACGGGAGGCAATGTACAGACCAGTAATCGAGCCAGATAGTCTGCATGCCGTGTTCAATGATAACGGCCATCGGTGCGTAAACTTTGCAGCCTCCCGTGGTATGGTAGTCCGAGGTACTTTCTTCCCCAGCAAAGATATCCACAAATCCACCTGGACCAACAGAGAGAGAATCAAAACGACCACGTTCTAATCGACGGCAGGTTCTTCTCCGACATCATCAACGTTCGCACCACCCGCAATGCGAATATAGATTCGGATCACTACCTAGTAGCTGTGTGCATGCGATCAAAACAATCGACGGTGTATAACACTTGCCGAAGTCGAACGCCGTGATTAAATATTGAGCAACTGCGGGACGCCGGAAATGCACAGGAATACGCGCAGCAGCTGGAGGCAGCATCACCCAACGAAGAGCAGCAGCTGGAGGAGCATCCGATCCGCCATAGGTAGCACTGCTGTAGCGCTACTAGGTACAAGGGCTCCGAATCATAGAAATGACTAGGTGACGGCGAATGCAAACAGTTAGTCGAGGAGAAGAACGCAGCACGGGCGAGAATGCTGCAACACCGTACGAGAGCGAACGTGGAACGATACCGAGAGGCACGTAACAGCCAAAACTAAGTCCTCCGAAGGAAGAAGCACCAGCAAGAGGACCGAGATCGCGTAGTGATGGAAGAGCTGTACGAAGTTAACGACACTCGGAAGTTCTACGAGAAGCTGAACAGCGTCCATAAAAGCTACGTGCCGCAGGCCGACATGTACAGAAGCTTGGACGTCAATCTCCTTACGGACGAGTGTGAGGTAATCGAAAGGTGGAACCAACTCTTCCATGAGCATGAACGATGATGCAGAAGAGCGCGAGGACAGTATGGTAACTGATCTGGGTGCACGAGCAGAAGACACTAGATTACCAGCCCCCGATTTCCTGGAGGTGGAGGAGGAGATTGGCTGGCTGAAAAACAATAAACCTGCTGGAGTTGACCAACTTCCCAGCGAGCTTTTGAAATACGGTGGAAAAACACTGGTTAAAGCCGTGCACTGGGTCATTGTCAAGATTTGGGATGAAGAACGTGTACCGGAGGAGTGGATGGAAGGTATTGTGTGTCTCACCTACAAAAAAGGCGACAAGCTGGAATGCTGAAATTACTGAGCAATTACTCTGCTGAACACAGCCTACAAGGTACTCTCCCAAATACTCAGCCGTCGACTATCACCATTTGCCAAGGAGTTCCTGGGGCACTACCAGGCGGGATTTATGGGTGCCCGCCCCACCACGGATTAAAAATGCCGCGAATACAAGGTGCCCACACACCACTTATTCATCGATTTCAAATCGGCATGAGACACAATCGATCGAGACCAGCTATGGCTAACTATGCACGACTACGGATTGCCGGACACAAAGCGACGATGGATCAAGTGTTCGCGAGAACCTCCCACCTGAAGTTGGTGGTGATGAAGGAAGCGATACCAGCAGAGAAATTCATCGGCGCATTATGGCAGGAACTCGTGCATACTTTGGGTCCTGGAGGACGCTCCGATCGAGTAGAAGTTGTCGTCGCCATAGGTCAACCATCTACAAGACGCTGATCAGACCGGTAGTCCTCTACGGGCATGAGACATGGATTATGCTTGTAGAAGACCAACGCCCTCTTGCGATCTTCGAGCGGAAGGTGTTGCGTACCAACTTCGATGGACTGCAGATGGAGACGGGACGTGGAGAAGGCAAATGAACCACGAACTGCATGAGCTGCTTGGGGAGCCATATATCGTCCATACCGCTATGATAGGTAGGTTCCAGTGGGCTGGGCGTGTCGTAAGGATGTCGCACGATAGCCCGGTAAAGATGGTTCTTGAAACCAATCCGTCAGGGACTAGACAGAAAGGTGCACAGCGGGCAATATGGATCGATCAGGTGGAAGACGAGCTACGGACCCTACTGCACCCCGGACTGCAGAGATGGCGAACTGCAGCCACGGACCGAGTGGAATGGAGACGACTCTTACGTACAGCAAAGGCCTACGGCTTGGGATTGTTTGGTAAGGTAAGATGTTGATTAGGCTGTAAATGAAAAATTTGCCCTTAATCGTCAAAACGCCCATCGGGTGAATCTCTTCTTCTGGTCACCTAACACTATGAACCGACGCCTCGTTCTATTGCCTTACCACCACTGTAGTAGATGTGGTACTTAAACGAAGTGTTTGCTTGACGCAATCCGTAGAAGGTCCTGCTTGCGACCGCTTTCTGCCTCTTTATCTCACGGCTAACCTCATTATCGCACGACAACATTGTGCACAGGTAAACAAATTCATCGACTACTTCGAATGTTTACACATCTATTACTACCACAGTAACAACATCCCATTGGCTACCACGCTCTCTACCAACCACCATGTACTTCATTTTGACAGAGTTTATGACAAGCCATAGGTTCGAACGCCTGTTCCACCGCTATACGGTTAATATCTATGATGTCGATATCGTCCGCAAAACCTAGGATCATGTAAGACTTCGCCATGATGATACCACTTCTTCCAATGCAATGATGAACGATTCGTTTGACAGCCCGTCATCCTATTTCAAACCATCCAACGTCACGTAAGTATCCAATATCTCACCGGTTTCCCCCTACGCTGCCCTGGAGTCTATGAACAGATGATGAGTTTGCAAAATGGATTCTCGAAATTTATCGAGGTTTTGTCGCAATGTAAATATTTGGTCCGTGGTGGAGCATCTCTCTCGAAAATCACATTGTTGTTCACCAACAAAGGTATTCTGCAACGGCCTCAGTCTGTGGAAAAGGATACGGAAGAAAATCTTGTGCACAGTATTGAGAACAGTTACTCTTCCAGCTGGTTTCGAGGTACGATGCTGGCCTAACAAGCCAGTCGTCGTAGGTTCAAGTCTTGGTCTAGAGACACTGTTAGTGTCATAAGGATCGTAGCGCTAGCCCAGCAATTGTCCTGTACATTTAACAGTTGGCTGCGAAGTCTGTGTATAATTAACAGGAGGTCGATTTCTGAATTTGAGGCTTTGCTTTGCTTTGAGTAGAATTATACCTCAATAATTGCTACAGTCCAGGCGCTTTTTTATCAAACGACACTCTCAGAATGATTCGATGGATGGTAAGATACAACTGCTCGTTCCCGATAATGAAGAGTTCGACAGGAATGCCGACCTTTCCAGCTGCCTCAACTTTCTGCGAGTTTTCTGCCGCCATTCCTCCAGTTGATTACTGCTGAATGTTCAACCATATCTTCCTCGTAGTCCTCCATTTCAATACGTTGGACAACCGGACGCGGATCTTGGATACCACGAGATAGTGATCTGAACTCTAACCTGACCGTCTGTAACGTCCGAAAAGCGCCGACCATTGATCTGAACACGGTAAATCTGAGAGCAGCTTACCCAATTTGAGGGCATCCAGGTATGCTTTCGAATATTCCGGCGTGCAAAATAAGTGCTACAGGTAGTCATGCCTCTGGCTGCAACGAAATTGATGAGCATCAGCCCATTATCGTTCGTAGTAGAGTGGAAACTTTTTCTATCACTCACGGGGCGGAAGAAGTGCTCCTGCCGACCTACGCATTTGCATCTCCGATGACGATAACGATGACAGATATTCGTAACATCCCTATTTCCAGTCACAACATATTTTTTTCCTGTAGGAGACTAAACCACTGCGACCATTGGTAGTAGATCTATTGTGGTATGCTCCGCCTTAATTTAGGTGCATTCAATTTCGGCGCATAACTATTATTGAGTTGATGTCCAATTTTGATTTGCACGTGTATCCCAGTCAGGTATCACAATTCGAATGAAGTGTAATATCTGAGAAGGGCTTTCGTTCCAGATTTCGGAAGGACTAAGGAATCCTTTTAGGATACGCAGCCTGCGTTGTATTAATACTATGCATTCGCAAAGTAGGTGTTCAGAGGTTTCATTCTCAAGTCCGCAGAAGCGGCATTTCTCGTCATTGAGTTTACCCATCTTCTTCAGATGGTACTTACTCGGACAGTGACCAGTGAAAAGTCCTGTTATCGTACTTAGGTCTTTTTTATTGAGCCTAAGTAGCGTCATGGTTTTTGCGTAGTTTGGATTTATAAATTTTTTTGATTGCCGTAAGCCAGATACAGCATTCCAATTTTTACTTATGACCATCCTCTCCCACTCATCTAGTTCTATTTTTAAAGCTCTTGATGAGACGCCACAGAAGGGTTCTGGTCCTATAAAATTTTCCGAAGAGCCTTGTCTTGCTAGTGAGTCGGCTTTTTCATCGCCTTCAATTCCGCAGTGTCCTGGTACGCAGTTTAGTAAAACCTGGTTTTTTTGTGCTAGCTGCCGAAGTGAAAGAATGCATTCCCACACTAGTTTTGATTTGCAAATGGCTGCTTTGAGCGCTTTGAGTGCTGCCTGACTGTCGGAGAAGATACAGATATTTGCGTGTCTGTAATTTCTCTTTAGACAGATGTATGCACATTCCATGATTGCGTATATTTCAGCTTGAAAAACTGTTGGCCAGTTTCCCATAGAGATATATTCATTTATTCCTGGCCCGGTGATGCCAGCTCCGGTGGCTTTATTCATTTTTGAACCATCGATGTAAAAGATTATTGAGCCCTGTCGAACTGCTGGACCTCCTGTTTCCCAAGATTCCCGTTCGGTCTCAATGATTTTATAGGGAGTGTCGAAATTTGGCTTATTTTCCAGCCAGTCTTCGTTTCTCACTATAAGTTCGTTTATATGAAAATTTTTCAGTATTTTGATGTGACCTGTTAGATTTTCGTCTAGAAAGTTTTTGTGACGGTTCAGCCTCAGGGCACTCTTTACCGCCTCCAGTTGCACCGTTTGATGAAGTGGAAGGTAATGACAAATTGCTTCCAAAGACTTCGTCGGAGTACTTCTCATAGCTCCGCAAATTGATACGCAAGCTAGCCTTTGTAGTTTGTCTAACTTTGTTTGAGCGGCCGTTTCATTAGTTTTTGGTCACCACACTAGCGAGGCATAGGTGAGTCTTGGTATAATTATTTTTTGATATAACTAGTGTATTATACTGGGTTTTAAACCCCAGTTTTTACTAATGGTTCTGCTACACACCCACAGAGCGCTAGTCGCCTTCTTGATTGCATTTCCAATGTGTGTGTTCCAGTTTAATTCATGATCAAACCATATTCCTAGAAACTTAGTTTCAGTAGATGTGTTCAGATCAGTGCCATCGAGCCGTAATTTCTTTATTGTGTATTTCCTCCTTCGTGTGAAGGGAATAATTGTTGTTTTCGAAGGATTTATAGATAAACCCTCTGTCCTGCACCATTTCAGTGCGAAATTTAAGGCCGATTGCATACGGTTGGATATAACGCAATCGAATTTTCCTCTGACAATAATTACTATATCGTCAGCAAAACCGATAACCTCAAAGCCCCTTTCAGTGAGGTTTATCAAAAGGACGTCAACAACTTATGACCAAAGCAAAGGTGAGAGAATACCCCCTTGCGGACATCCTTTAGTTGTTTTTCTCTTTTGGCATACACCCCCTAAGTGGGCGATGATTTCCCGGTGTTTAAGCATAGCATGAATCCAATTTACTAAAATGTCATCGATGCCGTGCTTGCTCATAGTTTTTCGCATTGAGAAATGGGAAGCATTTTCAAATGCTCCTTCGATGTCAAGAAATGTAGCCAGTGCAATTTCTTTTGTTTCGATAGTCTTCTCGATTTTGCTAACCAGCAAATGTAGCGCGTCTATGGTAGATTTGTTGTTTTGATAAGCAAATTGAAGTTTATTCAATGGATTTACCGTCAAGTGAACGGTTTTTATTTGATAATCAATCAGTTTCTCCATAATTTTCAAGAATATGGATGTTAAACTGATTGGTCTAAAGGCTTTTGGAAGTGTTTTGTCGCGTTTTCCAGCCTTTGGAATAAATATAACTTTGGTTTGCCTCCAGCTCGTAGGTATGTAATTTAGTGTTAGACTAGCGCGACAAATCTCGGTAATGAGTGGAATAGTTAGCGGTTTACTCTTTTGGAGCATAATTGGCAATATTCCATCCATCCCCGGGGATTTGTAAGGCTGAAATGAATCAATTGCCCATTCGATCTTCGACTCACTGAATATGGTGCCGGCCAATTCCTGAGCTTCTATCCTAGCTATACTATGACTAGGCGATATTTCAGTACGATCCCGCACCTCATCAGTGTTGATAGCGCATGACCCTGGGAAGTGACTTTCCATCATAACACTGAGTGTTTTCTGAGCGTCGCTGGTAAAGGTACCATCACCCTTCCTCAGCCTACCTATCCCGTTGGAATGGATAGGACCTTCTGTAACCTAGCCGAAGTCGTAGTGTTTTCAACATTTTTGCACATATGTCTACAGCTATTTCTTCTTGATTTTCTGATTTCCCTGTTGTATTCGGTCAGAGACTTTTTATAATATTCCCAATTTCCCGTGTTTTTTGCTTTATTAAAAAGTTTTCTAGTGGACTTTCTTAGCTTTTCTAAAGTGTTGTTCCACCAAGGCGTACTTTTGTTGGATGACTTCGTTTTAAGCGGACAGCTTACAGTATAAGCAGAAAGAAATTTGCTTGTTATTAGCTCAGATGAGGACTCTAGCTCTTGAATAGTCTTGATGTTTTGTTTTTTCAAAAGTCCTTCTGTTGATAACTTACTGTAGAACAGGTTCCAGTCGGTTTTTCTGGCATCCCTGTATGTTTCCGGTTGGATTTCTCCAACTTCATAGTTGAAGAGAATTTGCCTGTGTTCTGATAATGTTGTTTCCTCAGACACATGCCAATTTGATATTTTATTTGAAAGTTTGTCGCTCGACAGGGTTAAGTCTAGGACTTCCTGTCGTATAGCGTTGATGAAGGTTGGGTTATTACCTCTATTACATATCTCAATGTTGTTAGTTAGTATGTAATCTAACAGGCACTCTTTTGTTTATGTTGGTACTCTCCCATACGGTGTGATGGGCGTTCGCGTCGCAACCAATGATAAAAAGTTTATTTTTTTTTGCAGTAATTTAGTAGTTCCGCTACTTCGTGTGGAGGGGCTTCATTTTGTTCCCCTGGAAAATAAGCTGAGGCGACAATAATTTCTGTTATTCCTCTGGCCGTTGGAACTTGGAGTTGTATTGTTGCTAGATCCCTTTTTATGAATTCTGTAATTGGAGTAAAATTAATGCTTTTACTTACCAATATTGCTGCCCTCGGTACGGGCTCTGAATCATCATATATTAGTTTACCCGTATGTGTGGAAATGCCTAGTATTCTATTATTCTTAACCCATGGTTCCTGAATCAAAGAAACCTGTATATTGTCTTTAGTGAATCTACGTGAAAGGACTCCTGTTGCTCCTTTTGCGTGATGTAGATTCACTTGCATAAATTTAATTATTTTAGACATTGCTTATTTTATTTTCAGGGTCTTTGTGATCCCTCAGACCGGGTTGACGAACCTTGTGCTCTGTATGGCATCTTCTAGAAGTACCTTCACCGACATTTTCAGGTACCCTCTGCGTCTGTGGGTTGCTTGCTGCTGGTTCAGCTTTTTTATCCGATCTGGGTTTTTTGTTGACCCATTTGTCTGTATGTTGAGGATTCTTCTTTTCAGCTTCTCTGCTATCCTCACTTCATGATTGGAGGACTACTTCTTGGTTTTCCTCCATTTGTTCCAACCCTGGGTCGACTGTTTCTTCGCATTCAGGATCCCTGAGCCAATGGTTAGCCCCAACCTTTCTTGCGAAAATTTGCCCGAATTTGTAGTTCAATTTCATTCCCCAGTTTGTAATTTTACGCGCCGAAGTATCATCCACGGACAATACCAGTTTGGCGTGTTCTCTGATTGTGCTGCTCTTCAAGATTCGCCAGGCATCAGTAGTTATATCGTTCTGGCTTTCCACTAACGCCAGAATCGTGTTACTTTCGTTTGCAGCACTTTTTGGGAAAAGTACCGACATGATTTCCGGTTTTGGTAGGTTTAGGTCTTGACAGCCAATGACCATAAATCCGGATTTGAATTTGCTTCTGGCAAGTTTAGGCTTCAATCGTTCCTTCCTTTGCTCTATTACTTTGTTTAATATGAACTGTTCGATAAGTTCCAGATTAACCGTAGTAAACTCAATGTTAGGGTAATTTTTTGGTAAAATGCCTATTCTTATAAGCTTAACGGCTTCGCTCTAGGTTGCGGGGGCATTAGTCCTGAAGCTTGGTCCTTTTCTTTGGATAGGTACATAGGTACTGTCTCTTACGACTTTCGAAAAGGGACGTAGAGATCTCCTCCTCTTTCGTCGTTGCATAACCTTTGGTAACGCTCACGGAAGGGCATAGAAAATTTGACGGGATTTCATTAGGGACTATTATTTACTCGCCAGTCACTATTTCACCATCGTCTTCCCCCTGTTGCGGCGAATTTAGTATAGACGAAGAACAAGACACTACGTCGTCCAATATTCCGCACTGCATTTGCTCTGCCTCATCGAAAATATTTTCGGTTTCCATTTCCGCAGTGCTAGAAGAAGAACGGTTTGTTAGTTGATATCCATTTTGCCCCCAAATAGGATGCAATACTATATAGTGACAGCTATTTCTAACGGTTTATAAAATATTTTAATGTTTTATATTACATATAATTTATTTTTTTTTGTTTTTTTTTATTTTATGTTGCATATATGTGTTTAAAAACTATACATCAATAGATTAATAGAGTAAAATAGATAAATAAATAAAAAAAAGAAAAAAAAATAAATAAATTGATTAATTAATTTAAAAAAAAGAAAAAGAAATAAAAAAATGAGTAAATAAAGAAATAAAAATAAATATATTTTCAAATATGTGTATATATATTTATATGTATAGCGACATTTATATATAAATAGGTAATCGCTTTTCGGATTTTATATAAACAATTTTGATTCGAAGAATCGATTTTTGGTTACTTGAAATCGATTTTGGTTTAAAAAAATCTATTTTGGCTCCATAAAATCGATTTTGGTTCCAGAGAATCGATTTCGGCTCCAAATAATCGGTTTGTTGCTTAGAATCGATTAATCGGACAAATGACATTTAGTGTCTTTGCTAGACCGATATCGATATAGTGCGAGAGCTTTCAATGACAATCACTGTTGATTTGGAAACGAACATTCCTCGGACTTGCGATATATAATGGGGGAATATCTACTATGGATTATTTACCTAAGTGTGGTTCCACTAATCACTCTCAAGACAGATTCCTTTAAGTGTACATTTCTTTTACAATGTGCATATAAGACGTAGACCTGATTACTTGGGACTTTGGGATATTTATTATTATTGCCTATTATCTAATTGTTTTCAGCACCGAAGTATCGTTTCGTTTCCTCACCGTCCAGTATTACTTGAGCTGCACTCATACACTCACATAGAGAACGCTTAGGCTTTAATTTATAGTGACGCTACCCTTTGTCTAGAGGGCTTCGCGAAAAACACTAGATTATTGGCATAAACACAACTCTAATCACTGAAAACTTACTATTTGTGTACGTACCGTAGTATTACTATTCTACTGAATATCACTCACAAATAATAATTTTCCGATTTCACTACTTTAAAACGGTTGTTTATCGCACGATATTAACCACCGGTTTGAAGCGTTAGGAGTGTTGCCAGAGAAAAAACACAACATTAGTTTACAACCAGGGCCGGATTTAGACGCTGGGGGGCCCGGGGCAAATTTGTTTGAGAGGCCCGCTTTTCTTAAAACATTGAGAGATAACGTTCTGGAAGGTGACGAGCGAAAAAAAAAAGGTCGCACTAGGACTAAGGGGGCCCCTTCAATCGGGAGGCCCGGGGCATTTGCCCCCTTTGCCTCTCCTCAAATCCGGGCCTGTTTACAACATATAGTTTACGACAAAATATATGATTTTACCAAATGTACAAAAATTTGTTGTATAAAACCAAATGGTGCTTTTTTTATTCTCGCTTATTTTTCCGTCGGTCTAGTTCCGCCACTGTTGTTGTGCCAATCACCGACGCCCAGGGAGGCGACTCCACCCAGGACCCTAACTCACGTTAATTAACGGACCGGCGCCAATGGCTTTACTTCCTCATGCGATGGAAGGCGTGATCCCAAAGTTTTTTCGCCTCCGAAAATCTCCCGGTGCCGGCTAGGATTGCATCTAGACCAGTTGGGTTGGTTGTGAGTGGATCACGCCACCCCACAACCATCGACACCTATGTCGGCGTTGGGATTCGAACCCAGGCGTCGAACGTGGTTGGCTGAGACGTTACCAACCACGCTAGGCCCCCGCCTGAAAAATGGTGCTTAACCGTTATTTTTTAAATCACTCTTTGTTTATTAAAATCCTCTATTCTACAGTGTAGGATCCCACATTCAATTTCGAAAAATTTTTAATGAAAATTAAAACAACTCTCCTTGGTAATTTTTCTTTGCATCCCTTTTTCAACATTTTTAAAGACAATTCAAACAATTTCATTGAAGTCATCTTTGATTACTTTTTTCTGTCTCTTGTTATTTTTAAGATAGGGTATCCGTTCTATTATCGTCAGGCATATTGGGAGCGTTAAAGTTGTTATAAAAAATTAATCTTTAGCAGGAAACTGCATCATGCAAGAAATTAAAGCTATAGAACAACACTCACTCCCTGACGGTAATAAGACATGCCGAACCATAATAAAACAGATCCCTAAATTGATCTATATAAGAAAGGTTTATAAACTTTGGCCTTTTTCATATGTGTTAGTTGGAAATCCGTTAAAATCATAGTAATGTTTTATTTGCAACGCCAATAATGAAAGTACACGTTTTGAATACTCTCCAGAACATTGACAAAAACAATCTTCTACAGTAAACATGTGAGAAGAACTCCTTTAATAATGTTTTAATAAATTTTCTTCCGACATAATTTGTATTCAATTGCAACACATACCTTTTTCCGACTAAAACCACAGATGATAATCATAAAAACGTGCATTGTCTTCAAACAAGTATGCTTACAAACATTTTTAAATAAATATCACTAAATAGCAGAATTTCCACCGACATCACTCTCAACATTTTGTCGAACACCATTTTTTTCTCAACCAAATTTTCTGCACCGTTGACCCACATGTCTAATCCAATTATTGTAAAAAAAGTAAGGCAAATTAGAGAGCTGTAACGATCGACAATTTTAACTCAATCATCCAAGTAGGGGATTTACACCGGAATGGACTTCATACTACAGTTGCTAACACACGCATTTTTCGCAACCGATAATTATAGCAACGAGGCTCGATGCTTTGCGTTCGGTGGCACACCAACGAAAATTTCGGTGTTATTTTAACCAGCTGCTTTTATTTACTTGGTTTAGCGAATTAGAAGCTTATCTTTATTTTGATATTCAACACATGATTTGCGGTTTAAAAAAATAGGCATTGAACATTGTTGAACATGGCACTATAGTGATTTTTTACCATTTATTTGCCCCTGACCCTCAAATTAAAGTTATTCCGCCCTCAATGACGCCTGGTGACATGCCAAAATAAGTACAAATGCCAACACTGTAAGTGAAATCGTTCAACAGACAGGGAAAACTTCTCTAATGGTGGTACGCTCTAGTAAACAAAATCTGTGTTTTCCTTTTCTTCGACATTCAACGGTCGGGAAACTTCCTCTCCGCAACTGCTCCAGACCCTTTCAACGCTTTTTATTTCGTATAATTGATTAATCCCGGACGCTGGGTTGCAGTGCTCCAATGAACTCAAAACAGTCCAGCAGTGATCAGGTTTTATTCTCTGTTTTGCTACATTATTCGCCTGTAAGAACAGATTGTAATCTTATAATGGCGTAAAAAATTTATTATTGCACTTGTTTTCACGCCGTTTTCCGTCCATGGGTTGCGGTTGGTTGGTTTAGTGTTGGGTTTACAAACTTGCGAAGTTTTTTGTCAAGCACGGAAGATTAGTGCCGACTTTTCTTTGAAAAAGTTTATTTCTCTTTGTTGCAATCGATCGAACATAACTTTTTTTAAATCATGGTAGATGTACTATTCCGTCACCATATTTTTACTTTATTTGATCGGTCCGGTATCATAAGAATATATTGAAGAACAGGGTAAAACATTCTATCGCTTTTTATACTTTTTTCCTCTCAAAAGCTTAAAAGTTAAACTACTGCATTTTGATCAATATCGACAATTTCAATGATGGAAACGAAAACTTTGATTGTCTAGCTGTCTTACGAATATGAGAAATACCGTTAATCACAAAGAAATTTGTGAACAAACATTATTTGAAACAAATCGACTTATATTGCAGCCATTCAGGAGCCACTTCGGGTGCTGCAAAAAAACGCCTGCAAAACAGATGGAAACTGCTTAAAATAGGTTCGGGGTGATTGTAATAGTGTCCCTCGATTGGTAACTTTAATTGATTATCGTTAAAGTTTGCTAATTTAGTTCTACAGTCGGAAAACAAGTTCTGACAGAAAAAACGATAAAGAACAGTTTGATATACTACTGTTTGAATTTCACCCAACACATTTCGAGTATTTCGTCTGAATACACAGGCAGTTCCTAAAGCTGCTTAGAATATGTTCCCTACCCCTTTTTTTTTTTTTCAAAAAACAATGATTCAGCGACACAACGTCAACGATTCCCTGCGCGCAAAAAAAAACCAGCCCTCATCCAAGGCCAACACCGATCTAGCGCCATTCGGTCTCGGCCGAGTCTGAGTTGCAATGAGACACATCGAAGTTCGTAAAAACCGATTGATTGAACTCGATCATAAGCAACTACTACTATAGTGTAAAGTAGCAACTATCTGGTTCAGATGCAGCCGATGATGGGGAAACAGGAAAAGTGCCAAACCTTCCATCTCCCTTCCTCAACAAACGCAAAATTGGGCCTTTACACTTCACTTTGTTTGCGGGGCCGCAGCTCCGGTGGATCGGGGCGACATGCCAATGAGAAAAGCCCCGCGGGATCTGCAAGGTATGATTTTCGATGGCTCTATTTACAGGAGAACAACTGCGATTTACTGTAAGCTGCCATATAAAAGTTGTTGATCTAAAGGCGATCGGTGGCAGTACAAGTTTGAGGTTTACGGAATATTGAACGGTTCTTTTTAGTGCGTGTACATCAGTGTCCAGCGGTGACTACAGTTACAAAAATGATTCATTTCGTCCGTGGTCTAACAATAAGTGCAATTCTAACAGTTGCTTCCGGGGCATTCACTGACCATTCGAAAAAGATCTGTATCAACAAATACAGCGTTACATGTTTAAAATTGGAAATTGTGTCATTCCTCGAACGAATATCGGAACAGTCGGAGTACAGTTTGATGTCTGGAGTTAGTGTAGTGAAGGATGCTGACGCAAATGTCACAAAAACGGCGGAAATCATCGCCGAAGTTTCCAGAATTTTCCCAAAAGATCCCAACAAACGATTGGATGAGTTTTTAATCGTCAAATTGAATAATTATTTGAAGAGTCACTCGTTACGATTGAAATTAATGGACAGTGAAGCAATGGAGAAGGCGCGAGCTCTCTTCGAAGGAAGAAAAGGAAAGCTGGGCAAGAAGGGCGGTTTGGAAACCATGATCGCTGCTGCGATGATGATGAAGGGTAATTATACTACAACCATAGAATTTATCGAAAATGCTTCCAATTAGTCTATAGTTTCGGATTTGATGAGTAGTCTTCGAAATAGATTTTAATTAGCTCTCAACCATACTGCTGCCAGTGCTGATAAAAGTCATTTTCCCCAGCAAAATTCTTCGAAAACTACAGCCAACCGTTTTCAATTTTCACTTCCAATGATCGCAGCTCTCTTTCAGATACACTAGATTTTCGTCATAGTAACGTGCTCTTATACTCAGATGAAATAGATCGCGCGCATCGTTCACGGTTACGGAATAAAATTTGACGACAAATCCAACCAAATGATCTTCACTTCAAAGCGAAAAAGAAAAACAAACAGTCCACTCAATCAAAATAAACCTCACCGAAACACTTTTTTACTGACACTGACCGATGCATTGACAATCTTCGTTAAGTGATAAACTGATTTTGTTGTCTTGCTTTCATCGCATGAAATATAATGAGGTGTTTTGACAGTTCACTTCCATGCAAAAAGCGGGAAAGGAGAACTCTGAAAGGATTGTAAAAAAATAACGTTTATGGATGCTTTTTTTCACTTTCACTCAAGAGTGTCAACAAATATCAACCCTGACTGCTGCACAGTCAGTCGGTCATTGATCATAATATCATAGAAAAGCTCAAAAAAATCAATTTATGAGTATGATTTTACATATCTGTTGATTTCTTTAAAGTGAAACTTAAATTTGACCTTCAACACGCTAATGAAAATCATTTCAAAAATGATTTGCACCGTTTTAGACAATATTTAAAGCAACTCACAAATCATGAGTTTTAAAAGTTTTATGTAAGAAAGTCGGTGAACTTACAGCATTAGCGATTGATAATTATTTCGCTTACCTCATTTAGCGTTTAGTTACTTCGACACAACACTAGCTCCCGTATTCTTACAGGATGTTTCGTGAATTTTAATCGGTTTTAGCATTAGCTGTGGTTTTGTTTCAAATTAACACCATTTTGTAGTATCAAGATATATGTTACAATAGGGTGTCTCGTTAACGTTTGTCAGATAGTCTGGGGACTCAACCGATAAATGATTGGTTATGGCTAAACAAAAAAAAAACTATAGGCCTATAGGCAAAAGATGCCATTTTGTGCAAGTGGTTTAATTTTTTGGAACACGACTCATTTTTGAGAAGCTATGGAAAAATGCTATTTCGGGAAGGTATTGATGATTAGAAACATTTTTAGGGCCAAAACGGTTTGTTTGATCGGTGTAACGTCTACGACAAAGTTGTAGATAATAATTTTGTCATTCCGTTAAAAAATATACACTCTGAAAAAAAATTGTTTATTTCAAGGAAAAATTAAAAATTAATGATCTAAAAGAGCACTTTTTTCAAAAATCTATTTATTTCATAAAAACTGCAGAAGATTACCTAAGCAATGCAATCGGTCCGATCATGGAGAAATAAAAAAAAGTTAAGATTTTTTGAATAAATTTTTAGTATTTTTTTTCACAGCGTATATTTCTGTATTGTTATTGTTTGAATTGTTATTGTTTTATCGCCAGTTTGTCCCATTTCGATTGCAAATAATTTCCTTTGTCGTTAAAGTATGCGTCCTTAAAAATAGAGTTTTACCACGTAACGCTGGATCCTAGCTCCATCGCCACAAAAACAATGATTTCGAATTTTCAATCACATAACAGTCACCGCGCGACAACACCGTCTGGCCTATTTTTATTACACACTAGCTGATACCCGGCCGGCGTTGCTGCGCCATTAGGTTTACGGCAACCGCATATCTATCGAATGTACATAATTTTGATCAAAGATTAACATTACCATGTTATATCTATAAGGCTCTATGTATTCTCCCCTAAAAACTGTTTTTCTGAATCATGTTTCTACAATGTTCCGATTTTTATCAAAACTCTAACAAATACTTTTTTCGAACTGAATTTCTATTTTTAACAACGACTTTTTCCCGTTAACACGCAAGTTCATTAAGCAGACAGTATGTGAGTAGAGAAAGAACGAAAAATAAGCGAACTGGAAATATGATACAGATTTGGAAAAATATACCGCATCCCGACGGGACATACATTTGAAAAGAATTTAAAAACTTTACCGAATGCTCTGATACTAAGTTTATTATTTTGGCTAGAAATAGCTCAAGCATTATCCAAGTCTCTAATCAAGCAACACGTGACCCACATACCAAACATGAAAGAATTGAAGCCGGTTATTTCGATTAAAAATAATTCAAAGAGTGTATTCTACAAATTAATCCATTCCATTCAGGTATCCATTCATTGTGATAACCACCTCAACTGTTAAATTTGGGTGGTAAACAATTATTTCCGTCATTATGAGATAGTGTCTAGTAACAAAAATGTTGGTGCCTATACAGTCAGTGTTTTTAACGTGGGGTATACGTACCTTGTAAAAAAAACGCTGATTGGAATCGTAGTAAAAAAGCTCAGCTAAATCAATAGTATCCGTAAAAGTCCAAATTATTTTAATTTTCATGAGATATTTATTTTTTAATGTTGTGTTCAAAGCCACAACCGCAAATTTGACGTAGAACTACATAAAGCTGTTTGTAACATGGCTTGCATTATTGCATTCGAGAACGATTACAAAAGATGAGGGCAATAATTATGATGGATTATCTTGTATTAACATGTTTATGTCTATAACTATCACCCATCATTTTGGGTGTTTTCCAGAAACCGTCATATTGACTACGAAATAAATATTTTTGTCCTTTTTCCCACAACCGGAAGTTGCCACTTCGGATTGAAACATGGCGTCGGGGGTCGATTTCTGGACTATGTACATCATCTCGATAACGGAAATACCCATTTTGGGTGATGTTTGGAGATTTCTGAAAACCGGAAGTCAGCATCTTGGATTTCTAAACAGCGTCTTGTATGAATAAAGGTCTCTTGGGATCATTTCGATTCGTAGCGTAGCGTAAGCACGGTATATTTCGTAGATTGCAGACTGATGACTAACGCTTCCACTCGGATTGTATGAGGTACAATGTTAGAGAGTAACATTTAAACCAATCTGAGTTGAAGTAGGCCCGATAGTCATCATTGCTGGCCACGCCCATTTTTACCGTAGCTTGGGGATATTAGAAAGGATATTGATGATGTAATACTTACTTAATGAGAGGCCACCGACTCAGTGACACTCTCGTAAGTACTACGGAGTTGGATTAAAGGGTTAAGGTTGTTGACGCAAAAACTATCTATCAAAATTGAGCAACTGACAAAATTTCATGCATCCAAAGCCATTAAAGTATATAAAAATGCTAACATGCCCTTGAGCCAAAACATTTTCCTTAATTCGATCTCAAACCGCCAAACTTATCATAGTACAGTTGTCGTGTATTCATGTCACGCTGCTACAACGATTATTCATAATATTATAATAACTATTCAGCTGCAACATTTAACCAAAAGCTTGAAAAATCGAAAAACAAAAGCTCACAAAAACTTTGTTCTGAAAAATTTCGGGAAAGCATCCAAACATATTGTCCCATATCGTAATGAGCAATGGTATGAATTTATATTTTAAGTCAAATTTTTCTCGGCTTGCTCAAAATACTAACGGGACCGACCCGCCATGCGCGGTTAAACAGTTCAAAACAAAAAAGAGTCAAATGTGTTATTTTGTGTTGCGTCCTGCGCCTCAAACACGAATTGAAATAAAATTTCAACACATTATCGAAAAACGCACTTGTCGATTACTGGAAACAAACGCGCAGCGCATAATTGAAAACAAAAAAAACGAGATTCATCGCACCCGGCAACCCAGCTTGGCAGCTTGGCAATAAAAAAATATTCTACATGCCTAAAAAACTTCGCCAAACAGATCATTCACACATTCTCACATTCATACTCTTGCAAAAAGGGCAAGCCGAAACCCGCTACCAGCTACCACACAAAACCGAGTGCCTAAGCATTCTCAAAAAAAATGAGACACAAAACTTATACTCATCTAGATCATTCTGATGATGGTGCTTTGTCGGTGATGGTATGCACACCGAGCAGCACCAAGCGACACCATAGCACAATGCTATCCAACTGCCATCTTCTTCGATCACATCACCACGCAATCTTTTGTACGTGCATAACCAGGGATGCCAGCTAGCTGTGCATAACACACCGCTAGCCAGAGCAAAACACCGAGCTAACACTAACACTTGCACAACTTTCCTGGCTTTGCAATTTGGCAATTTTTGAGCGTGGATAAATTGGCCATTCCAACGCTAGAAACACTCGCATTTACACTGATACTTCATTATTACCGCGTTATAAAAACATCACTTTTCTTCACTGTTCAGCAAATTTGCTTGCATAAATTACTTGAAATTCAATAATTTAACGGAGAGGTTTCAGAGCACGTACCATCAATCAGCCGTGCTGCCAACTCCACTCGGTCTCTTGGGATCATTTCGATTCCAGAAATACTCATATTGGGTGGTGTTCGGTCATTATATGTTGTTTTTCAGAAACCGGAAGTCGTCATATTGGATTTCAAAATAATCAATGAAGTCGATTTTCGTCCGTTGGTTATTATTGGTATATGGTCATTTCCGGTAACCGGACGTCGCCATCTTGCATTTTTGAATAGCGTCTAGACTGGTTTCTGATCCCTGAGCATCATCACGGTTCTGGACTGTCGATTTTTGGCAGCAAACGAAAGTTGCCACTTCGAATTTCAAAATAGTGTCTGGGGACGATTTTTGGCCAACGTGCATCATCCCGATTACAGAAATGCCTGTGTTGGGTGATTTTTTGTCATTTTCTGACACCGGAAATCGCCGTATTGGATTTTGAAACGGCGTCTGGATTTGATTCACGGTCTCTGGGCACCATTTGAAATACCGATATTGGGTGGTGTTTGGCCATTGAAGGCTGTTTTTCGAGAGCCGGAAGTCACCACCTTGGATTTCAAACTGGCATGTGGATTTGTTTTCCGGTATCCTGGCACCATCTCGAATCCTAAATGATGATTCCTGACCGTTTTCCAATAACCGGAAGTTGCCTTCGAATTAAAATATGACGTCAAGGGTCGATTTCTGGCCTATGAGCGTTATCTCGATCAAGAATATAGCCATTTTGGGTGATATTTGGTGATTTCTGAAAACCAGAAGCCACCATCTTGGATTTTGAAACAGCGTCTTGAGTTGATTTAAGGTCTCTTGGCATCATTTCGTTGGTATTCGGTCATTATAGGTTGGTTTCCAGAAACCGGAAACCATCATATTGGATTTCAAAACGGTCAGTGAAGTCGATTCAATGTAGTATTTGGTCATTTTCGGTAACCGAAAGTCAAAAAAAGCAAAGCCTTGGTGCTACGTTCCGTATCGGAATTCGACCTTCTGTTTTACTATACACAGACTTCGCAGCCGACTGTTAAGTGTACAGGACAATTTCGGGCCTAGCGCTACGATCCTACTGACCCAAACAGTTTCTCCCGAGCCGGGACTCGAACATACGATGACTGGCTTCTCAGGCCAGCATCGTACCTCGAGACCAGCTGGGAGATTTTACCGAAGGTCGCCATCCTGGATTTTATCTCGGTTCTGAAATGACTATTTTGGGCTGTTTTCCAGCAACCGGAAGTGGCCACTTCGAATTTCAAAATGGCGTCTAGGGACGATTTGGCCTATGTGCATCATCTTGATTGCAGAAGTGCCCATATTGGGTGATATTTGGTCATTTTCGGAAACCATAAGTCACCATTTTTGATTTCAAAATAGTATTTAGAGTTGATTCCAGGTCTTATCTCGAATAAAAGTAACGATGTTGGGTGGTATTCGGTCTTTTCAGATTGTTTTCTGTAAACTGGAAATCGTAATTTTGAATTTTAAAATGCTGTCTGGAGCCGGTTTTTGGTCGCTGAGTATCATTTTGGTTCCATAACAAACCATAATAGGGGGAATTTGATAATTTTCTGAAACCGGTAGTCGCCATCTTGGATTTCAAGATAGCGTCTAGATTTGATTTTCTGTCTCGGCACTGTTCTGGTTTAAGAAATATTTATATTGGGTGGTATTGGACCATTTTGGAATGTTCTCCAGAAACCGGAGAATGTCATCTTGACATCTTGGGTTGATTTTCGGTTTCGAAAATACCAATATTAGCCTGTTGAGTTCAAAACATGTCTCCACATTTTTCAATAGTTCAATAGTTAACGTGAACATTGCAATTTTGCCGTATACTGATAGGGGCATAACTAATTTTCCAATCCATTGTTGTGAAAACGAAAAAAATCCGTTGGAAACCAACTTCAATAAAACACCCTCAAGAATTAATACACCCTGCAAAATTAGCAATCTCTGATTTGCAATCTTGTTTGGTGTTTAGAAGTGTTATTGTTTGGCATTTAGGAGTTTACAATGAACAAATTTGTAGTTGCTCTCGTTTCCGCTTTTTCCCTTCCTGTATGAGATAGACATAATTTAAAGTGATAGAAACATATACGCTTCTATACGACCTTTATTTCCCGAATTAAATAATAAGCGGTTTAAAAATTAATAAAGGTTGACAACATTCATCTCCCTCCCCCCTTTTTCTCAACTATGCCACTGAGATGTAGTAAAGTCTCAGATGAAAACCTCATATTCGAAACCCCCTGTATATAAATTTTCACGATGTGCATTTTAATAATTTACAAACTATAAAATTTGTACATCCCCCCTTACTACGCCACTGGGATAGAGAAAAATCAATGTTATAGAAACACACCTACCGATCGAAATTGGCACGGTGAGCAATTTAGGTGTTGAAGAGCTTACAAATAGTTAATTTACCCCCCCCCCCCTTGCCACGCTTATGGAATATGTAAAAGTCATTGTAATACATCAGCTACTATAGATTCTACATACCGAATTCAATACAGATCGGTCCAGTAGTTTTAAAATCATCAAAGATTGACATTGTTAACCTCCTCCCCTCATCCTTACGATGTCTCTGGGTTTTTTTCGGATTTGGACCACTGCGACCATTATTTTGATCTTTTGTGGAATACCTCTTCTTCAGTCTAGGTACTAGTGGCAGACATATCACTATTGATGGAAGTGATCGTCGTTGTCATATCGCACCCTTTCTCCCAATTAGGCACTGAATTTCGTATGAAATGTATTACCTCATTAGGATTCGTAGTCCATACCTCCAAAGTTCCTTTTCCAAAGGCTCTTATTTTGCGCTGTATTAGTGCACTGCAGTGGCAGAGCAAATGTTCTGCGGTTTCACATTCGAACCCGCAGAGACGACAAATTTTGTCATCTGATTGACCAATTTGTTTAAGGTGATGCTTACTTGGACAGTGTCCTGTAAACAGTCCGGTAATTGTCCTTAGTCCCTTTTTATTTAAACTAAGCAATTGCTGGCTTTTCTTGACGCTTGGCTTTATAAAGCGTTTATAAAGCGTAAAGACTGGCGTAGCCCTACTGAGCATATCCAGTTCTCTTGTATTGTCCTATGTTCCGAGGTTTTCAATTCTGCTTTCAAGGCGCTTGATGACACCCCACAGAAATGCCTCTGAGATACAGAAAGGTCACCGTAACGTGGCAAAAATACATCTTAGATTCAAAAACATCTGTATATAAATTTACACGGTTATCGGGAAGGAAGTTTTCACGTTCATGAAACATAAATTCACCCCCCCCCCCTTTCCTACGCTTATGAGATAGAGCAAAACTGATATTTTAGGATTACTCTCCGTATTCGAAAACCCCTATGTACAAATTTTCACGGTAATCGGTCCAGTAGTTTTTGAGTCTATAGGGAACAGACAGACAGACAGACAGACAGACAGACAGAAAGACAGACAGACAGACAAACATTCGCATTTATAGATATAGATTACAGAGAGAAAATTGTAGTATAGTTCTCAAAAACATTTGATTTAACATTTGTTCCTTTCTAAGTGCTTCTTATTTTCTCTAATTTGACGGTTTTAGGACACTATTGATTTCAAAATTTTCTCAGCTTTCCAACGAAACCAACGGAATTGAGCTAGCTATCATACTTCTTGTGCTTGACCTCGTTAAAGGCAAACATAACCGACAACTGAAAAAAGTGAACAACTCTGCAGAAGGTAAATTTTGGCCACATGTGTAGACGGATTTTCTATTAAGTAGGGTCCTCTATCACCCCTTAAAGTATTATAAGTTAGCTCCCTAACACCATGTATAGATCATGAAAAAAAAATTAAACTTATGTGGTCGGACGCTACACGCCAAACTGAACTCCTGCGTATTCTAATACATCTATAACACCACAAGGCAGTAATATGGGGTCGCTTCTTTTTTTGCCCTATTTAACCCGTAAAGACCCGGGATGGAACTTGTTTTTTGAAAATGCTCGTTCTCAGCACTGGAACGGCCGATTTAGGAATATTTGGAATTTAATTCAAGGGGAATAGTTGCTCTAAGTTTTGGTGAAGGTGCCCCTCTGGACCCCTCCCCATTTTCGTGAAACGCAAATATGTCTGTGTTTTTTTCTAATTTTTCAAGCAGATTGAGCAAACACTGGGAATTTTCATACGTATCAACTGCTCCATGTATCAAATCATGTCAGGTGGATGAAATATGGTATGTAAGAGTGAATTTTGGAGTTTCTATTCACCCCGTTTTACGATACATGAATTTTTAACAAAAACAATGAATAAACATTTGAGAATGATCCGTAATCAACCACAAGAACAAGAGCGGTGAACAGTCTTCACGTCAACTTTTCGAATGAATTCCTTATTTCTACCTTCGATTGGGCGACACTGAGGCTGATTCGACGAGTTGCCTATTTTGAGTACAAATGGGGTCGAGGGGTTGTTCAGGATCGTTTGTGTTTTTTGGCGTAATGTGATGACGTTTTGGTTGGCCACATCAAATGTTTCTTTAAATAGTTGTTCTGGTCACATCTTGATTGATAGCCAAACCTCTGAACTTGAACCATGATTCAAACAAGAAGAACGAAGTCCTATTTTGCCCATTATTTTAACCGGTCTTCCGCTGCCTTCCTGACGAGTTATTGTTGAGGCTTGCAGAGCATTATATATACAATCGTCATGTTGTAAAAAATCGAGAGAGCATAAACCGAACAAAAAACTGGCGTAAGGAGGAGAGAGGGAGCATACATATACATACTCTCATTTCTCGCTGTGAGTGTTTGACGTGGAGTAAGAAAACCTCAAATACACTCCCCCCACAATTATGAAACTCCCACAATTACGGATCACTTTTGTGTCTCATGTTATTTAACTCAGTTAAACTAACGGTTCGAAGGCATGTAACATTTTTGCAGTAAAATATGCCATATTTGCTAGCTTTGAACACAGAAAACATCGTTTTTATTCCTAGATTGATGTGTTTCATATAAGCGTGAAATATAGTCTTCCAGAATCTATCAAAATATTTGTCGTTATTCTCAATCAGCGTAAGTAGCACGCTCATCATTCATAAGGTTCATATATAATATTATCGCTAATTCTCGTGCAAAAAATAACTCAGACACAAAGATCAAGGTAAGTTCTTCACGATTCATCGAAATGTTGATGGTTGATAACGATTTTTCTGTAAAAAACTAGTTATTTTCTAAGTGTTCCATAATAAGGACCGAGACAAGATAGTTCTCTATAAATATGGATCACTCCGATTCAAAAGTGATTTTTACCAATTACAACACCCTCTCAACTTCTATTGAGCTCTTAACGGAAGCTAAACAGTGCTGAGCCTTTGAAAAATATTATTTCCAAGGCACGAGGGACAGGAAAGCTACGTAAAGCGGGAAACTGTTATGATGTACCGTATACAATGGTTCATTGCTATCTTCGGAAGCGACAGACCTGGACTCTCGATCTAACTGCAACCTCAAAAGCCACATAAAATGTGGCCAGGCCATGCGGGATCTTTAATACGATTTGAAATATGTTATTTCTTCAAATTACATGATTTGAATGAGGTTTATTGAATAAATTCGTTGCCAAAAGCTGTTTTCATTATGCTGATCCATATCATATTATTGTTTCATAATTAGAACCGCTCTCAAAAGTGATCCATAATTGTGTATTTGGTGAGTTATGAAATAAATATACTTTCTGAGAAACATTCACAAAATATGGAAACAAATACTAAATGAAGTGAAAGATTATATTACAAACAATAAAATTGGTCAGAAATGATTTTTTGAATCCATACATCTTCTTAAGTGTTCCATAATCGTGGGGGGACTGTAAGTCCAAAATGTTAGTTCCTGACAACGCACCTAACTGTCATGAAACCGTAGGTAATAGTTCTTACACTAGCCCTGCGATTGCTTAATCCACTCTTTGCACTAACATTCGGCTGCAAAATCTGCCAATGATAAAAATAATAACTTTACGAGGCGTGTAAGCATAATGCTATTTATTCAATAATCAATTGATTGATTTATCGATTAAAAGCAATTAGTTTATTGATTTATATCATTGTTTAAAATAGAAGATAAAATACTTCAAGGTATTTAGCCGTAGGGGTTGTATGAAATGGTGACGTGAGACTAAGCACTGCACTGTAATTAGAAGGATTTTTAGTTACAAAGGTTACAGCACTTGCAGATAGAATCAATTCGTCAGTCTTATAATCTTTTTTTTACAAATTTAACAACACTCGAACATTCAAAAGAATTTTGTAAAGAGTAGAATATCGCAAAGTATATTGTTCTGAAGTGTGTTTTTTTTTTGTACAAACAATATTTATTTGACACAGCTTAACTGCCGGTAACCGCAAGTCAGTCCCAATTTTGCAATTTTGTCAATTTTGAGTTAGCATCGGATTTTGGCCTATCTTTGATTGTATTTTCAGATGTATCGAAAACAAATAGTAGTTTGTTCAACAAAAGTGGAAATCAATACCAAGTCGAATGAAGTAAAATTACAACGAAGTTAAATTTAAAAAAAATATCTTTGCTTTTGCTTGACAAGTTATTTTCGTATGCCAACAATTACATTCACTGTTTTACGAAGACAGCTAATGTACGTATATTATTTGCTGAGTTGAAAATTGAAAAATATCATCTAACAAAGTTGAAATATGGAAAAAAGATTCTGAATAAAACTCAGTAAATGTACTAGAAAAAAACGCAGGCATTCGCCGATTTTTATTTTTCTATTAATTTGTATTTTTAGGAATTCTCTCTTCCAATATCATGCCGGTCACGATTATTTAGTGATTAACGAAAATAAAATGAAAAAGAAAATAACTTTCAACCGTTGCGAAAATATTTTATTCTGGTTGAGAAATTTATGGTTTTGACAGTAACCACATTCATGAGATAAACTATTAATCACCATCAGCAGTAGCATTGCTGTTTTTAGTTGATTGTACACGAATAGAAATCGTGTACCGCTACAATAATAGACAAGCAGTGCTCTGCTCCGGTACTGTTGTCTTTAGCAGTATGTTTTCTTTCAAGACATCAGTTTTTTTTTTCTTTCAAGACAACAGTTTTTAATAGTTATGTAGAGATTGTCACAGTTATTTAGTAAATTTTTACCGCTGAGCAATGAATCCATGAAAGAAGAATGATAGCTAGCGTATTACAAAATTGTCAAACATTTTTTCTATCCAACAACATATTGTTCATGATCATCCACCATGTGCTTATAATGTTATTATCGTTTGAAATCTAATGGAACATTTGCCAGTTTTATTTCTAATTTTACAAAATGTATCCCAGTATAGAAAACAAGGACGTAATCCCACGTTAGAATAAAATATTTACTTAGTACTAACACTCTGTTTTGTGATTCCAGGAACACTCGGGGCAATCGCACTAGGTACCCTTGCTCTGATAGCCGGTAAAGCGTTAATGACAGGTCTTCTGGCGCTTACGTTGGCCACCATTGTGGGACTAAAATCACTAACAAGCGGCGGTGGTGGTAGTCACAAATCAACAACGTACGAAATAATAGCGAAACCAATGTACTCACATGCAGAAACAGAAGAAATCAGTCATCCTCACACTGGGTTCAGCAGCGCCGGATGGAAACGCTCGCAACGGATCGAGATGCCGGAATATTACGCCCATGAGGAACACTAAATCCTGCTACCAATGGAAAAAGAATGTAACCATAACGGAAACTTTTAGCCTTTCGAATATCTCCTTTCTAGACAGGTCTCTCCTCTGCAAGCTTTACTTCTTTGCGCCTAGCATCTAGTCTATTGTATTACTCTCTCGGAGAGAAATGAAAGCTTTTCTCATACTCCACAACCGTGGCCAGCCTGATTACTTCGATTCAAGCAAAGAGTAACCTTATTTATGCATATATGTAATGTGATAGTAATTTAGTAATTTTTATAGATCTAGTATAGGCAGTATTGTTAGAGTTTGCTATATTTTATGTTACATTTTTTAAAAAAATACCATGTTGAGTAACTCACATGAATATCAAAAAACGATCTTTCTATACCAATAAATATTTCGTCAATTATGACTTGAAATTTGTGTATACAGTCCATTATTGTTCAAAGAACATTAGTACTTGATATTAAAACCGAAAATTTATTTGTTCTACAATAGTAAATATTCTGAATCATATAAGTAAAACATATCTCAAGCAATAAAAAATAATACACAATACACAATGGTTTTCATCTGATAAATTTTAAAAGTTTCTTTACCGCTCTAGATATTCATCTTTGCTCGCGCAATTTGAGCTGATGACACAGCGAAAACCACCAATCATACAATGTATTAACAAATCTAATGACTATTATGTAGTGCTAACAACCGCCAACGGTAGAAAGGTGCGCCTACAGAGAAATTCATTCTGGTTTACTCCATACCTACCAAGTGTCCATCATAATTGTTTTTTCCACCGCATATCGTACGCAGGTGTCAAAATGCTGCCCGACTGAATATCAACATATACATTATTTTGCTACGGTTTCTTGCTCTTCATCGTCTCTTGGTACGAACAAAAACAGCAAAAAAGTGGGCCCATTTTCGATCTTTAATCAATTATCTTGCCGCCATTCGAAAGCAAAGGTTCGGTTTGGTGTTTTTGTGCTGTCTTCGGTTGGGTTTGTTGTTAGCAAACGATGATGCTCTCCCGCATATATCAGTGAAAGTTCAGCAAACTGCTGCCGCTGTTTTGTTTCGATTTTGTTCCGGAGCACACCTGTCACAGTGCAGCAATCATGACCCGCTTCCACCGAACGATGCAATGTGTTGTCAGAGTTCATCCAATGTGAGACATTTCATAGATTTGTCATCCGCTAATAAAGTAGACAAATCAGGAGTTTTTGGCGTCGTCCACTACGATGACGTCTTCGCCAACCAAACTGGTAGCCCGGATACAGCTTTTAACGAGGCGATAAGTTTCGGTGGTTTATGGGGAAGTGTGCCTTTCATATCACACGAGTAAGTAAATGATCGTAAATTTGGATTCTGCATGGAGTTGCATGTTGTTATGAAAATCTGCAATTGGATCGACGAAAAATGAAAGAGGAAAAAATTCTGTAGTTAAGCTACATGTTTTACGCAGAATGTGTAAATTTTTCTTTCTTTTTATTGTCATTTTATCTAACTAAAATATTCAATTATTAACACCCAATGCAGTTCAATTAACGAGAGGATTTCACACCACCGTATTTATTCATTAATACCTATTTACACAAGCCGTTTTCAAAAATTAGCAACGATTCAAAAAATTACTAACTGCACAAAAATACATCTGTAGCCTACAGGAACTTCTGTGCAAAATTTCAGCCAAATTCTATTTGAATAAAACAACAGCGTGAGCAAGGGGAACTGCGAATGAAATTCGCAGAAGTTTTTGAAAAAAAACTTTATTATATGTACCTCATAGTAGTCGGCCTCTATCCGAGTCTCTGCTAAATATTATTTTTGCCGGTCGCTTATCCACCATGCGTGCTACGTGGCCAGTCCACCGTAATCTGCCGTGTTTCATCAGCTTGACAATATCAGCGCGTCAGCATACTTCGTACAGCTCATGATTCAGGTGCCTACACCACACCCAATTTTCTAGTTTTCCATCGAGTGTTATTCTACACTCGAAGACCCCAAGCGCTCGCCGATCGGTCGCCTTCCAGGTCCATGATTCATATACTTAGACCGGGAGGATCAGCGTCCTGTACAGTGCGTATCTGTAGGCTGCTGGTCCTATGTTGGCTACGCAATCCGTAATAAGCCCTGTTCGCTGCCACAATCCGTCCCTCCACCTCGCGACAAACCCAGTAATCAAGATAAACAAATTCATCATCCACTTCGAAAGTAACTCTAGCCCTCACTATTGCCAACACGCAGTAGAATTCCCCTGAAAACAATCATGTACTCCGGTGTGGTAGTGCTTGTGGTGAGTCCAGTTTTTGCAGCTCCCCTTCTGAGAGCTGAAAAGGCTCCCTCCACAGCACTATGATTAACACTTATGACACCGATGCCGTCCGCAAAGCCTAGAAGCTAGTTTGTCCTCAGACCATACCCTTTGAATAATCTGGTAAATTGCACCATACAGCCGCTCACTCCAGACTTTAAAAAGTTTGGTCAGTAAGCCGTCCAATCTAGCGTTTTTTTTTGTTCTTTAGCTCTCTGCAAAGCTTTTCCAACTCGTCCGAAGTTGGTGAATGCACAGCTTGTCCATTCTATTCCCCTCGGCGACTCCCCTACCTTCATCATCGTTCAACACCACTTCAAAATGTGCCTGGCGAAGCAGCTCTCCGCCTCCACGAGGACGTGATCGCAGTGTTCACGTTTCTTGCGTTGGTGAAGCTTTTGACTTAGAGCTACTTGCAGTCATTCTCGAATGCAACAATGCAAGTAATGTTATAAACAGCTGTATGTAATTCTACGTCAACTTTCCGGTCGTGACAACCCTCGTGATTATTTTTCGGCAGGTATAGCTTCCCGCATCTGACGCGTCACACGGTTTGTGGTTCCTGATTGTACAGTCTCCAAGCAGTAAATTAAGCACTCGACTCCTAGTAGTTCGGATCTCACTTATTAAACGCAATTGATATTTAATTCCGACGATTTTTTAACCCCGTTTGCACTTGGTAATCGTTCGCGAGTCACTGGTGTTCTTCCCTTCAACATCTCTTGTTTGCTACATCGCTCTCTCTCTCTCTCTCTCTCTCTCTCTCTCTCTCTCTCTCTCTCTCTCTATATATATATATATATATATATATATATATATATATATATATACATATATATATATATATATATATTTATATATATATATATATATATATATATATATATATATATATATATATATATATATATATATATATATATATATATATATATATATATATATATATATATATATATATATATATATATATATATATGAATGTGGTTGCCAAATTACTTTAGTGAACTCTACATCCCTTTTCTACTCTATCAATGAAATTGTGAAGCAAAAAAAATCGAGGTAATAGAACCGTTACAAGCTAAGTTATACTCTATATCGTGATGGCAACTTATTTTCACGTTTGGGACGCTTTGAAGCCACAGGTTCATCATCTTCGACTCGCAGTCTTTCGTTTCTTGGCAGATGTGGTTCGTCTGTTAGGTCATCCCTAAACCGTTTTGTTCCAGTATTCGATTCGTCTTTCGTTACTATCTTCTCTGTATGAGGGGATTCTGTGAATGCAAGATAAATATGAACTCAAGCTAAAACTGAATTAGCAGAAATACAAAAGATATCCAATGAATTAAGAGTATACATGTTCAATACTTACGGCAGCTTTTTGAAGTAGATACCTCTTTTCCAGGTACAGTGCTCAATGGCCATTTCTTCAAATGAGTCACAGGACGGCGATAGAAGACACTTTCATTATTTGTAACAATGACGTCACTTCCATTTTTTTTAACCACTTTAAACATGTCCAGTTTAAACTTCGGTTCAAGTTTACCAGTTTCGTAGTTCCTTAGAACCACATTATCTCCAACATCAATTTCTGAGCATTTAGCATGTCTTTTCTTGTCCGCATATAGTTTCCCTTTCATCTTGTTAATAGCATCATTATCTCGGGATTCGTCGTCCCGACGCCAATATGGGTCTGTTTTCAAAGAGGGAAGAAGATCTTTGACCGGCCTACCAGTCAAAAGTTCCATTGGCGCCTTCCTGTTGCCGAATGAGGAGTCGTGTTGTAGGAATAGACATAATCTTATATCGCTTTGCGCCAATCTGCTTTGATTGCTTAAGCGATGCGCAAGGTTCGCAGAATACCCTGGATTTGTCTTTCTACCAGGCCATTCATTTGTGGCCAGTAGGGTATGGTGCGTATTAGGCGGATGTTTTTCCTTGAACAATAGTTAGCGAATTCTTCGCTAGAAAACGGTGGGCCGTTATCACTTCGGATTGCTTCTGGGTAAGTTTGCTCTTGAAAAATAGACTCTAGGGCTTCTATAGTTTTAGTAGCGTTAGTACCCTTCATCTCTAAAGCTTTGAGGAAGCGGCTGTAGTAATCCACAGTTACGAGAAATGTCGCACACTCTTTTGCAGTAAAAAAATCTATGGCAATTTCTTGCCAAGCTCTCTTGGCATAACTTTCCGCAACATTGGTTCCGGAGGATTTTGCGAACTTACTGCTGCGAAACCTGCGCACTCTTCAATACAGCCTTTGACGTCTCGGTCCATGTACGGCCACCACAAATTCTCCCTGAGGATTCTCCGCATTGTGACTACACCAGGGTGCCCTCGATGAGCTATTTCCAATGCTCTTTTCCGTAGTTTAGAAGGAAGCACAATTCTATCGTCCCTCACTACGATGCTGTCGATTACTCCTAATTCTTTAGAAAATGCTTGATAATGAAAAAGGTCTGGAGGCCATTCCTGGCTATGGATTGCTTTGATGACTGCTGTCAGAGTTTCATCCTGACTAGTTTCATCTCTTATTTCCTGTAACCCAATAGCTATTGATCCCTCCCCTAGTGCACATAAATAGTGCTCACTACTTTCATCAAAAGGTGTTTCTGACTGTATACATAGTCTTGAAAGTATGTCAGAAATGTTGCTTGTTCCTGGAATATGTTTAACGGCATAATCGTACGGCTGTAGCCGCAACGCTCATCCTTCGGCTCTAGAACAGGCCCGCTTGCCTTGTTGATGCTTCCCTTCAAAGATGTATTCTAGTGTTTTGTGATCAGTGAAAATCGTGAAGTGGGTTCCAAATAAATAAGGATAGAATTTTTCCACTGCCCAAAACGGCTAAAGCTTCCCGTTGCGTTTGCGGATAAACCCTCTCAGTCTTAGTGAGTCCTTTTGAGGCAAAGCTTATTATTCTCGATATCCCTTTACTATTTCGCTGGGTGAGAACTGCTCCTAGGCCTACCGGAGAGGCGTCCACGTATAATTCAGTCTCATCTTTTGGTTTGTCAAATCCCAGTCTGTGCACTGTGCTTGATAACTCGTTTCTCAAATCATCAAAAGCTTTACGTTGTTCCTCGCCAAAGACATCAACATCACCTCTGAGGAATTTCCGTAAGGCTTCGGTTGGCTTTAAATTGTGTCTTCCGTGCTCTGGTGCACTTTCTGGCAAAATGTCCTTTTATTCCACAGTTGTTGCATCGCGAATTTCGAGCAGAACACCCTTGTGAATCACTGTGGTGTTTCCATGAACCACAACGTCCGCATTCCGATTTAAGACGATTATTCGTATTCCAACGTTTCTCAGGTTTCACTGATGACATCCCAAAAGATCCTTGGGATTTCCTCTCCCACACTTGTTTCGCTGCGCAAACATTAGAAACCTCGGGTTCTAGCTTGAATGCATTTGCTTTCTGTTTTTGCTTGAACAATATTTCTCGGTTGATAGCATAGTTCATTAACTCATCGAGGCCCATAATATTTTCTAAACCTTTATCCCTTACTTTTTCGTCTCGAGCACCCATTGTCACTTGTTGTAGAATATCTTGCTCCTCGCGATCTCGAAAATCACATCGAGCAGCCTGCATGCGAAGCTTGAGAATGAAGTTACTGAAAGACTCATCAGTAGATTGTTTCAGTGACCGAAAAACTTCGAGCTCGACCCTCTTATTCCGTTTACCGACGAAAAAGTTGTTCAAACGTTTGATCGCATTATCGTATTCAGGAATCTCTCTCGGGGCAAATGGCACTTTTGCTGGTTCAGGATGAACCTCTCCGGGCACTGGCCGAAGATTGGTATAGATCCGCTGTAAACCCCGACCGCCACGAGCAAGCATATAGACTAACTTTTCGCGTTGACATTCTATTGGCTTCAATTCAAGAAGAAACTCGAACGATCGTAACCACTCTTCCCACTCTCGACGAAGATCCGATGCGTCAACGGCATCGTTAAATGGTTCCAATGGACAATGTTTTTCAATATCCATCTGAAATAATCGTGAAATAATATTTTCGAATAAATAAACCATTCATCGCAACATATTTCCGTACAGGAATAAACTGGGTAGATAATTGATTGTTAATTGATCGACAAATCTGTAATCCCCTCGGAAAGCGACTTCTATTTTGTTTTAAATCAGTGAATTTTATATTTTCAATTGTCTTTTCGCATCATATCTTTCCCATCCACCCATCCATTATTAATCGGTTCACTGTATAGTCAACCATAATAACCTTGACCCCATGAACAGTGCATTCTGCGCCAACACGCGCATCACCCGCTTCAATATTTTTCCTCTTTGTCCCCGCGTAGCAAAAATATATGCATTGCGGTTAGAGCTTGCATCAATTCAATACGTATTTGTGATCTTCATCCTGGGCACGTTTCTTTGTGTGCTTTACCGAGCTTACATTTGATTTTGCGCATCAGTTTCCACTATACGCGCATTTTTTGTTTGAAAATGATCGTGTAGCACCCCTTCCGGGCACGCATCTGCGTTTCGGGTTCAACCGGACTCGCATATTTTGATTTGAGCATGTGTGCTTTGGTCTGGCATAGCATATATTTTGTATGTGTGCGCTTCGGTGCTAAGCCGGACTCGCATCTTTTCTTTCAGCGCTTCGGCTACAACCGGGCTCGCTTGTTTTGTTTTGTGTATGTGCGCTTCGGTCCTCAACCAGACTCGCGTCTTTTCTCTCTTTTCCGCACTTGGATTTCAACCGGGCTCGTTCGTTTGAATATGTGCGCTTCGGTTCTCAACCGGTCTCGCATCTTTTCTCCCCTTCTCGCGCTTGGGTTCCTAGTTTTATTCTCTATTCTGCTGGGATTAATGGAATAGGAAAAAAAACACAAGTTCACTTACTTTATTGATAATCCTACCAACTGTGCCAAATAGTACAGTCTCCAAGCAGTAAATTAAGCACTCGACTCCTAGTAGTTCGGATCTCACTTATTAAACGCAATTGATATTTAATTCCGACGATTTATTAACCCCGTTTGCACTCGGTAATCGTTCGCGAGTCACTGGTGTTCTTCCCTTCAACATCTTTTGTTTGCTACATCGCACTCTCTCTCGCTATCTATATATGAATGTGGTTGCCAAATTACTTTAGTGAACTCTACACTGATGTTTAAGTATATACAGCATCAAACTACCCACTACGCGTGGTCCCACAGCCATGACTATCCCCTCTCGCTCTGTTCAACTGACCGCGTTGTGGTTGTGCTTCCACTGCTTGTTCTGGTCTATTTCAACTGGTTCATCGATCCGTCCATCAACTTTCCAAGTGTAAGCCGACTTGTGCGTTTATATCTCCGATGACGGTCTTTATGTCGTGTTGCGGCACTCTCCAAACGTTTACTCAAGGAGCTCGTAGAACGCCTCCTTTACACCGTCGATTTTAGCACTTGTCGGCGCGTACAAGTTATTTGAAAAATCTGCTCTTGATCCTCAATACGCAAAAACGTAATTGATGGGTCTCCACCAGCTTCATTTTGTTCCCTAGTAGCACGAAACCGACACTCTGTTCTGCTCTACAACCGACACGCACTGTAGTAAATGTGGTACTTGGTGGAAGTACTCACGGTCGGGTCTACCGATTCACGTTCTCCGATTTCTGTCTAACGCACCTTCTTTTACATTTGCCTTCCGCAGCTCTCGATTATCCCGATTCGCATTTTTTTTTTCGATTATTAAGCACTCAGTAGGACCGCGATGGGGTTGCCGTCTTGAGTGTAACTGGAGAGACATCATATTTCAATGTTTTTCCATCCGCTTTCGATCAGTAGCTGTTTGAGCCGCCTCTAACATGAGGAACAGACGCTCAATCAAGCTGCTCTCTTTAGGGAGAGCAATTCTGGAGTATGAAGCGTGATAAGGTTGTATGTATAAACATAAACAAAACGAGTGACAGATGATCCGCATCAACATCTGCATCCGTAATCACATATCCGCATCCGCATCCGCATCTGCAGATGTTTGAAAAATCACATCCGTAACATCCCTGTTGTGGAGTACAAGGGATATAACTCGCACTCGTTTTGTTTACGTTTATACATACGACCTTATCACAAAGTTGTAGAGAATTCTATTAAAAAGTTCCAATTTTATTGATTCATTTAATTGTCATTTTTTGTTTGGCTGAAATTTCACACAAATGTTGCTAAAGCTAAAGATGTCATTTGAAGCTATCATTTTTTTTTTTAATACCGACTAATTTATGCAAAAAAGGTACTCATGATAACAACTGTTTTTAGAACCAGAGGAGTAGATGATGTCTTCGGCAAAGTTTGAGATGATAATCTTGTCTCTCCGCAACCATGAAAAACAAAAAAAAACAAGAAAATATATTAAAAAAGTTGAAATTAATTATATGAAAAAGCTCATTTTTTGATATTTATTATAAAACTACAAAAGGTTAGCTAAACATTGATGATTGTCTGATCTTAGAGGAATGTAAAAAAACTTGAAATTTTCCAAAAAAAAAAAACAAAACAAGAATGATTTGTTTGATTGATATAATGTCTTCGGTAAAGTTGCAGAAAATAATTTTTGTCTTCCCAAAATATATATATTTTTTTCTCTGTATGCCTGAAGGGCACTGGGTACTGAAATGCCACTGCGACATTCTTGCTGATTGTCTTTTGTGGCGGGCCCCGATTGCTGTGCACAGGTTACGGATTGCTCGTACTCATTGATGGAGTAGAACTGTTTTGTTGTAAACCTGTACCCCAATTAGGTACAACATAGTTGATGCAACTAATTACCTGTTTAGGATTAGAGCTCCATACTTGGTATGGAGTTAAAAGGTAGCGTCCTAAGAAGTTGTACCTAGAGGAAGCAAGAGCTTCGCAAGAGCAAAGCAAATGTTCTGAACTCTCTGGTTCAGATTTGCAGAATCGGTAGGTGTCGTTCAACACTACGCCGATTTTCATGATAAAAAGCGGAACAGTGTCCAGTGAGGAGTCCCGTGATTATCCGTAGGTCATTACGATTTAGACTAAGTAGCTTTCTGGCGGTTCCAGGGCTCGGATAGATAAACTGTTAAGCTTGTCTAAAACCCTGTGCCTGTTACCATTGGGATACTATTTCTAGCCCTTCCCAAGTTAGTAGTTCGCTTTTGGTAGCGGAAATGGACGTACCCAGAAACGGCTCGGGGCCAATAAACCGCTGAGCTGATCCCTGTCTTGCTAGGTAGTCAGCGTGTTCATTACCCTCGACTCCGCAGTGTCCGGACACCCAAAACAGAAAAACTGAATTCTGTCGGGAAAGTTCCCGTAGAGTTTCAATGCATTCCCAAACAAGTTTGGAAGCGCATTTGACGGACTTAAGTGCTAGTAGTGCTGCTTGACTGTCCGAGAATATACCGATTTTCGCCTGTCTGTAGTTGCGTTGCAAACATATTTTTGCGCAGATATATATGGCATATACCTCTGCTTGAAAAACGGTGGGCCATTTTCCCAGGGAAAACGTTTCCCTGATACCGGGTCCGTATATACCAGATCCCGTTAGGGATCCCATTTTCGAGCCGTCCGTATAAAAACTGACGATGCCAGGTGGAAGATTAGGCCCTCCATTTTTCCACATAGAGCGGTTCGTTTCAATCACTCTATACGGAATATCCATGTTGGTCCTAACGTCCATCCAGTCGGAGACTGTGGTTAATAGCGGAGTTAGTTTGAACTCCCTAAGTATGCGAAGGTGGCCGATTTGGTCCCCTTCAAGTATAGTTTTCCTCCTTTGCAACCTTAGAGCGCCAAGCTCTGCTTCCTTTTTCACATGAAGATGTAGAGGTAGTAGGCAAAGCATAGCTTCCATGGCTGCAGTTGGAGTTGTTCGCATAGCGCTGGTAACCGAAAGACATGCAAGTCTTTGAACTTTTTTGAGTTTGGCTTGCGCAGTCACTTTGTTCACCTTAGGCCACCACACTAGGGCAGCATAGGTGATTCTTGGTCGGGCAATGGTCTTGTAAGACCAGAGTGCCAAGTCTGGTTTCAGTCCCCAGGTCTTACCGAACAGAGTTCTGCAGGCCCAGATCGCTGAGATCGCTTTCTTAGCGGCATGATCCAGTTGTGCAGACCAGTTCAGTTTCTTGTCCAGAATAATTCCGAGATAATTGACTTCATTGCTGAAGCCCAGTCTAACTCCATTCAGTATTGGAGGAGTGATGGAGATCTTCCTTCGTCTGCCGAATAGAATTAGGACTGTTTTTAAGGGGTATATGTTTAGACCCTCCTGTAAACACCATGACATGGTGGTATTCAGAGCCGTTTGCATTCGGCTCGACAGAGTTGCGTCATCTTTACCTCTGACGATGAGGACGATGTCATCGGCGTATCCAATGACCTCGTAACCAAGCTGTGAAAGCTTATTGAGAAGTGCGTCGACAACTAGGGCGAGAGAACTCCTCCTTGCGGGCATCCCTTGATCACTGACATTGTTACAGACGAATCTCCCAAGGTTGCTGTGATCACTCTGCTAGAGAGCATTGCGTGTATCCAGCTCCTTGAAGTGTGGTCGATTCCCTTATGAGAAAGAGCCGTATCAATTGATGCAAAGGACGTGTTATCGAAGGCTCCTTCAATATCAAGAAAGGCACATAGCGCCGTCTCCTGATAACTCAGGGACTTTTCAATCAACGTCACTAAGCTGTGAAGAGCAGTTTCTGTTGACTTGCCGCTTTGATAGGCATGTTGGTTCCTATTCAGCGGGGAGTCTTTAAGAAACTCATCACGGATATATTTATCCATTATTTTCTCCATCAACTTGAGAAGTGATGAAGTCAGACTTATGGGTCTGAAAGTTTTAGGTAGGGTTTTGTACTTTCTTCCAACTTTGGGGATAAACACTACCTTCACCTTCAGCCAGTTATCCGGAATATGGCCCAGGATAAAGCTGGCTCTGAAGAGGTTGATGAGTTCGGACATGATAACTGCGGCTGATTTTTGTAGAAAGATGGGTAGTACGCCGTCTGGACCTGGAGACTTCATAGGGTCGAATGAGCTTAGAGCCCAACCTATTGAAGCTTCCGTGAACAGTCGACGGGCCAGCAGGATGGACTCCCGAGACGCCATATGTCTCGAATTGTCCTGCCGCGACCCGTCACTATTCAGTTCTTCGGTCTCTGTCGATCCAGGAAAGTGGGTGTTCATAAGAACCTCCAGCGTTTCCTTCGTAGTGACAGTGAGGCATCCATCCTCTTTCCTCACTTGTCCTAAACCGTTAGTATGGTATTTGGACATCGCCTTTTGGAGCCGCGTAGCTTCCGGCAGAGTTTGGAATCTTTCACAGAAACTAACTCTGGATTTCCGTTTAGCCTTGCGTAGCTCGGCGTTGTACTTAGGGAGGGACGGCCTGTAGTCGTCCCAGTTAGACGTGACTTTTGCCCTGTTGAACAACCGCCTAGTTTTCCGACGAAGGTCACTAAGTTGATTCCACCAGGGTACGTCACGGCATACTGACCGCTGTGTTAGTGGACAGTTAGCATCGAAAGCATCCATGATTCTGTTTTGTAGATCATTTGCTGCCGAATTCAGGTCAACTGAATTTCGAATGTTGCTGTAACTGAAAGTTCGTGAATCGATCAGGTGTTCCTTAAAGGATTCCCAATCTGTATTGTTAGGATTTCTGAACAGCTCTCTTTTCAGAGGGTTAGCCTCTATATTAAAAACTATGTGTCTGTGGTCCGACAAACTAGTTGCATCGGAGACATGCCAATTTTCAATCCTTTCAGAAATAGAAGTGCTACACAGAGTGAGATCAAGGATTCAAGTAGGTACTCACCCCTGGTGTTGGTGTCCGAGCTGCCCCAGATCGTGTGGTGAGCGTTGGCATCGCAGCCGATCAGAAACGGCTTGTTGATGGCCTTGCAGTACCGCACGAGCGCAGCAACATCGGGTGGCGGTATATCACCTTGGTCGCCCGGGAAGTAGGCCGACGCGACAACCATTTCCTGCTTTCCTCTGGTTGTCGGTACTTCAACCGTGACGGCAACGACGTCGCGTTGGATAAATTCTGTAATAGGTAAAAATGTTAGTTCTCTATTTAGCAGAATTGCAGTCCTTGGTTTGGACTGCGTGTCACAGTAGATTAACCTACCGTTAGGAGCGTTAAGTCCGAGAACTTTGGATTCGTTGATCCACTGCTCCTGGATGAATGCAGCCGCTAGCTGCTCTTTGGCGAATCTCCTGCAAAGAACACCCGAGGCGCCTTTTGCGTGATGGAGATTCGTTTGCACGCAGCGAAGGCTGCTCACTTTGCAGTGAAGTTGCCGTCTTTGTCCGGATCGGAAGATGATCCTGGTATTGGCTGACGGCTGCCAACAGCGGTTTGGCTGGCTGATGGAAGTTGCTCTTCTTCCCTGTTCGGCTTCGGTTGCAGCAGTCGATTGGCAACAGAAGATCGTCGCGCACACTGTGGCGGCTTTTGACTCCGGGGGGTGCGACTGTTCGGTGGTTGATGCTTCACACTCTTGCGAGTCTTCGGCGGAACCGTCCGAGCACCCGCGGGGTTGCCTTGTTTGGGTGTTGACATGGCATTCACGGGGGAGCATCCTGCGCGTACCTTCCCAACCGCAGGGTTGCGTTTGGGTGGTTGTGGGGCACTCCCGGAGGAGTTTCCCACGCGAACCTTTAGCCCATTCGCAGGATCGTTTTGCCTGGGTGGTGGCAGAGTACTCCCGGAGGAGTTACCCGCACGTACCTTCCCTGACATTGCGACGGAGTCTTTCCTGCCTGTGACGTTCGGCCTTCCGCTTACCTTTCGGATGCGTGCTTTGCCGAAACCGTAGTGCAGTTCATTATTTCTACTTTCAACGAGTTTGGCCGATTCTTCGTCAATATCCAGAACTAGTTCGACCAAGGTCTTTACCAATTTGCGGTTACAGACTCGCCACACTTTGGTAGAGAGATGGTCGTTTTGATTCTGGAGTGAACGAAGAATCTTCTCTTCCGGAGACGTTCGCACTGTCCGCGAAGTAACCGACATACCGTCTGGCCTTCGGCAGATCCTTCATGTGGTATACACGGAGTTGTTCTCCCTCCCATGGTACGAGAGAAGGTACCTCCCTTTCCAACCACTGCACTGTGTCGTTGTCGGCACAGGCAAGTTGCAGGAAGCCATTTTTTAGATGGCAACCGTTAAACTTGGGCTTGGTGGTTGGATTTTCCTGGTCCGCAATGTGATCGAGGAGGGAGGTCCGGACAGCCTGGAACTGGTCCGTTGTGAGTAGGGAGCTGGGGTGGGTAGCAGAAGTAACCGCAAGGCTTATGCTCCCACCATGTCCCTAAATGTGGCCTTCGGGAGCGGCTTCGAACCCGATGACCCCAAACCAGTGCCGTTCCGCAGTTTTTTAGGCTGTGGACACTTAGTACTGGTATTTGGGGACACCAAGTCGTCCGACCGCTGTCGCTTGACGGCGACTTGGTTCGATTGAGCAGGCTGCTCTGTCGGAAGGAGGGCCAGCTTCCTGGCTTCTTCGTACGAGAGACCGGAGCGAAGATTTTTGCTCAGTCGCCGCCTTTGCGCATTTGAAAGTCGCTTGACAAGGGTGCCGATGATTCGGGTTTCCCTTCGTCATCGGGCCTTGTCTGTGGACCGGGAACTAAGTCCATTTGACTTTCGTCATTCCTTTGTGGAGAAAGTAGGATTAAGGATGAAGCAGAGGGTCCTCCGACCAGCGACTCGCTGTCGAGGTTGAAATCATACTCATGCGCCATCTCCTCCGTTCTGCCCGGTGCGTTTGTTTTGATTGGACTACGCTCCGATGAGTCCATGGGCTCCGGCAAAGAAAGGCTGCCGGTGGCCGAATTTTGTGAAGTTTTGTCGTTCATATAATATAATATATATATATATATATATATATATATATATATATATATATATATATATATATATATATATATATATATATATATATATATATATATATATATATATATATATATATATATATATATATATATATGTATATATATGAACGTTATAATATATCTATAACGTGAGACGAAAAAAATAATTCTGAGAAAAGAAACGTAACAATCTATTTATATAAAAGACAAGTTTTGTATGTATTTTCCGGCATAACTCCAGAATACCTTAACCGATTTCCACTAACTTGGTATTGTTCTGTTCGCAAAGGGGCTAGTCATAGACATATTTGAACGGGAGATAGACAACCTCTGAAGAAGGGAGGGTTCAAGAATTATGATTGTTTAGGCATTATGGGAACTTTTTGAATTAATTAGATGACTTTCGGGCCCTTGGTCATATCTGGAAGCCAGAAATTGATTACCTATGATTGGAACATGATGTCTGATTCCATTATCAAATCTAAGATGGCCGGTTTCTGATAAGTAGTATGTGGAGAACACTCATATAGATCCCAATTTGTGGTATTTCCGGAACCAGGGTGACGCTCAGAAACCGGATATCGGTGTCCGACGATATTTTAAAATTTAAGATGGCGATTTTCGGTTTATGGAAATCTGCGAAAATGGATTATTTACTGCAATATGCAGTAAATTTATGGAACCAAGATTACGGTCAAAGACCAAATATCGCTGTTCGATGCTCATTTTAATTCCAAGGTTGAGTATTATCCTGAAATTTACCCAGCATGGTTTCATGCTGGGTGAATTTGAGGATAGTTCTTAAATACCGCTTTACATTAAAATTTCCGAAGCTGGAACGACGGGGAGAAATAAAAAAATTGATATCTTGTGACATTTTAAAATTCAATTCACGACTTCCGATTTGTGCAAGGCAGTTTAAAAACAATACTGATGTTTCTCGATTCTAGAGTCAACCAGTAACTTGAAAAAGATGTCTGATGCCATTTTAAAATCCAAGAATAAAAATGGCATCAGAATGGCATCTGAAAAGTAATCAAAAGTCGGAGAAAATGTAAATTGCTCTCCAATAATCACATTTCAGAACCTTTATCTTTACCTTGAAGCGAACACTGGAAACCGATGTAATTTTTCAATTGTCCGAAATGACGACTTCCAGTTTGCGGAAACACCACCACCAAATTAATGTCTTAAATAGAACCGGTGTGGAAAAACTTGCCACACCATCTGTACCAAATACTTTTTTAAAATAAGGTTTTCATTCAAAGGTTGAACAAAAGAGGAGGCTCTTTGGAAAAAAAAGACTTCCGTGCAAATATTTCTACAGAAGTATTTCAAAACATCCAATCTGCTTTGATCGGGTTTTTAACGATTACTTTCTTATGAACCTATGACCCGTTTCATGACATGTTTCTTGCATAATTTGATAACGGAGAAGCCAATCTAGCGTTCTGGATGAAAAATACGTTTCAAAAAGTTGTTGAAGCTGAACTGTTATACGTTACGCATTGTTACGTACGGGAGGCGAAGGGTAATCAGCGTTACGTAACAAAAAATATCTTGAAGTTTCACTCCAAAAAAGCAGTTCTATTAGATAAGCGAATTTGTCTACTACGTTACGTAATTATTATGAAAGAGTAAATGGTGGCGTTACGTTTTGGTCCATTTTGGAGTCGAAAAATTGATGTTTGACAATTTGCGAGTTCAATCAGTTCTCAGTAACTTCTAAGCCAGCATAACAACAAGAGCTAATATCAAATCCCGAGTAAGATCGGGTATTCAACTAGTACAATAACAAATCAAATGTTTTAAAAAAAAACACTACACAGTTAGCTAAACCTTGATATTTGTATAAACTTGAAAAAATAAAATAAGATCAAAAATAAAAAATAATCATCGGTGTCTATTCATGTCGTCTATGCTAGGAATGCTCCCATATGATTGCTTCATTGTTCGCGTGAATTTGCCCTTGAAACTTTTTATCAATTTTACCGTTGAGCAATGAAATAATAATGATAACTAACGTAATATAAAACTGTTTCACATTTTATCTATTAAACAACATCTTGGTTATTGTTATCTATCATATGGTTATGCTGGTATTATCGTTTGAAATCTGACGTAACACTTGCCAGTTTCATTTCCTATTTTGCAGAATGCATCTTAGTATAGAAAACAAAGACGTAGTCCCACTCTTACAGTGTATATTTTTTGGAAGACAAAAACTTTATCAATAACTTTCCCGAGACACTATATCGATGAAACAAACCGTTTAAGTTTAAAATAACTTTTATCATTTATAGGATTTATGTTTGGTTGGCAAATGGCTGAACACGTGTAACTTGAGACCCTAATGTGGCCATTCACCTCTGTCCAGCAACTCCTACCCCAACCTCCACGTGGTGCCGACCGGAATACGAGTAACCTTAGCGGAGATCGGATAACCAACCCCCGGTGGAAACTATGGTCGTATGCTGACTGGGAAGGGGGTCGTACGCGGCTGTATCCCCATAGAAGCGGCGTACAATAGCGTCTGACCCGGAGCGGGCGGCTGAGTTATGGAACGCTGTATCCTCGCCAGCTACATCTAAGATGGCAACCCCATCAGCAGGATGTAGGTATCGCGACCCTGGTAGGGTAGCATACCGAAATCATTCTTCAACCATGGACAACAAATTTAGAAATACGGAACGGATCAATCGGCAACGACCTAGGCTACGAACACGGAAAAAGATTAAGGTAAACGATTGGAAATTGGGTACTCGGAACGTCCGATCTCTCAATGAACCGGCGTTGGCTGACTTGCTTGCTCGAGAACTACAGCGGCAGGGAGTCGAAATCGCAGCGATTCAGAAGGTTCGGTGGCCAAATGCCGGAGAAAGGGAATTCCGTGCAGTAGACCCTATTGCACGCACTTCCTTCAAGTACCACATCTACAGTGGCGGCAAAGCAGCGGAACGGGGCGTCGGTTTCGTAGTGCTGGGAAATCAGAAAACAGAGTCATCCGGTGGAGGCCCGTAGATGACCGTATATGCGTGTTAAGGATCAAGGGCAAATTCTTCAACTACAGTTTAATCAACACCTACGCACCGACAAACGACAAATCCGATGAAGTCAAAGATGAGTTCTATGACAAGCTTGAGCGAATCTATGACAAGTGCCCAAAACACGACGTAAAAGTCGTCATCGGAGACGCAAACGCACAGGTTGGGAGGGAGGAATTCTTCCGTCCGGTCATTGGAAGTCATAGCCTCCACTCGTCAACCAATGAAAATGGCCTGAGGCTGATAAACTTTGCCGCGGCCAGAGGAATGGCCATATGTAGCTTCTATTTTCCACGTTTGAATATTCAGAAACACACCTGGAGGCATCCAAATGATAGACGGTCGGCACTTTTCGGATGTTACTGATGTTAGGTCTTTTCGGGGAACAAACATTGACTCTGACCATTATCTACCGAAATCTCCCACAGAGAGGACAACGCGTTTTAACATCCAGAGGTTGAAAGCTGATGGCGTGGCAGCAGAATACGCCAGAGAGCTGGAACAACGGATCGCAGAACAGCAGGAGGAAGGAGTGGAAGACATAAATGGGCTGTGGAGCAGTATCCACGGCGCCATCGAAACGACTGCGAGAGAGATGGTAGGTACGACGCGTGGAAGACAGCCTAATGGCTGGTTCGATGCAGAGTGCCAGAGAGCGACAGATGAGAAGAACCGTGCCAGGAGCCGCATGTTCACTGCGGCTATGCGTCAGAACAGAGATAGGTACAGGGTGGCAAGAGCTGCCGAAAATAGAACCCACCGTCGGAAGAAGCGCGAGTACGAGGAGCAGGTGCTCGCCAGCGCAGAGGACAGCTATACTCAAAACGACGTGCGGAGACTCTATAGAATTGTCAACAGAGTCAGAAGCAGGAATTTCCCTGTGCCGGTCATGTGTAATGGCAAAGACGGCAACCTGCTTATTGATAAACCGACGGTTGCAGCCAGGTGGAAGGAGCATTTTCAGGCTCTATTGAACGGTGAGGAGCCGGATTAGTAGAACAGGAACAGGATGACGATTATGAGTGACGAACAAGCTGTAAAGCCACCAACACAGGAGGAGGTGAAAAGGGCGATTAGTGAGCAGAAAAATGGCAAGGCCGCTGGGAAGGACGGTATCCCGGTACTATGCAATCCGCCAGATAATACTAAGGATCTGGGTGGATGAACAAATGTCGGACGACTGGTTGGAAGGCCTCATATGCCCTTTCTATAAGAAGGGCCATCGATTGGATTGTGGCAACTATCGAGGCATAACGTTGCTCAACTCCGCATATGAAGTGCTCTCCCGTATCCTGTTCTTCAGATTGAGACCGTTAACGGAATCCTTTGTTGACGAATACCAGGCTGGTTTTCGACAGGGGCGTTCCACGACGGATCAAATTTTCACCCTGCGACAGATCCTCGATAAGTTCCGGGAGTACAACTTACCGACCCACCATCTGTTTGTGGACTTCAGGGCGGCATACGACTCAGAGAAAAGAAACGAGCTGTGGCAGATCATGCTGGAACACGGTTTTCCTACGAAACTAATTAAGCTGAGTCGTACGACACTGGAGGGATCTAAATCGTGCGTGCGGATAGCTGGCGAGACATCTGCCGCGTTCGTAACGTTGGATGGACTGAAGCAGGAGGATGCGCTCTCCAACTTACTGTTTAACATCGCGCATCGGTATCAACCGTAAGGCCGTGGAGGAGGCCTTCGTACCTTTTAAGAGAGAAGCAGTGAGATTGGGACTAGTCATTAACTCTGCCAAAACGAAGTACATGGTAGCTGGCAGAGAGTGTGGGAGTTCCCGTGGTGTTGGTGCTGAGGTGGAGATAGATGGGGAACAATATGAAGTGGTTGACGAATTCGTTTATCTTGGTACGCTTGTGACATGTGACAACGATATGAGCCGTGAAGTGAAACGACGAGTTGCAGCTGCGAACAGGGTTTCTTTACGGACTGAGTAACCAGCTAAGGTCCCGTAGTTTGCAAACTCGCACAAAACTAGCGCTGTATAGGACGCTGATACTCCCGGTGGCCCTTTACGGACATGAAGCATGGACGCTGAAGGAAGCTAATCGACGAGTGCTCGGAGTTTTTGAGCGTAAAGTTCTGCGTTCGATACTTGGCGGTAAACTGGAAGATGGAGTGTGGCGCAGACGCATGAATCACGAGTTGTACCAGTTATACAAACATGCTGATATAGTGAAGGTAATACAGCGGCGCAGGCTTCAGTGTGCTGGACATGTTGCCAGGATGCCTGACGAGAGAGCCGCCAAAACTATCTTCAGTAGAAAACCAGGAAGAGGCCGTCGACTCCGTGGTAGGCCTCGCACGCGGTGGATGTGCGCGGTGGAAGAAGATGCACGATCTGCTGGTGTACGAGGAGACTGGAGAGCGGCTGCCCAATACAGAAGAAGCTGTACCGTTAGCCAACAAAGTAAAATTAAGTAGGATTTATGTTTGCTCAGGAAAAACTTCTAGAGTTAGATTTGTGCTGAAATATGAACCGGATTGAATGACCCGAGTGCCTGTTACTGATACAAATATTTTAAAATCCAAAACGGTTTGTTCGATCGGTATAGTGTCGGCAAAATTTTAGATAGTAATTTTATCATTCCAACAAATATAAACTTCAAAATATATTTGTAAATTTAATGTAAATTAAATTTAAAATTAAATTAAATGTAAATTATTTTAACACTTATTTTCAATAAATTTTTGGTTCACGTTAATGTAGGGGTCATTCCATTTCAAGTGTCCGAGAAAATGCATCGACCATTTCCGATTTCGACCAACATTTGTAAGTCGATGTATTTTGGGTCGGAACTTATCAGTACAAAGTTTTGTCCCGATTGGTGGACCCTTCGGCCAATGGGACTGCCTCTATTTTGCGAATTTAGCAAAACACCTTTTTTGATTGGCGGATATATCGGGACCCTGCAGAGCTACAGGTGATATTGACATATCATTTTAGAAGGTAGATTTAGAATCGAACTACGTGGTAAATTTTTCTCTGCAGTGTTGCAAACATTGCATTTTTTTCGATTTAAAACTTAATTTGCAATTTCCTCGAAAAACTCCCGCTTCGATTTTCATTTTGATCACGGCAATGTGTTTAGCACACGATTTTACATAGGAATCACTTATCAGCAAAAAAAAAAACAAAATGTAGCGTTCCAGAGATGCAGCATTTTCAAAATTTTGAAATTTACCTACGCACGAGAGCGCTTCTACATAAATTGCTACTATCTTATTGGTATCCTAGCAGGCGTTTGTGTAATAAAAGAAATGTTCCTTAGAGGAGTATCAGTGATATAACGCAAAAAATCCCGTTCTAGAATCATTTTCACGAAAGGTTACAGGAGAGTTTTGCCTACACTTTTCGTATTAAAATTCAAACTGTTTTTTTTGTTAAATGTACACTCTTGTTCGTCATTCAAGTTTCGAAACTAACTTGTGGCATTGTTAATGATGTGAAAAAATGCTGATTTCAGATTACATTCCATAATTTTGCATATTTACATTCAAGACCACATGTTCAAACAAATCGCATAAAAAATATTTTATCATAACCGAATATCATTCCGAGTCGAACAACCAAGCGCATCGGTTGTGTTTATCGGTCGTCTCGATATATTCGCAAAAAGTAATCGAACAAAAGGCATCCCTTGCCCGGTCCCGGTCTAACGAGTGCTGTGCAGTGCCAAATAATTCCGCTTTGAAGGTCATCCGCTATTGTTTGCTTTGTTGCTGCGTAGCTGAACCGCCGCTGCTGAACCGATCGTTTCGGTGTTTAGCTGTGTTGAAGACAACCAGAGCTACAAACAAAGAAGAAAGTGTAAATCCGCACAGCTGCCGGCTGCCGGCTGCTGCACCCAACGATTACGTGACCACATTGTCGAAGACAACTTGAGCATCGCTCGAAATCAAGAAAAGGTACGTGTTTCTTGTCGGTGTTAGGGCGCTAGCCTTAGCACAATGGAAGTCGATCCTCCGACACCGAACCCTCCTGACCCTGTCCCTCCTGCTCCTTCCCCCGCTGTTCACTCTTCAGTTCCCCCTCGTGCCAGGCTCTACCTTGACGAAACAGCAGGTTCACGTTTCGTTGTATATTTCCGGCCAAAAGCAGGACCTAAGTCGAAATCCCTGAACATATTACAAATTTCGAAAGACCTGACGTCACGCTTCAAGGCCGTGACTGAAATAATCAAGGTCAGACCAAACAAGCTCCGTGTTGTGGTCAATGACCTGAAACAGGCCAACGATATAGCTTGTTTCGAGCACTTTACTCGGGAGTATCGCGTATACATACCGGCCCGAGACGTGGAGATCGACGGCGTCGTGACCGATCCGAGTTTGTCCGTCGAGTGCCTCTTGAAGGATGCTGTAGGCTGTTTTAAAAACAGCAGCCTTCCTGAGGTTAAGGTATTAGAGGTTAAACAACTGCGATCTGTGTCGCTCGTCGGCGACAAAAAAGTATACACTCCGTCAGACTCGTTTCGTGTCACGTCCGCCGGGTCTGCATTGCCGAGCCACGTCTTGATCCACCGGGTTCGTCTTCCTGTGCGCTTATTTGTGCCCCGTTTAATGAACTGCACCAATTGCAAGCAGTTAGGTCACACAGCCGCCTACTGTTGCAATAAGGCACGGTGCGGTAAGTGTGGAGAGAACCATGCCGACGATTCCTGTACTGCGAATGCTGAAAAATGTATCCACTGCGGGGAGAATCAGCATGAGCTCTCCACATGCGCGGTGTACATGCAGCGCAAGGATAAATTGAAACGGTCTCTCAAAGAGCGTTCAAAGCGTTCTTACGCTGATATGCTCATAAAGACCACGACCACTTCTACCATAACAGCGAACCCCTTTGATCTGTTGTCTTCAGATGAAACCGACTCTGACGAACCACTAGAGGGAACTTCTTTTGCCAATCTTGGGGAGTCTAGAAAGAGGAAAAATCTTTCCTCCCCTAAGCTTCCCAGAAAAGTTCCTAAGATTTCCCAAAGTGGAAAGAACAGTACAACCAAAACTAAAGGTGCTACGGAAAAACCGAAGCAAACCCCTCCTGGGCTTGGCAATTTAAAGTCTCAGAAGAAGTTCCCAGCACTTCCTGGAACATCTAAAACCCCAGTTGCTCCTTTTGCACATCCAGTTGACAAAACAAATGCTAGATTGGTGAATTTTTCTAATATTGTGGACTGGATTTTCGAAAATTTCAATATACCTGATCCAATTAAAAACTTTCTTACAGCGCTCCTTCCAACAGTTAGATCATTTTTGAAGCAGTTGACTGCCCAATGGCCCCTCCTTGCAGCGATTGTATCCTTCGATGCCTAATTCAACTGCGTATATGAAGGATTCTATCTCTGTCTTACAGTGGAATTGTAGAAGTATTCTACAAAAAATTGATTCGTTTAAAGTTTTGATAAATAAAAACAAATGCGATGCATTTTCCCTTTGTGAAACTTGGCTTACTTCAAATATTGATCTCAACTTCCATGATTTTAATATTATTCGCCTTGATCGAGACACCCCATATGGAGGAGTACTTTTAGGGATTAAAAAGTGCTATTCTTTCTATCGTATTAACCTCCCCTCGATTCCAGGCATCGAAGTTGTCGCATGTCAAATGACAATACAAGGTAAAGAGCTTTGTATTGCCTCAATATATATTCCTCCCAGAGCACAGGTTGGGCAACGGCTGCTCTTTGATTTAATAGAACTTCTTCCCTCGCCACGTTTGATTTTGGGAGACTTCAACTCTAATGGCGTGGCTTGGGGTTCCCCTTACAATGATAACCGCTCCTCTTCAATCTATAACCTTTGCGATGACTTCGACATGACTATTTTAAACAACGGTGAAATGACACGTATCCCGAAACCTCCAGCGCGCCCAAGCGCTTTGGATCTATCCTTATGTTCGACGTCGCTACGGTTGGATTGCACATGGAAGGTAATCCTCGATCCTCACGGTAGCGACCATCTGCCTATTCTTATTTCAATTACAAACGGGTCAACTCGCATGCGACCAATTGACATTCCGTATGACCTCACACGGAATGTCGATTGGAAGTTATACGAGGAAATGATTTCAAAAGCGGTCGAGTCGATTCAACATCATCCACCACTTGAAGAATACAACCTCCTCGCGGGCTTGATTCTCGACGCCGCGTTGCAAGCCCAAACGAAGAAATATCCCGGCGTAACGATCAAAGAACGGCCTCCCACTCCGTGGTGGGACCAAGAGTGCTCCGATGTCTACACGCAAAGATCCGACGCGTTTTTGGCCTTCCAGAAGGGAGGTATACCCGACGACTATATACGGTATTCGGAGCTTAATACCAAGCTTAAAAGCCTGGCTAAAGCAAAGAAACGCGGATATTGGCGTCGGTTCGTGAACGAGACGTCGAGGGAGACATCGATGAGCACTCTTTGGAACACAGCCCGAAGAATGCGGAATCGCGTAACGGTCAACGAAAGCGAGGAGTCTTCAAGTCGGTGGATATTTGATTTTGCCAGGAAAGTATGTCCGGACTCTGTTCCTGAGCAAAACATTGTTCGCGATGCGTCTCCGGGCCACGACGCGATAGAATCACCTTTTACGATGGCAGAATTTTCAGTTGCCCTCCTGTCCTGTAACAATAACGCGCCTGGGTTAGATAGAATCAAATTCAACTTGTTGAAGAATCTACCCGGCAATGCCAAGAGGCGCTTGTTGAACTTGTTCAATAAGTTCCTGGAGCAAAACATTGTACCGCAGGATTGGAGGCAAGTGAAGGTGATCGCCATCCAAAAACCAGGAAAACCAGCTTCTGATCACAACTCTTATAGGCCGATTGCAATGCTATCCTGTATCCGGAAATTGATGGAGAAAATGATACTCCGTCGTTTAGACCATTGGGTCGAATCAAATGGTCTACTATCAGATACTCAATTTGGCTTCCGCCGTGCCAAAGGGACGAATGATTGTCTTGCGTTGCTTTCAACAGATATTCAGTTGGTGTATGCTCGCAAAGAACAAATGGCGTCTGCGTTCTTGGACATTAAGGGGGCTTTTGATTCCGTTTCTATTGACATTCTTTCGGGTAAACTTCACCGACAAGGATTTTCTCCAATTTTGAACAATTTTTTGCACAATTTGTTGTCCGAAAAGCACATGCATTTTACGCATGGCGATTTGGCAACTTTTCGCATTAGCTACATGGGTCTTCCCCAGGGCTCATGTTTAAGCCCCCTTCTTTACAACTTTTATGTAAATGACATCGACGAATGTCTGGCAAATTCATGCACGATAAGACAACTTGCAGACGACAGAGTAATCTCTGTTACAGGAGCCAAAGCTGCCGATTTGCAAGGACCATTGCAAGATACCTTGGACAATTTGTCTGCTTGGGCTTTACAGCTAGGTATCGAATTCTCTCCGGAGAAGACTGAGATAGTAGTTTTTTCTAGGAAGCATGAACCTGCTCAGCTTCAAACACAGTTAATGGGTAAAACGATTTCTCAGGTTTTAGTACACAAATATCTTGGTGTCTGGTTCGACTCTAAAGGCACCTGGGGTTGTCACGTGAGGTATCTGATGAAAAAATGTCAACAAAGAGTGAATTTTCTTCGTACAATAACCGGACAATAGTGGGGAGCCCACCCAGGAGACCTTATAAGGCTTTACCAAACAACGATATTGTCTGTAATTGAATACGGGTGTTTCTGCTTCCGCTTCGCAGCAAACACACATTTGATCAAACTGGAGCGAATACAATATCGTTGTTTGCGTATCGCTTTAGGATGCATGCAGTCGACCCATACGATGAGTCTGGAGGTCTTAGCTGGAGTTCTACCATTGAAAAACCGCTTTTGGAGCCTCTCTTCTCGTATTCTTATTAAATGTGAGGTCTTGAACCGTCCTGTGATTGATAATTTTGAAAGGTTAATCGAACTCAATTCTCAAACCCGTTTTATGACATTGTATTTCAATCACATGTCCCAAAATATTAACCCTTCTTCGAATATTCCAAATCGTGTCGACTTATCAAATACTTCTGATTCCACTGTGTTTTTCGATACATCCATGATAGAAGAAACTCGTGGAATCCCGGATCATTTACGCGTGCAGCAGATCCCCAAAAATTTTTCCAATAAATATCGAAACATCAACTGCGACAATATGTTCTACACTGACGGATCACTTCTGGATGGGTCCACTGGCTTCAGTATCTTCAATAATCATTTAGCCGTCTCCTATAAGCTCGATAATCCTGCTTCTGTTTACGTCGCAGAATTAGCTGCAATTCAGTACACCCTAGGGATTATCGAAAAAATGCCCACGGACCATTATTTCATCTTTACGGACAGTCTCAGTTCTATCGAGGCTCTCCGATCGATGAAAGATGTTAAGCACTCTCCGTATTTCCTGGGGAAAATACGGGAACATTTGAGTGCTTTATCCGAAAAATCGTTTCAGATTACCTTAGCGTGGGTCCCTTCTCACTGCTCGATACCGGGTAATGAGAAAGCGGACTCTTTGGCTAAGGTGGGTGCAATAAACGGCGATATTTATGAAAGACCAATTGCTTACAATGAATTTTTCGCATTTGTACGTCAGAATACGATCATCAGTTGGCAAAATTCATGGACTAAAGGGGAACTGGGAAGGTGGTTACATTCCATAATTCCCAAGGTATCGACGAACCCGTGGTTCAAGGGGTTGGATGTAGGTCGAGATTTCATTTGCGTGATGTCTCGGCTTATGTCCAACCACTATAGATTTGACGCGCATCTCCGTCGTATTGGGCTCGAAGAAAGCGGTATCTGTGCCTGTGGTGAAGGTTATCACGACATAGAGCACGTTGCTTGGTCATGCCCTGTTCACCGTGACGCCAGGTCTAAACTTGTAGCTTCCCTGCAGGCCGGAGGTAGACGGCCAGCTGTTCCTGTTCGTGATGTCTTGGCGAGCCGTGACCTACCCTACATGACCCTTATATACGTTTTCCTTAAATCCATCCATGCATCCCGTTCCCCTCCGTCTACACCCAACAAAACGACAAGAACACATTTGAACCTTAAGCACAAAACCAGCAACCAGACCCCGCACAATAGAACCAGGACCCAAGGACTACGAGCCTCTGTCCCAACTCACGACATCGTGGCTCAGCAGTACGAATCCATACATGCCATTCGACGATTATCAGACGACCATTGAACAACAAAACATAGATTGGAAATTCCATGCTAGTTTTAAGTTAGACTTAATTTCAGCTCGTAGTCGACAGCGAGGATAAAAAATTTGCTTTAGTTTTTAAGTCATCAGATATAATTGGCGCCGTTAAACATTAAATTGTATTTGTGCCGTGTCAAATAAATGTTATGTGAAGAAAAAAAAATAACCGAATATCTTAATTTGCTCATATTATGCACAACATAAAGCAAGTAAGCCTATCACAACACTCGTCTGCCTATGGTCTTCTTCTTCTTACCAAGATTAGAGCGGAGGTGGCTTTTTCTGTTCTGTTCATTTCATACAGGCTTCACAGCCAACTGTTTAGTGTACAGGACAATTGTGAGGCTAGTGCTATGATCCTACTGATGAAACAGTCTTCTCCCGAGCCGGGACTCGAACATGCAACGACTAGCAGTTTCGTGACGAAATTTGACGATGTGTAGGGTAGGGGGTCAAGCCAAGCTACTTAGCAAATATGAAAATTAACAATTTGGATTTATTCACGGTCAATTTTTAATTCCTTGTCTTGTCTTATTCATTTATGATACAATGTATGTTTTTGGTAATGAAATTTGCAAAAAAAGTCAATGGTGAAGGGGGGAAGGGGTGTTTGTGGTGGTCTGACTTTATGACGAAATGCTACGGTGGTGGGGGAAGGGAGGTAAAAAAACCTAAAAAGAAGCTACTTCATTTATGCATGCTCCCTCAGTAGCTAGTAAATCTCATCGCGCAAGCCATTCGCGAGATGAGAATTGCTGTAATAACCAAAACCGTTTTCCAGCGATACAAATTTGTTTTAAATAGAGGAACTGTTCCATTATTCATCTCAGCCCATATATTCATCTCATAAAACATAAAAACACAATTGAAAACAAAAAAACGCATATTTTCTTCTTTAAACAAATTTGCTAATCCATGGAATGAATTCTTCTTAGTTCACTTTAGATTCTTCATAAAGTATAATCCTCAAAAACTCACTTAAAAGCAATAAATTTAATATTATAGTCGGGTATCTGCACTTGAAAACTCATTTAATTCAATCACCTACCTCAGAAAACAAAATCCGCGCATTGTTCTATACGGTTACAACGGGACTCGTTCAGCAGCCAACCAAAGTTTTTTTCATCACTAGCGGACCACTTTTTATTTTAATCAATAAACAAAATCACTCACTACACTAAGAATACTTCAATCTTTGAAATGTCCACCTCAAATTTCCTAAAACAAGCTTGAATTAGCAGAAATATATGAGATGAATTTCTACAATACCTAAATTTCAACTGCATGTATTTTCATCTATTTTCACTGCGTTGAAGAAAATCAAAAGTTGCCAAATCAGTTTTTGTTAATACGAAAAAATCATACTGAAAATATTGAATTATTCCTACATAATTGACATAAATCTACAGCACTGTACAATTGACGGAGACGAGTTCGAGGTGATTGACGAATTTGTATACCTCGGATCTTTGGTAACGTCAGACAACAACTGCAGTAGAGAAATCCGCAGACGTATTGTAGCTGGAAGTCGTACCTACTACGGACTCGACAAGTCGTTGAGGTCTGAGCCAAAAACAATTCTTATTATGTCTAAGTTAGCAGGAAAAAGAGGAAGGCACTTTTTTTATTTCTCGCGGCCGACTACGAGCTAGTGGGGATTAAAGGTGAGAGGAGAGGAGTGCAATCTTGACTTAAAACTATTTTAACAACTGGTTTCAACTGGTAGAGCAGTAATGGTGATGTGGCGCAGTTTTGGTCTGAAGTGTTTGCGTAAACATAGATGTTGGTTCCGTTTTCGTGTCTCCAGCATAGTGGCATTCTGACAAGTAGACAAATAATTTTAAATTTGAACGTCGGCAATTTTCAAAAAACAGTATAACTGTGTCATGTACTGGAGATCACCGCTACCCAGCATGTCTCTAACGGGAACTTTCGGTTGTTTTCCTCGGGCCCGAAGGGAATCTATCAGCATGGACCTAGCACCAGAGAATTCGGTACACGACCAAACAACATGCTCAATGTCGTGGTAGCCATCGCCACAAATGCAGTGATTACTTTCCACAAGCCCTATACGAAAGAGATGCGTGTTTAACGTATAGTGATTGGACATAAGTCTGGACATCACGCGAATGAAGTCTCGACCTACATCCAACCCCTTGAACCATGCTTTCGTCGATACCTTAGGAGAAATGGGATGTAGCCACCGTCCCAGTTCATCCGTAACCCATGATAATTGCCAACTTTTGAGCGTCCTCTGACGCAAAATACTGAAAAATTCATCATAAGCAATTGGTCTATCATAAATAGCGCCATCAACCGCACCCACCTTAGCTAAAGCGTCAGCCTTTTCATTGCCCGGAATGGAACAATGAGAAGGGACCCACGCTAAGGTAACCCGGTAATTTTTGTCTGTTAAAGCACTTAAAAACCGCCGTATTTTCCTTAGGAAATACGGGGTGAGCTTTACAGTCTTCATCGATCGCAGAGCCTCAATGGCACTGATACTGTCTGTGAAGATGAAGTAGTGGTCAGCGGGTAGGGTTTCGATGATCCCAAGGGAGTACTGAATAGCAGCAAGTTCTGCGACGTACACGGAAGCAGGAGCATCGAGTTTGTAGGAGGCGGTAAAATTTTCGTGAAAAACACCGAAGCCAGTGGACTCATCTAGATTAGATCCGTCAGTGTAAAACATTTTATCACAACTAACATGTTTAAACTTATTGGAAAAAATCTTAGGGATCTCTTGCGGTCGCAATTGATCCGGGATACCATAAATGTCTTCTTTCATGGTGGTGTCGAAGAATATAGCATTATAAGAGGTATCTAAAAGTGCGACATTTAAAGGAACGTATGAAGAAGGATTAATATCTTGAGCCATATAGTCAAAATATAAAGTCATAAATCTGGATTGAGATTGAAGGTCGACCAACCTCTCGAAATTTTCAATTACTAATGGGTTCACAACTGTGCATCTAATTAGCAACCGGTAAGAGAGATTCCAAAAACGGTGTTTTAACGGAAGAATACCCGCTAGCACTTCAAGCCTCATCGTATGGGTCGACTGCAGCAGCATGCCGCCCAAGGCAATACGCAAACAACGATTTTGTATTCTTTCTAATTTTATAATGTGCGTGTTCGCGGCGGAGCGAAAGCAGAATCAACCGTATTCAAGAACTAACAATATCGTTGTTTGGTATAACCTTAGAAGGTCTCCTGGGTGAGAACCCTACCAAGTTCCGGTAATCGTACGAAGAAAATTAATCCTCTGTTGGCATTTTTGTGTCAGATACCTAATATGGCAAGCCCAGGTGCATTTAGAGTCGAACCAGACCCCGAGATATTTAGCGACTAAAACCTGAGTGATCGTTTTACCCGTTAATAGTAGCTGCAGCTGAGCTGGGTTATGCTTCCTAGAAAAAACGACCAACTCAGTTTTCTTCGGAGAAAATTCGATACCCAGCTTAAGAGCCCATGCAGACAAATTGTCTAAGGTATCTTGCAATGGTCCTTGCAAATCGTTAGTCTCGCTTCCAGTAATGGAAACTACACTATCGTCTGCAAGTTGCCTTAGCGTGCATGAATTTGCAAGACATTCATCGATGTCATTGACGTAAAAATCATATAAAAGGGGGCTTAAACATGAGCCCTGGGGAAGACCCATGTAACTAATTCGGGAAGTTGACGAATCGCCATGTGAGAAATACATATGCTTTTCTAACAACAAATTGAGCAAAAAGTTATTCAAATTTGGTGAAAGTCCCTGCGAATGAAGTTTCTCGCTTAAAACTTCTACAGAGACAGAGTCAAAAGCCCCTTAATATCCAAGAACGCAGAAGCCATTTGCTCTTTTCGAGCAAAGGCGAGTTGAATTTCAGTAGAAAGCAACGCTAGGCAATCGTTTGTTCCTTTGCCCCGGCGGAAGCCAAATTGAGTATCTGAAAGTAAACCATTTGTTTCGACCCATTTGTCTAACCGTAAGAGGATCATTTTCTCCATTAATTTCCGGAGGAAGAGAGCATAGCAATCGGCCTATTAGAATTGTGATCAGAGGCAGGTTTTCCGGGTTTTCGAATAGCAATGACTTTTACCTCCCTCCAGTCGTGCGGAACAATGTTTAGCTCAAATAATTTGTTGAACAAGTCCAACAAGCGTCTTTTTGCAGAGTCGGGTAGATTCTTCAACAGTTTGAATTTGATTCTATCCAACCCTGGAGCTTTATTGTTGCACGAAAGGAGGCCATTGAAAATTCCAACATCGAGAATGAAGGCTCTCCGTGGGTACTGAAAACGCGTCGCGAAAAGTTTTCTGTTCCGGTACAGAGTCCGGACAGACCTTTTTGGCAAAGTCGAATATCCAGCGGCCTGAATACTCCTCGCTTTCATTAGAAACGTTACGATTCCGCATGCGTCTGGCCGTGTCCCAAAGAGTGCTCATCGCTTTTTCCCTCGACAACGCGTTCACAAACCGACGCCAGTATCCGCGTTTTTTCGCTATTAAACTCGTCATCTGCCTATCCAGTACATTGTACTTTCGGAGCAGATCAAGAGTACCGTGTTTTCGGAAGGCCAAATACACCGAGGACCTTTGCGCGTACAGGTCAGAGCACTCTTTGTCCCACCACTTGTTTGGAGGACGCTGTCTAATCGTTACCCCGGGTATCGGTTTCGTCTGAGCTTGAGTCGCGGCGTCGATGATCAAGCCAGAAAGGAACGCGTATTCTTCCTCCGGAGGAAGTTCCTCGTAAGACTCGAAGGTATTCGCTATGATGGTCTCATAACGCTTTCAATCAATATTACGTGTGAGGTCGTATGAAATATTGATCGGATCTGAGGGGGTAGAACCATTAGCAATTGAAATTACGATTGGTAGATAATCACTACCGTGGGGATCATTGATTACTTTCCACCGGCAATCTAACGCTAGTGAGGTCGAGCAGAGGGATAGGTCAAGCACGCTTTCACGTGCTGGAGGATTAGGTACACGTGTCGCTTCCCTAGTATTTAAAAGCGTCATGTTGAAGTCGTCGATCAAGTTACAAATCACAGACGATCGGTTGTCGTCGTATAGCGACCCCCATTGCGAACAGTGAGAGTTGAAATCTCCCAAAATCAAAAAAGGTGCGGGAAGCAATTCTGCTATGTCAGAAAGTTGCCTCTGTTCAATCCGTACAGATGGAGGAATATATATCGAAGCAAGGCAAATGTTTTTTCCATTCATATTCGTTTGAATGGCAACGACTTCAATATTCGAGAGCAAGAGAGGTCGATTCTGAAAAAGGAATAGCACTTTTTGATCCCTAAAGGTATCCCTCCACCGTGTGAGTTTCGGTCTCGACGAATTATGTTATAATCGTAGAAATTGGGTTGGTCATTTGAATTAAGAAAAGTTTCACAGAGCGCAAACGCATCACAATTGCATGTGCTTATCAAATGTGAAAATAGATCGAATTTGGGGATGATACTTCTGCAATTCCACTGTAATACAGTGATAGAATTCCTAGCCGCTGTATGTATTAGTCATCTGATGTATTAGTCATCGAAAGATATGATAGCTGAAATGAGGGGCCAAGTTGCTGCTAGTTGCTTTATATAGGTTTTCACTGTAGGGAGAAGGGCAAGAAGAATGTTTTTAAGGGGATCTGTTATGTTGAATGTTTTGAATATCCAGTCCACAATATCAGAGAAATTTATGAACCCTGTTTCTTTTTTATCCTCTGATCGAAAAATGGGTGCACGAGGGGTTTTTGGTGCCCCGGGAAGCGGTGGATACTCCTGGTTTGATTTAAAATTTAAACCGGGAGGTACTTGCTTCGGCTTTTCTTCACCGCTTTCTTTGTATGTTGATTTATTGGTCATTCCGCTAGGAGTTATCTTACGACCTTTGCGTGAAAGATTAGGAGAGTTGAGCATTCTCCTCTTCCTAGATCCTTCTGGCAAAGCATAAGAACACCCTTCGCCGGGATCGTCGGATGTCCCCTCATCGGTTGGCAGAGAGGAAAATATGTTTCCTGATGAGGGTGGCTCAGCCCTCTCAAGCATTTCTGCAAAAGAGCGCTTTGATCGTTCCTTGAGGGAACGCTTAATTTTCTCCTCGCGCTGTTTATACCCGGGACATGCCGAAAGTTCATGCCGGGGGCCACCGCAATAAAGGCACTTTTCAGTGTCCTCACTGCAAGCGGTCTTGGCGTGATTCCCTCCGCATTTGCTGCAGCGTGCCTTGTTGCAGCAGTAGGTGACTGTATGACCCAACTGCTTGCAATTTTGGCAGTGCATAACCCGCGGCACAAACAGGCGTACAGGTAGACGAACCCTGTCCAAACGGATGCAGTTCGGCAGTGCGGATCCGGCAAATGTCACTCGATAGGAATCCGAAGGAAAGAATTTCTTCTTCCCTTCTTCGATGGATACTGAATGCAATTGCTTGCAATCCAGTACCTTTACACTTTGCATCAGGGGGTTCTTGAAACAGCCAACCCCGTAACGCAAAATGTCATCGACAGTGAGATTCCCTTCGGTAACCACACCGTCGATTTCTACATCCTTGGCAGGGATGTACACGCGATACTCTCTCGTGAAAAGCTCGTGGCAAGCAATTGCATTTGCTTGCTTCAAGCTATTCACGACAACTCGCAGTTTGTTCGGTCTCACTTTCGTAATTTCAGTGACGTCCGAAAAATCTTTTGCCAGGTCCTTGCCGATTCGCAAAATATTCAATGGCTTTTTATTAGGCCTGAAAAAAACAACGTAAGCGGCATCTGGGTAAGCTTCAACCCGTACCGGGACCTTCGGTACTGGACTAGGTACAGGGGAAGGTACAGGGGAAGGTAGAGGAGAACTGAGGGGGGAGATATCAATCTCTTTCCCATTTGGACCTACATCCAGGAATAATCCCACCTGCATGTTGTCCATATTTCGCGGGAGCGTTTTGCTCTACCGCGCGCAAGCGATAAATTACGTATATTGGGGGATCAAATAATGTATAACAAATTTTAAAACAATTTTCCAAAACAAAAGGGATCAAATAGAAAAAAAGACGATGGTATTTGAGATAAAAAAAATATACTAATAATAAAAGCGAATACTTCACCAGACTTCCTAAATTATTTATCTACGCGCCCTCCTGGTTGCGCGTTGGATCAATCCGATGATCCGATGATGAACGGCAGGCTGAACCGGCGCTAGAGGCTAACTAGCGCCCGGTGGCGCGGGGAACTTTTTTCGGCTGCTGGATGATATGGATGATGTGACACCGAAATCGAAATAAATCCCGTGGCCGTCTGTGCACAATACACAGTCTGCGACACTGCTGTAAACGGCAGGCGGTGGCGCGGGGAATTCACTCCGGCTGCTGGATGTACAAACTATCGCAACACCGGCACCGAAAATACAAGCAACACACGCGTCGTCGAACAATGCGTATTGTTCTAAATCGTACGATTCCTATTGCAACGAAAGCAGAGAAGCGAATGAAATATTAGATGTTTTTTTACTCTGTATGCCTGAAGGGCACTGGGTACTGAAATGCCACTGCGACATTCTTGCTGATTGTCTTTTGTGGCGGGCCCCGATTGCTGTGCACAGGTTACGGATTGTTCGTACTCATTGATGGAGTAGAACTGTTTTGTTGTAAACCTGTACCCCAATTAGGTACAACATAGTTGATGAAACTAATGACCTGCTTGGGATTGGAGCTCCATGCTTGGTATGGAGTTAAAAGGTAACTTCCTAAGAAGTTGTACCTAGAGGAAGCAAGAGCTTCGCAAGAGCAAAGCAAATGCTCTGAACTCTCTGGTTCAGATTTGCAGAATCGGCAGGTGTCGCTCAGCACTACGCCGATTTTCTTTAAATGATAAAAAGCGGGACAGTGTCCGGTGAGGAGTCCCGTGATTATCCGTAGGTCACTACGATTTAGACTAAGTAGCTTTCTGGCGGTTCCAGGGTTCGGATAGATAAACTGTTTGCCTTGTCTACAACCCTGTGCCTGTTGCCATTGGGATACTATTTCTAGCCTTTCCCAAGTTAATAGTTCGCTTTTGATAGCGGAAATGGACGTACCCAGAAACGGCTCGGGACCAATAAACCGCTGAGCTGATCCCTGTCTTGCTAGGTAGTCAGCGTGTTCATTACCCTCGACTCCGCAGTGTCCGGGCACCCAAAACAGAAAAACTGAATTCTGTCGGGAAAGTTCCCGTAGAGTTTCAATGCATTCCCAAACAAGTTTGGAAGCGCATTTGACGGACTTAAGTGCTAGTAGTGCTGCTTGACTGTCCGAGAATATACCGATTTTCGCATGTCTGTAGTTGCGTTGCAGACATATTTTTGCGCAGATATATATGGCATATACCTCTGCTTGAAAAACGGTGGGCCATTTTCCCAGGGAAAACGTTTCCCTGATACCGGGTCCGTATATACCAGATCCCGTTAGGGATCCCATTTTCGAGCCGTCCGTATAAAAATTGACGATGCCAGGTGGAAGATTAGGCCCTCCATTGTTCCACATAGAGCGGTTTGTTTCATTCACTCAATATGGAATATCCATGTTGGACCTAACGTCCATCCAGTCGGAGACTGTGGTTAATAGCGGAGTTAGTTTGAACTCCCTAAGTATGCGAAGGTGGCCGATTTGGTCCCCTTCAAGTATGGTTTTCCTCCTTTGCAACCTTAGAGCGCCAAGCTCTGCTTCCTTTTTCACATGAAGATGTAGAGGTAGTAGGCAAAGCATAGCTTCCATGGCTGCAGTTGGAGTTGTTCGCATAGCGCTGGTAACCGAAAGACATGCAAGTCTTTGAACTTTTTTGAGTTTGGCTTGCGCAGTCACTTCGTTCACCTTAGGCCACCACACTAGAGCAGCATAGGTGATTCTTGGTCGGGCAATGGTCTTGTAAGACCAGAGTGCCAAGTCTGGTTTCAGTCCCCAGGTCTTACCGAAGAGAGTTCTGCAGGCCCAGATCGCTGAGATCGCTTTCTTAGCGGCATGATCCAGTTGTGCAGACCAGTTCAGTTTCTTGTCCAGAATAATTCCGAGATATTTGACTTCATTGCTGAAGCCCAGTCTAACTCCACTCAGTATTGGAGGAGTGATGGAGATCGTCCTTCGTCTGCCGAATGGAATTAGGACTGTTTTTAAGGGGTTTATGTTTAGACCCTCCTGTAAACACCATGACATGGTGGTATTCAGAGCCGTTTGCATTCGGCTCGACAGAGTTGCGTCATCTTTACCTCTGACGATGAGGACGATGTCATCGGCGTATCCAATGACCTCGTAACCAAGCTGTGAAAGCTTGTTGAGAAGTGCGTCGACAACTAGTGACCATAACAAGGGCGAGAGAACTCCTCCTTGCGGACACCCCTTGATCACTGACATTGTTACAGACGAATCTCCCAAGGTTGCTGTGATCACTCTGCTAGAGAGCATTGCGTGTATCCAGTTCCTTGAAGTTTGGTCGATTCCCTTATAAGAAAGAGCCGTATCGATTGATGCAAAGGACGTGTTATCGAAGGCCCCTTCAATATCAAGAAAGGCACATAGCGCCGTCTCCTGATAACTTAGGGACTTTTCAATCAACGTCACTAAGCTGTGAAGAGCAGTTTCTGTTGACTTGCCGCTTTGATAGGCATGTTGGTTCCTGTTCAGCGGGGAGTCTTTAAGAAACTCATCACGGATATATTTATCCATTATTTTCTCCATCAACTTGAGAAGCGATGAAGTCAGACTTATGGGTCTGAAAGTTTTAGGTAGGGTTTTGTACTTTCTTCCAACTTTGGGGATAAACACTACCTTCACCTTCAGCCAGTTATCCGGAATATGGCCCAGGATAAAGCTGGCTCTGAAGAGGTTGATGAGTTCGGACATGATAACTGCGGCCGATTTTTGTAGAAAGATGGGTAGTATGCCGTCTGGGCCAGGAGACTTCATAGGGTCGAATGAGCTTAGAGCCCAACCTATTGAAGCTTCCGTGAACAGTCGACGGGCCAGCAGGATGGACTCCCGAGACGCCATATGTCTCGAATTGTCCTGCCGCGACCCATCACTATTCAGTTCTTCGGTCTCTGTCGATCCAGGAAAGTGGGTGTTTATAAGAACCTCCAGCGTTTCCTTGGTAGTGACAGTGAGGCATCCATCCTCTTTCCTCACCTGTCCTAAACCGTTAGTATGGTCTTTGGACATCGCCTTTTGGAGCCGCGTAGCTTCCGGCAGAGTTTGGATTCTTTCACAGAAACTAACTCTGGATTTCCGTTTAGCCTTGCGTAGCTCGGCGTTGTATTTAGTGAGGGACGCCCTGTAGTCGTCCCAGTTAGACGTGACTTTTGCCCTGTTGAACAACCGCCTAGTTTCCCGACGAAGGTCACTAAGTTGATCATTCCACCAGGGTACGTCACGGCATACTGACCGCTGTGTTAGTGGACAGTTAGCGTCGAAAGCATCCATGATTCTGTTTTGTAGATCATTTGCTGCCGAATTCAGGTCAACAGAATTTCGAATGTTGCTGTAACTGAAAGTTCGTGAATCGATCAGGCGTTCCTTAAAGGATTCCCAATCTGTATTCTTAGGATTTCTGAACAGCTCTCTTTTCAGAGGGTTAGCCTCTATATTAAAAACGATGTGTCTGTGGTCCGACAAACTAGTGTCATCGGAGACATGCCAATTTTTAATCCTTTCAGAAATAGAGGCGCTACACAGAGTGAGATCAAGGACCTCCTGTCTAATAGCGTTGATAAACGTGGGGTTATTCCCTACATTACATACATTGACATCGTTAGAAGTAAGGTATTCAAGTAGGTACTCACCCCTGGTGTTGGTGTCCGAGCTGCCCCAGATCGTGTGGTGAGCGTTGGCATTGCAGCCGATCAGAAACGGCTTGTTGATGGCCTTGCAGTACCGCACGAGCGCAGCAACTTCGGGTGGCGGTATATCACCTTGGTCGCCCGGGAAGTAGGCCGACGCGACAACCATTTCCTGCTTTCCTCTGGTTGTCGGTACTTCAACCGTGACGGCAACGACGTCGCGTTGGATAAATTCTGTAATAGGTAAAAATGTTAGTTCTCTATTTAGCAGAATTGCAGTCCTTGGTTTGGACTGCGTGTCACAGTAGATTAACCTACCGTTAGGAGCGTTAAGTCCGAGAACTTTGGATTCGTTGATCCACGGCTCCTGGATGAAAGCTGCCGCTAGCTGCTCTTTGGCGAATCTCCTGCAAAGAACACCCGAGGCGCCTTTTGCGTGATGGAGATTCGCTTGCACGCAGCGAAGGCTGCTCACTTTGCAGTGAAGTTGCCGTCTTTGTCCGGATCGGAAGATGATCCTGGTATTGGCTGACGGCTGCCAACAGCGGTTTGGCTGGTTGATGGAAGTTGCTCTTCCTCACTGTTCGGCTTCGGTTGCAGCAGTCGATTGGCAACAGAAGGTCGTCGCGCACACTGTGGCGGTTTTGACGTTGGACTAACGTCTATATCGAAGTTAGGCACCTGAATTTGAAGATCTAGTAATTCAACCGGGGAAAACCAGGGAAAAGTGGTCAGGTTTTGAGCGCTTATATATCAGTCATTTCTTTTCAGAATTTCGAGGTTTTGGCATCAACCGATCAGAAATTCTTTTACGGTTGAATTTATGTAACAAAAATAACCTATTGTTCGAGATACACTATTGAAAAATTGATAAATCACATCGATTGTCTAAATCATACCGAGCAACCAATCACCACCTCTCTTCACAAGCACAGTCGACACTAATGGATACAACCGATCTGACTTTGTAAACAGTCTCACAGCTTTCAACCAATAACGAGCTCGCTTTCGGTAGCTGCAACAGGTGTTTCAATACCGTTTTAAAATGCTTCTTTTATCTTTACCACTGAACAGATTCTAAACACCAATGGCTTGATTGATAGGGGAAATATTGCGCAAGATTGTCATATAATAATTTAAATATGTTTTCGATACTAAACTAGTTAAAAGTTGTGTTAAAAGTCGTGCACATTCAACCAATCACAAGCTCGCTTCTTGTTTGCTCGCGGATGGATTTTTGCTTTGGGCTATATAATAGCCTGTGTCGTCTCATAGCAGTCATCAGTTAACAAGTGAAAGGCCACCAGGCCGGTCTTATATAATCAGCAGCGGTGGCTGATTCCAGCGGCCAAACTGAGCTGCAGCAGAACCAGAGCGGTGGTATCAGGCAGCAGCGGCGGAGGTAGCGGGAAGCTGCATTTCTTCATTCAGTTCGGTGCTCCTTCGATCTGAGTTGGACCCCACCAGCGGTGATCCAATTCAGATATCGTTGGGTGAAAACGTTGGGTGTGTGTGCAGTGTGCACATATAGCGTGCATCTGTATAGCTATGACATTTGCGATGATGGGGATGGCGCTGTTGCGTGTGTATGGCTAGCTATAGCGTGTGTAAAACACTAACATGTGTAGCATATTATGGCTATTGCGTGTATATCTTCAGCGTGTGTACGGATAGTTATAGCTTGTGTGTGGATAGCTGCTGCGTGTGTAATGATTAATTATAGCGTATGTATGGATAGTAATAGCACATGGTTGAATAGCTTATGCGTGTGTATAGATAGTTGTATCGGATGTATGGAAAGGAATAGCGTGTGTATGGATAGCTATAGCTACAGCGTGTGTATGAATAGTTTTAACGCGTGTTTAGATAGTTATAGCATGTGTGTGAATAACTATAGCGGGTGTTTATCGAAGATTATTATTGTCATTGAAAATATTAAAATGTCTTAACGAACACAGTTGTGAATTTGATTTTACAGCAGCGATTTTAACTTCTTCAGCCAGTCTTTATTCATCGAGGAAAAATTACCACCTATGAATGATCAACACTTATTTACTAGAAATTTGATTTAGATCAAAACGGGTTCTTTTGAGTATCATAAGTTATTGGTAAAAAGAGTTGCAAGTTTTCTCAATGAGCATTCATTAAATTTTCGTTTTTGTTTCTCGGTGCGCGGTTTTGATTTTGTTTCTCGCACACAGAGAAAGAAACAAACTTGTCGCTATCGTGAAAAATAACAAAACAATTAGAAATGCTCTAAATCACAACTGAAGAAGTTAAGATATTTTCCTGTCACTCGCCCAAACCTTGATAACAACTACCGAAAAACGTGTGATTGAGCTCTTGCTATATTGAGTTATTGAACCAAACGTTTTTTTTTTTTCAAATACATGAAGTTATATGCTGGGCTGGAACTAACCTAGCATGAGTTTTATCGATTAAATGTCGAACAATTTTCAAATTTAAAATTTTCGGTTGAATCGTTCTGGGCTCCAATTTCAGATAGTTTCGTAAAGTTTGCTTTTTGCTTAGATAGGAAAATTTTACCAATTCGCTCAATTAAATGATTGTCTTGGTAGTGCAGCAAACAAAGGGTTGATTCGAATATGTATGAAATGACAGCGATTAAATAAAAGATATCCATTCTTTTAGTATATATTATTATTTATAACGTTTTAACGTCTCAGCATCCAGAAATGCACTGTTAGATAAAATTGCAGCAAATACTAGAGTTGCAATTCTCTCTATTATTTGTTTTAATGAAATATAAGAATACCGTAGTCCAACGTCATGCGGTCGAGTCTTGAATACCACCCTCCTACCTTTTTGACTCCGGGGGGTGCGACTTTTCGGTGGTTGATGCTTCACACTCTTGCGAGTCTTCGGCGGAACCGTCCGAGCAGCCGCGGGGTTGCGTTTTTTGGGTGGTGACAGGGCACTCACGGGGGAGCATCCTGCGCGTACCTTCTCAATCGCAGGGTTGCGTTTGGGTGGTTGTGGGGCACTCCCGGAGGAGTTTCCCACGCGAACCTTTAGCCCATTCGCAGGATCGTTTTGCCTGGGTGGTGGCAGAGTACTCCCGGAGGAGTTACCCGCACGTACCTTCCCTGACATTGCGACGGAGTCTTTCCCGCCTGTGACGTTCGGCCTTCCGCTTACCTTTCGGATGCGTGCTTTGCCGAAACCGTAGTGCAGTTCATGATTTCTACTCTCAACGAGTTTGGCCGATTCTTCGTCAATATCCAGAACTAGTTCGACCAAGGTCTTTACCAATTTGCGGTTACAGACTCGCCACATTTTGGTAGAGAGATGGTCGTTCTGATTTTGGAGTGAACGAAGAATCTTCTCGTCCGGAGAGTTCGCACTGTCCGCGAAGTAACCGACATACCGTCTGGCCTTCGGCAGATCCTTCATGTGGTATACACGAAGTTGTGCTCCCTCCCATGGTACGAGAGAAGGTACCTCCCTTTCCAACCACTGCACTGTGTCGTTGTCGGCACAGGCAAGTTGCAGGAAGCCATTTTTTAGATGGCAACCGTTAAACTTGGGCTTGGTGGTTGGATTTTCCTGGTCCGCAATGTGATCGAGGATGGAGGTCCGGACAGCCTGAAGCTGGTCCGTTGTGAGTAGGGAGCTGGGGTGGGTAGCAGAAGTAACCGCAAGGCTTATAGCTCCCACCATGTCCCTATATGTGGCCTTCGGGAGCGGCTTCGAACCCGATGACCCTAAACCAGTGCCGTTCCGCAGTTTTTTAGGCTGTGGACACTTAGTACTGGTGTTTGGTGACACCAAGTCGTCCGACCGCTGTCGCTTGACGGCAACTTGGTTCGATTGAGCAGGCTGCTCTGTTGGAAGGAGGGCCAGCTTCCTGGCTTCTTCGTACGAGAGACCGGAGCGAAGATTTTTGCTCAGTCGCCGCCTTTGCGCATTTGAAAGTCGCTTGACAAGGGGTGCCGATGATTCGGGTTTCCCTTCGTCATCGGGCCTTTTCTGTGGACCGGGAACTAAGTCCATTTGACTTTCGTCATTCCCTTGTGGAGAAAGTAGGATTAAGGATGAAGCCGAGGGTCCTCCGTCCAGCGATTCGCTGTCGAGGTTGAAATCATCCTCATGCTCCATCTCCTCCGTTCTGCCCGGTGCGTTTGTTTTTATTGGACTACGCTCCGATGAGTCCATGGGTTCCGGCAAAGAAAGGCTGCCGGTGGCCGAATTTTGTGAAGTTTTGTCGTTCATAAAATTCCCACGAGTCGCTGGGTAAAGAAGAGTCCGCTGCATCAGTGACCCGCGTGATGCAGTAAGGGCTAATTACTGTGAAGGGTGCCCTGGTACTCCACAGGCTCCGTTAGAGGCTGGATATTTCTTAAACCCCCCCCCCACCACGTCATCCATCGGCACGGGTCGCATAACACCTTAGCTTAGGGGTTTTAACCATTGGATATTAGATGTTAAAAAAGTGAATTTTTTGTGATAGAGTATCGAACGTCACTGGCAGTGGTTTTCTTCGGCAGCTTTTCTGCAGTAGTCTTATACAATAGCCTGTCGAAGACGTTCGATGCCGTGTTAATTTATAATATTCTTTTTGTGTTTTTTCTTAATTTGTTTTATCTAACTGTGTATATTTTTGTATAACTGTGTTAGTTTTGCCGAAGAAATTATGCCAATCAAATAAATGGCTTTACTTTTTTATGGTTTTAAAAGAATTTTCACTTTTTCTTGTATTTTTTCTTTAATCAGACAATTATCAATTTTTGGATACCTTTTGTAGTTTTTGCAATGAAAATGAAAATTTTAAAAAATTTGCTTTTTTCGCGGTGTATACTACTTTCGAAAAGATAAAATTATTACGAACCGTTCAGGCTCCTAAAATGTTCATAATCGAAAATGCTCTTTCTACATAAACCCTGTTCATAAATTAGTCGTGATTCATTTGTTTATTTGGTTTTTTCTTGTAATGAATATAATTTGCAGTTGGCGACCTATCTCTAACCATATAGCCAACAAGCCCCATTTACCTTACCTACTTCGTAGTTCTTCGCTGTGAAATGAAATTTGCGCACTTACTAAAAGAGCTGTTACTTTTGATTTAAACAGAAAATACATACCAAACAAAACGGACGTTTCACGATGTCTTCTTTAAATCTTATAATATCAAGTAATGTTCTCGATCTCACTATACAACACATTCCTTTTTATAACACTAATTTCACACAAAGAGTGTGTTGGTTAAGGTGGGTAATTGGTAGCCATCTAATCCCACTTAAGTTATTTAAAAAATACCCGTTGAATCATCAACAAACTGCAATTTTCTACATTCATCTGATAATATCTATTTGAACAAGCGACGAACCCGAATCTCCCGTATAATTTTACGCACATACGCTGTTATCATCATAATGCATCTTTCTCTTACCTTCTCATTCTGTAACTCACATGATCTTCGGGCAAACAGTATCTTTCTCCAAATAAAAATTACTCTCTTACTCGCTAAATTTTTTTACCGCTGACGAAGAATTACTCGAGCCGCGCGATAACTCCAAAATATGATAAAACACCCAATCCCTGTTGGAATCCGTTTCAGTCTTGCAGCAACAGTTCGCGACGTAGGACGTTTGCTATTTCTACGGTCTTTCAGCTACCGTGGGTCTTACGCTACTCTCACGAGACGTACCAAAATATCTCCCACACACGTGTGCCAGCCAGACAAGCTTCGCGCAGCTGGGCTCGCTCTCCAGTGAATATATATTTGTATCGGTTGTGAGAAGAAGGAACAAAACTTTCACTACTTTCTCAAAGACTACTCCGGTCGAAAGACGGAATCGGCGACCGGTTTAAATTTTCCTGCCAGTGAATCCACACGGAAAGGCGAGGAGTTCCAACGGTCGGCCAGACTCCCCCGGTCGCAGTGTTGAATGGTGTTAACAGTGTAGTGGTACTCATTAACGCGTCCAGCGGACGTGACTTTGAAAAGTGCAACTTAGTGAGCGGTACGGCACGCAACAGGGGCAGATTCGACCGGAACCGAACCACCACAAATCGGAAGGACGGCGAACCCAAATCAAAAAGGTGAACAAATCAACCTCGCTCGAAAGCGTGTTTTGTTTTTTTTTTTTGCCTGTTTAGTAGCATACCGCGTGGCATCCAAGTGAAACAAATTGTGACGCCATCTTCTCCCCACGTAGTCGCGTGCGTGAGTACATTCACCGCTATATAGCATGAAGCAGTTTTACGAAACGGCAACGTTATCAGCGAGCAAAACCGAAAATACGGAAAATGACAGACCGAGCGTGAACTTGATGCGTCTGACCGATATTTGCGGGGTTCACGCTGCTCGCTTGGTTCATTGGGTGAAACGGATGCTCGTTTTTGGGGGAATTATTTAATTGTATGGTAGAAAATTGGAAACAAATGAAAGCGTCATAACGGAGTTGGCGAAATTGTGAAGATTGGGCGACACACGATAATATTCTGCCATTGTTTTGATCAATTGATATTGCCTAGTGAAACCGGTACACAAAATGTTTTGCGTGTTGTGTTCTCAAATGGCACACGAATTTTACAGTACTTTTGAATGATCCATAGCTTTGGCTTGCAGAAAGATTTCTCTTTTCATGTTTCATAGTGAAGTGTTAATCAACAATGTGTATTTGATGTAATATCGCATATGTGGTGTCAACATAGAGTGAAATGAAGCCATTCAAATTTACTTTTATCACCAGATGATGCTAAATTTGATTGCAACGGAAAATGTTTGCAACTTTAAGAATATTTGGCTAGCAGTTAGGAAAAATTCGCATTCCTAAGAAAGATTTGGACTTGGTCAAATATTGCGAGAGTACTATTTTGTCAAGTCGAATAACTGGCTGACAATATTTTTCACTGTTCATTTTTTTATAAGCTTTTTATCAGGTGCTTATTGTGCATACTGCGTAAGGATGTATTTCAACGAGGATTGATCACTAACTTTGGCTCTCTCGTCGAGTTACAACTACTCATCAAGAGAAGGCGCGCAAAAAAAAGGGACGCAACAAATTGACTGGCAAATTGACCAAATGTTTATATATGTACCCGTGTGTGTCATACACACATATATACATACATACAAACAAGTCACTATCTGTATCTGCGTATACTCAGCCACAGTTGCGCTTCTAACCGCGCTTGAATCTCAATTTGCAGGGTTTCCACGTTTTCCTTATTCCTCGATTATATAGGGTATCGGCTCTATTGTCGTCAGGTTTATCGTCCGGGGGGTTAATGAAGTCAGATAACTAATCTTTTGCAGGAAAAAGTTCTGCATTATGAAGAACCATCATACAAGTTATTAACGCTCTAGGACATCATTTACCCCACTGACGATAATAGAGCCGATACCCTATATTCGAGTTAGTTTTAAGATACTTTTGATTACAATATGGATTTGAGCTTGAGCTTTAGCTTTTCAGTAGCTTCTGCTTTCTAAAAATCGATTACGGCCCCGGTCACGTCCTTACGGTCGTTAGGGAAGGAAAGAAAGAAGTGTTACAACCGTTGTTCCCAGAGACCGAATTTACCTCTGCATAAATAAAATAAATAAATAAATAAACTCGATCTCTGGCAACAATGATTGTATCACTTCTGTTTTTTCTGCCCTAACCGACAGCTAGGACGTAGCCGGCGTCGTTATCGATTACAAAGCGGGAGTTACTGAATTGTTGTATAAGTATTAATGATAGTGAATTTATTCTAAATTAGCGGACGTGGAGGAGACCTTATGGAGGTTTGTGCAACTTTACAAGCTCAGATCCATCACGGAGGAGCAACTACGAAATTCAAATAATATTTTTGATAGTTTCGCACAATCTAAATTTTAGTTGTAGAACAAAGTTGAACCGTGAAATAAATTAAGATATTCATAGTCAAAATTTATTCTAACCTCGAAATTTCAATGGACTATATCCATATTTTATTGGGGTAAAATAACTTTACAGCGCAGATTTCTCTCTCAACAAATCCAACAAGTCCAGCAGAATTAAAAGTGACTGACCCATATACGGCGCCTGCCATTGTGTTCCGCGACACCAAAAACAAATTTATGTAAGCAGATGACATTTGTAGTCTGCGGTATTTTCATAACGCAGCCCTCGTGACCGACTATTAAATGCGGCAAAGAAAAGCTAAAAATATGTGTTGCTACCGGGTATAGCGAGTCCATGGAACTGCCGCAACTGAGAGCACCCGGTAGATAATGTTTCTTCAAAAGAAACAGAGGGAAGAATTCATAAAACGTCGTCCATCTGTGTGAGTCTATATCCATCATGCAACCAACCGACCCAAGAAAGATCGAACAGAGCGTTACTGAGGAAACTTGACTGCTTCTGATATATTTTAACTAGCCCGACAAACCGGCAAACGCGTTTCCAATCGAAAAATGCAAAGAACCTGAATCCTTCCCGTTATAAATAATAGTTTACTGATATGTCGGCTTCCACGTCATATCATTCTTTACATTCCTCTTTATTTTTACCGAGTTACTCTCATCAGCTCAACTACCAATCAGAATATACAATTAAAATTTGTAAACAACAGCTAGATTAATGTCAGACATATCCTCAGACATAAATTCAAATAAATTACCATTCGTAGATAAAATATTTCGATTAACACAACAAGATTGCGCGCGTGAGTGACTGCATTGCGTTACCTTCCAGATTTAACAAACATTACGCCAAGCACCGGTAACGGGTGAAGAACTCCACTTTCCGCTCTTCTTTTTTCGGGTATCCCGGGATATCGATTGCGTTACGTGTCTGGGGAGGTAAATCCCGTTGATGCTATCGTTGTCAGTGGCAGGAATCGGCACGGTGGATCTTTAAGCCATTAGATTGGCGGATGAGGCGAAAGCGTTCTGCTGCAATCCAACCGTTGCACCCGACGGATAATCGATTACAGTTTTGGGAGCGAAATTACGTTGCGGGTGATACGCCGTAATGAAATTTGCATTTGCGTTTAGCGCGGAGGGTGTGCGGATATTACATAATTATTGTAGCACACTAATAATTATGAATTTTTCTAGGTCAATTGCACATTGCTGTACTCTATTTTGTTCGAACGTCAAACATTTTATCCACCTCATTCTGATCAATTTTTCAATTTGTCGAATTGCTAACCGCTGATCACCTCTTTGTGTTTTGTTTCTCAAGTGCCGAGTTTTCTCTAATTTGTTTGTTATTGTCAATTTTATGGTAAGATAATAACAATGCTAAACTTCTACTGGGTTGCCCTATCGTTTACGTTTTAAACTGGATTATCCGGGTCATTGTGTGTTACAAAGACGCACTTAACGAACGAAAAATGCTATGTAAAAAGAAAATTAGTCCAATTGCATTCTACGTATCCTTGTTTTTAGCCTCAATATAATTTTCATCATCCACGTCATAACGACTATGTTTTGTGAATGATCGTTTAACATTCTGAAGGAATTGAACTTTGATTCTGTGAGCTTCTGTCCTGATGTTTTGGATGAAACCCAGTGAAGCATAAAACTCCCCTCTTCTGAATCATGCTCTACACCGTATTCAATAAATTCGGATACAATTTCAAAGTCCTATAATGATATGTTAATATCACACATTTAATTTCGGAGCATTTTTTTGGAGAATACTTTTCATAGTGAACACCAAAGCAGATGTTCTGGAATAACCCCTTCTTTTGTTAGCTTCACCAACTTGAAACGCTTTTTGAACCTGTCGCATGCGGCACACACGGATTCCATCGGCATTTCATCCCAGATTTTCTGAATAACCGTCTTAAACTATTCTCAATTGGAGATCTTGTAATCAGTAAGTAGGATCAGACGAATAGTCCATTGGGTTCACATCTGACGAACTTGACGGCTCTTCATTTTTATCCAGGAACACCGTCTTACTGGAAAACATAGTGATCAACTCCGAAGAGTTTTCGAAGACTCGAGGCAACATTTTTTTCCCAAAACTTTCGCTTCATAATAAACAGCACTGAATTAGACGCCTTTGTCGAAGGAAACCAGTGGAAGCTTATCTCGCTTGCAAACTGCCCTCCAAACCATCCCTGAGGCTACATTCTGGAATCTATGAATACTCCTTCGATAGGCCTTACATCCAATGCCAGTTGCCAGAATATTTTGAACAAATCCAAAACGTTGTAAATTTTAAATATAAAAAAAATTGCCATTTTTTTATGTCTTCGGTTTAATTGCAATTAACAAGAAGACATAAAATTTTAAGCTAACCAAAAATTTTATTTCTCAAAACATATAAATGACTAGGAGAAGATAAGGAGGCTAACGCCCTCACAACCAACCCAACTGGTCTAGGTTCAACCCTAGCCGACACCGGAAGGGGGTGACATAAAATGAAAATAAAATTTGTAACGGACTAATTGCTTTCACTTCCAATAACAAAACTAAACGGTAAATCAAAAAAAATCTATCATCTTCTCCTGAACTTCCAAAAGTAGGTTATTTTTTGTGTGCAATGAGCTTCAGGGTGTTTGCATGTCGCAGCCCCCAGAGCATTTGATCTTTAGTTTTTTTTTCTCAATGTTAAGGTTCTGCGTTCCTTTGCAGTAGGGTTGAAATGCTTCGTCTCCTCGAAAAAAGATCCCATGCAAAATTTCGGCTCAATGGAACTTCGGGATGTGTAGCCTCAAAGCGGTCAAAGTTTCACTTATATGATCGACAAAATAATGTCGACATGAAATCATCGAAACCGAACTTTTTTTTTTATGAAACCAAAATCTTAGCAATGCATGAAACTTCGAGATCTGGTGTAGATTCAAAAAAAAAATTAAAAAAAATGACCTGTCTTCCAGTTCGAAAACCTACTAACTCGACGATCCATCTATTTCTAAGATATTTAGCAATGGGAGCTCCGTAGCCGCAAGGTTACAGAGTCCGCTTTGGTAAGCGGGTGGTCGTGGGTTCGAATCTTAGTAGAATCAGGCCATTCGGTTGTCAAAGGACTTAAGCATGGGTTTATTCTCAGGCTCTCCACCCCGTACTCTTCCTTCAATCTGAATTCTACAGTACCCCTGTTGACTCTCGCTCAGCCCTAATTGAAAGATAATGTTATTTATAGCATTTTTGTAGAACATTTCGACTTTGGGAACATACCTAAATGACGTAGCAATTTTTTATGACTTTCAAACCCTCCGTCCCCTCTCGTAGCATTTGGTCACAAAACTTCAACCCCCTCCTGAAGAAACGTAGCATTTGATTAACCACCCCTCCCCCCTTCCGTCCGGTTCTAAGAAAAACGCACAAAAATACAAGGGGTAACTGAACACAAAAAAAAATACTTGCAAAAAAACCTCCATGTCCAATTCAATTTATTTATCACTCATACAGTTGTGACAGCGTTTAGTATGATGTTAACTTCGCTCTGGATTAATGTCTTCAGCTTCGAAGAGTTTGTGTTTTGGTACAAGAAGGAAAGATGTTCATACAACTTCGCGTGAATGTCCACGGTCCATACAAAATTTTTAGAATTTATATGGGCAGTTGTCAACGGGTGAGGGGGGGGGGTGTTCAAATCGTTGAAAATCTGTCACGTGGTATGTGGATGGCATCTTAGTGTATTTTTAGTATACATTTTTCCTGTAAAAAATCGATCTTTTTAAACAAATGCTACGTCCATTTCAATCCAATCCCCCTTCCCCTTGTCTCAGCTTGTTACAAAACGATGATATCCCCCTCCCCCATAAATGCTACGTCATTTCTAAAAAATTGCCCTTTCTAAAAAACTGTTTTCAGGTTGCCCAAACGTGATTTATTAAAAAATGACTTTTTTAAGCTGCAAACCCATTCTATTGCCCTTTTATCAATTCTGTTCGATTCCTTAATTTTTCCATCATTTTTTTTTTATTTTTGTGGGGTTGTTTTTGAATATATTGCATGGTTCAGTTCAGCATTGCATTTAGTTTTTTGACTCCCAGAACCCAATAAACATCACAGAAAAATTAATTTTTCTGATAATTTTTTTATTAAACCCTTCAAAACACAAATTTAAAAAAAAATTTGATCAATAACTGAAATTTTCATTGAAAAGCGGGATTTATGACAAAAAAATACATGAAAAAAGTTACTTGATATCTTATCGGGGAGCTGAGATATTGGCATATGTGATGGAAAACTATGCATTTTAACAAATATGTTTAATAACTGTTTTATTTTGGGAGATAAAACATAAGAATGTTCAGGAAACAAATGCGTTTTTGGATGGCTGATAATTTAGTAGAAGGTTTGAAAATTCGGTAAAATTTGCGAAAAAAGTTAGAACGAAAATCGTGATTTTTAGTGCCTTCTAATAGAAAACTCAATGTTGCACGTAATATGTAAGAGATAGAAACATGATGTCTTCGGTAAGGTTTCTTATTTTAAGATAACCTAAAACTTTGTCAAAAATACCTTGCGTCTATCTTATTCTGATTGAAAAGTTAATTTTTTATCTTACTCATTGGTGGATTGATCACCCATCTTTCTACATTGAAAGATGCATTTTTGAATTTCCTGAAACTTCTCCGAACATATCTTATGGCTATAATCAACATATGAATCACTATTTAGTAAATTATACGCACAAACGGCAAAATAAAACACTGTGCAATGGAGATATTGAGCTTCAATGGCATTTTTGACAAAATGCATAGTTTTCCATCACATGTAAAAACGTCAATATCTCAGCCATCGAATAAGATATCAAGGATCTTTTTCATGTAAATTTTCGTCTTGAAACCCGCTTAGCAGTGAAAATTTCAGTTCTTGATGAAAATTTTTTTATATGTATTTTGAAGGCTTTAAACTAAAAATTATGAGAAAAATTCACTTTTTTGTGATGTTTAATGGTGTCTGTGAGTCAAATAACTGAATGCGGTGCTGAACCAAACCATGCAAAGTATTAAAAAACAACCCCACAAAAATAAAAAAATATATGGAAAAATGTAGGAATCGAACTGATTTAAAAAAAAAAGCAAAAGGGTGGTTCTGTACCTTGAAAAAGTCATTGTTTCATAAATCACGTTTTGGCAACCTGAAAACAAATTTTAGAAAGTCGAAATGTTTTACAAAAATGCTATAAATAACATTATTTTTCCATTCAAGGCTGAGCACCTTGACTTTTTCAACATCGATTTTTTTGGGACACCCTACTACAGAGTTAATCATTCTTTTCAGTTTTTGGTTATGTTTGCCGTCAACGAGGTCTTGCACAATAAGTGTGAAGTTAGCTCAATTTTGCTAGTTCCGTTGTAAAGTCGAGAAATCTTCGTAATCAATAACATCTTTAAAACGTCAAATTCAAGAGAAAAAGAAGCACTTCGAAAAGGAACAATTCTCTCTTAAATCTATACCTATAAAAATGCAGTCCGGTCTGTCTGTCTGTCTGTCTGTCTGTCTGTCTGATCCATATAGGCTCGGAAACTACCAAACCGATCGACGTGAAAATTTGTATGTAGGGGTTTTAGGGGCAGAGAAAGGTCCTATAATGGTTTTAAACCCCTCCCTCTTCAGAAAGGGAGGGGTCCAATACAAACGAAATACAAATTTCTGCAAATCTCAAAAACTAACCAAGCAAATGAAACCAAATCCGGCATGTTGATGTTTTTAGGAGTAACAAATATGTCCATATTGGTTCGACACCCCTCCCTCTTCTGGAAGGGAGAGGTTCCATACAAATGAAACACAAATTCCTCCACATCTCGAGAACTAACCAAGCAAATAAAACCAAATTTGGTAGGTGGATATTTTTAGAGGTAACAAATATATCCATAATGGTTTGACACCCCTCCCTCTTCTACAAGGGAGGGGTCCCATACAAATGAAACACGAATTTCGCACAGCTCGAGAACCAATCAACCAAATACAACCAAATTTGGTATGTGAATGTTTTTAGAGGTAACAAATATTCATAATGGTTTGACTCCCCTCCCTCTTCTGTGAGGGAGGGGTTCCATACAAATGAAACACAAATTTCTGCTTATCTCGAGAACTAACCAACTAAATGGAACAAAATTTGGCAGGTAAATGTTTTCAGGGGTAACAAATATATCCGTAATGGTTTGACACCCCTCCCTGTTCTATAAGGGAGGGGTCCCATACAAATGAAACTCAAATTTCGCACAGCTCGAGAGCCAATCAAGCAAATATAACCAAATTTGGCAAGTGAATGTTTTTAGGTGTAACAAACATGTCCATAATGTTTCGACACCCTTCCTTCTTCTGGCATATCTCCAAATACCATTTCGAAATCTAAGATGGCGACTTCCGGTTTCTGAAAAACAGCGGCAAATGACCAAATACCACCCAATATGTGTATTTACGGAATTGTTATGATGCACTGAAGCCACAAATCGACCTATCGACCTCAGACAGCATTTTTAATTGTAAGATGGCGACTTCCGGTGTCTGGAAAACAGCCGAAAATGACCAAATACCACCCAATATGAGCGTTTTTTTAACCAGATTGACGTACGGAGGCCAGAAATTGTTCCCAAATGTCATTTAGAAATCCAAGATGGCGACTTAAGGTTTCCGAAAAACAACGGCAAATGACCAAATACCACCCAATATGTGTATCACCGGAACCAGAATGATGCAAGGAGCTGAAAATTGACCTCAGACACCAGTTTGAATTGTAAAATGGCAACTTCTGGGAAACAGCCGCAAATAACCGAATACTACTACATATGGATATTTCCGTAATCGAAATGATGTATAGAAGCCAAGCATTGACCCTGGACACCATTTTGAATTCGAAGATGACCACTTTCAGTTTCTAAAAAACAACGAAAATAACTGAAATGCATTCAATATATTTCCGGAATAGAGGTGATGTACAAAAGCCAAAATTCGAGGACGTTGTCATCCCGATAAATCCAATCATTTCAAATGATATAAACAAATCGCAAGGAATCAATGAATTTGAAATGTTTAAAGTTAATAATTTAAACACTAAAATAGGCGAGACGAAGTTTGCCGGGTCAGCTAGTGTGTGATAAACATGGGTTTTGTTGTTGACCATATTAAGCATTGAAGTCTACTCTACAAGTTGTTCTTTGACACCATGCATCGAACTTTTTAGTTTAGCTGTTGTTTTACTTTAAAAGCAATAAGCTGTGCCTTCATTTAGTGTTGTAAGATCAATTTTCTGCAATCTGTATGTTGTTCAACATAAAAGCATACCTTTCAAAACAATAACAATGTGCGTTGAACGGTTTGTTTTTCACTTATTGGAAAGGTGTGATCCGCATCCTCATAAAAACCAGAAAATCTTTTTGAATCAGAATTTTCTTTTTAAATCAGTATAATCAGTAGATATCCGCGTGAAAATGTCGAAAAAAATTCTGTATAACTGCAGATAAATCTGAATATGTGGCATCACAGGCTGTTTGCGTTGCGTTGCGAGTAGAAAAATAGCAGAGAAAAGGAACCAAGTAAGGACCATATATATTTTTGAGAATTCATTTAAACACCGATCTCAATGGCGTGGACGTGTTTCTTAAGACATATTACGCACGTTCAGACATGTCCCGGTATTCATATACAAGCGCTACATGCATTCAACACTGATACCGTTCATTAGGGTGGTAATGACTTGTATGGAAAAAAATTGTTCTTCGTCGCATTTAGAAGTTCGTTCAGTCGAAAAGTGGAACTTTAACCGATCGATTTTTTGATTTTTTTTTTTTGAAACACCAATTCTCGATGTTTTATGAATTTTCAAGACATTTGGCATCAGAATTTTTTGATATTCACAAATTTATGAACTACCTGTGCATTTTTTCATTGGTTACAAAATAATGCTTTCGTGTTCCCGAAGTCAGATTAAGCTGAAGTTTAGTATGGCAACTTTTTTCGAAGACGAAACTATTGAGCCCTACTTCTAAACAAAACTCGAAAAGTCGATTTCTATTGCCACCCTACTGTTCATGTGCGAGACATATTGCGGCTATCTCCGCATTTTTAGTTTTGAAACAAAACCCATTGAGCGGCACTGAAAATTAGCTCCTAAATTATTTCAGAAGGAGTCAGATGAAGTGCAAAAACCAAAAAAAAAATAATACTATAGTTGTTCGTTTGTCAAATCCGATAATAATTGCCCCAAACAGCACACAGAGAAAGGCACAATGTGTGGTGTCACACATATTGGCAAATGCACAAAGCGTACTCAGTCGCATTTTTTCGGTGCGAAAGAAATGCAAAAGAGCGAATGGGGAGAAGAGAACACAAACGAAATATCGGGAGTGGCACGCACGGTTTGATGGAAAATGTGTTGTGTACAAATTTGTGTGGTGCTGTCTGCATTGAGGTGAATTCCAGCCCTGCCATTGAGTAAACACGGCATTGATATTGAATGATCATTGTTGGAAATAACATTTTTTGAGCTTTTATCAAACTTTACTCACTCTTCCAAATTTAACGTATTTAACCCTCAACTAAGATTACTTTAAGTAAATTCAATACATTTTCTTGTTATTTGGAAACATGTTTGATCAAATTTGACTGAGTTTTGACTGAGTTAAAAGAATTTTTCGAAAATGTGAAAAATTGCACCGAGCATGCAAGGGTTAACTTTCACAGGTATGTGAATCATGCAAAAGTTGCGTTTATGGACACGTTAAAATTACCTAGTGTTGTGAGAGCAATATCTTTTGATTGGAATTTTTTATCACGAGTTTTTAGGTGATCAATTCAAATTTTATACTTCAATTACAACATCAATATTTTAGAACCCAAAGAGTGAATATTCCTTTATTGGATTGGAGCGTTCATGTAAATCAATTTTTACAAATAATAAGTTTTAATGAGAAAGACTGGGTCTGACCGTTAGGTGGATTAATTTAGGTTTTTTATAGGAGGAGGTGTTTTATGATGAATTAATTAGTTACTAATATTTATTCAGAATTTATATTGTGTGTTCTGCCACAAACGGTGACATATCAACACTATTACATAGATTCCAGTGTTAACTTTCGCATTCGAAAAGTATGCGGTGCTAATTTCGTATGACGCAATGGAGGGTAGAGAAAACTTATACTTTGTGTCAGTCATTTCGTCAATTGAAACAATCATCAGGTTCATTTGAAATGAACCGATGAACACTAGACGGCAAGGAAACCCGTATCACATTCGTTGTTTTGCTTTCGTCTCGATTAGACGCAAATTGTTTATCTCCGTGTGATTCGCAAAATAACAATACACGAGTTATCGTACGGGTGTTTTTTTTTCGATCATTTCTTGTGCTGTGCGATAACAATAGTCTGCAATATATCGGCTGAAACATCTTCTGCACACTGGTAGGGGCAGGCTACCCCGCCAGTGATCTGATACGCAGCTGATATATCAGCAAGAACAATTCTCCCGCACCGCTGTTACCCCGCTAGCAGCACGGACCACCATACGATCGAGCGAGTGGAAGTCAACTACAAGTGGCATCTACAAGGTCGCGTGTAAGATACGGCCACTGTGTCACAACACGAAGCTGGATCGTCATTGTTTGTTCTGCGGAGACACTCGATTGATCCTACTATCAGCCGTGAGGTCGTGACTTAGACGTTCGGTGAAGTATTCACTCTAGATTTTTTATCATTATTATTAATATATTACTATCAATATTATTATTATTAATATTGTTATTATTGTTATTATTATTATAATTATTATTATTATTATTATTATTAATATTATTACTATTGTTATTAGTATTAGTATTACTGTCTTTTTTTTTTATTTTGATACATTGTAGTATGAAAAATTGTTTTTAAAATTTAATATCAACTACTTGATCCCCCCCCCCCTACATTCGAATATTTTTCGTTTGTGTGCGGTAGAGCGTAACGCTCCCGCAAAATGGACGACATGGTGCAACTTTTCCTGGATGTGGAAACAAATGGGGAAGAAATTGAAATTTCCCCCAGCAGTTCTCCCTTACCTTTCCCTGTACCACCCCGCTACCTAGCCCCGTACCAAGGGTACCGGAAATACGGGTAAAAGCTTACCCAGATGCCGCTAGCGGTCCCTACGTTGTTTACTTCCGGCCCATAAAAAAACCTTTGAATATAATTCAAATAGGCAAAGACCTGGCAAAACAGTTTTCGGCCGTAACCGAGATTACGAAGGTGAGGCCGAACAGACTGCGAGTTGTCGTGAGTAGCTTGAAGCAAGCAAACGAAATTGCTAGCTACGAGCTCTTGACAAGGGAGTACCACGTGTACATCCCTGCCAAGGACGTGGAGATCGACGGTGTGGTTACCGAAGGAAGCCTCACGGTCGATGACATTTTGCGTCACGGGGTTGGCTGCCTCAAGAACCCCCTGATTCAAGATGTAAAGATACTGGATGTCAAGCAATTGCATTCAGTATCCATCGAAGAAGGGAAGAAGAAATTCCTCCCTTCGGACTCCTTCCGTGTAACATTCACCGGATCCGCACTGCCGAACTACACCTCTTTGGACAGGGTTCGTCTGCCTGTACGCCTGTTCGTACCGCGGGTCATGCATTGCCAAAACTGCAAGCAGTTAGGTCATACAGCCACCTACTGCTGCAACAAGGCACGCTGCAGCAAGTGCAGAGGCAATCTTGCCGAGACCGCTTGCAGTGAGGATACTGAAAAGTGTCTTTACTGCGAGGGAACTCGGCATGACCTTTCGCCGTGTCCCGCGTACAAACAGGGCGAGGAGAAAATTAAGCGTTCCCTTAAGGAACGATCAAAGCGCTCTTTTGCAGAAATGCTTAAGAGGGCTGAGCCACCCTCGACAGGAAACATCTTTTCCTTTTTGCCAACCGATGAGGGTACATCTGACGATCCCGTCGAAGGGTGTTCTTATGCCTTGCCAGAGGGATCTAGGAAGAGAAGAATGCTCAACTCTCCTAATCTTTCTCGCAAAGGTCGTAAGATAACCCCTAGCGGAATGACCAATAAGACAACACAAAAAGGAAGCGGTGAAGAAAAACGGAAGCAAGTACCACCCGGTTTTAATTTCAAATCAAACCAGGAGTACCCACCGCTTCCTGGGGCACCAAAAACCCCTCGTGCACCCATTTCTCGATCAGAAGACATAAAAGAAACAGGGTTCATAAAATTCTCTGATATTATGGACTGGATATTTAAAACTTTCAACATGCCAGATCCCCTTCAAAACATTCTTCTTGCCCTTCTCCCTACAGTGAAAACCTTTTTGAAGCAACTCACAGCCACATTTCAGCTCATTTCAGCTATCGTATCTTTCGATGACTAATACGGCGAAAGAGGTTAGGAATTTTTTCACTGTATTACAGTGGAATTGCAGATATATAATTTTTTTTTCGATTTATTTTCTCATTTGATGAATACATACAATTGTGACGCATTCGCGCTCTGTGAAACCTTTCTCAATTCGAACGATCAACTCAATTTCCACGATTTTAACATTATTCGTCGAGATCGAGACTCACACGGTGGAGGGGTACTTTTAGGGATCAAAAAGTGCTATTCTTTTTTCAGAATCGACCTCCCCTCGATCTCGAATATTGAAGTTGTTGCCATTCAAACGAATATGAATGGAAAAGACCTTTGCCTTGTTTCGTTATATATTCCCCCATCCGCGCGGATTGAACAGAAGCAACTCCTTGATATAGCAGAATTGCTTCCCGCACCTTTTTTGATTTTGGGAGATTTCAACTCTCACTGTTCGCTATGGGGGTCGCTGTACGACGACAACCGATCTTCTTTAATCTGTAACTTGATCGACGACTTCAGTATGACAGTTTTGAATACTGGGGAAGCGACACGTGTACCTAATCCTCCAGCACGTGAAAGCGTGCTTGACCTATCCCTCTGCTAGCGTTAGATTGCCAGTGGAAAGTAATCAACGATCCCCACGGTAGTGATCATCTTCCAATCGTTATATCAATTGCTAATGGTTCAACTCCCCCGAACCCAGTCAATATTTCCTACGACCTTACAGGTAATATTGATTGGAAGCATTATGAGTCTATTATAGCGGAATCTATCGAGACTCACGAGGAACTTCCTCCGGAGGAAGAATACGCGTTCTTAGCTGGCTTGATAGTCGACGCCGCGACTCAAGCTCAGACGAAACCGATACCCGGGGTAACGATTAGACAGCGCCCTCCCAACAAATGGTGGGACAAAGAGTGCTCTGAGCTGTACGCGCGAAGGTCCGCGGCGTATAAGGACTACCGCGAGTACGGCACTGTCAACCTACTTCGAAAGTACGAGGCACTGGGCAGGCAGATGAAGAGCTTAGTAAAGGCGAAAAAACGGGGATACTGGCGCCGGTTCGTAAACGCGTTGTCGAGGGAAACAGCGATGAGCACTCTTTGGGATACCGCCAGGCGCATGCGGAACCGCGACGTTTCGAATGAGAGTGAGGAGTATTCAGATCGCTGGATACTCGATTTTGCCAAAAAGGTCTGTCCGGACTCTGTACCGGAACAGAAAACCTTTCGCGACGCGTTTTTAGTAACTACGGAAGAGCCTCCATTTTCGATGTTGGAATTTTCAATGGCTCTCCTGTCGTGCAACAATAAGGCTCCAGGGTTAGATAGAATCAAATTCAACCTGTTGAAGAATCTACCCGACTCTGCAAAAAGACGCTTGTTGAATTTGTTCAACAAGTTTCTTGAGTTAAATATCGTTCCGCATGACTGGAGGGCGGTAAAAGTCATTGCTATTCGAAAACCCAGGAAACCTGCCTCTGATCACAATTCATATAGGCCGATTGCGATGCTCTCTTGCCTCCGGAAATTAATGTAGAAAATGATCCTCTTACGGTTAGACAAAGGGTTGAAACAAACGGTTTACTTTCAGATACTCAATTTGGCTTTCGCCGGGGCAAAGAGACGAACGATTGCCTAGCGTTGCTTTCTACTGAAATTCAACTCGCATTTGCTCGAAAAGAGCAAATGGCTTCTGCGTTCTTGGATATTAAGGGCGCTTTTGACTCTGTCTCTGTAGAAGTTTTAAGCGCGAAACTTCATTCGCAGGGACTTTCACCAAATTTGAATAACTCTTTGCTCAATTTGTTGTCAGAAAAGCATATGTATTTCTCACATGGCGATTCGACAACTTCCCGAATTAGTTACATGGGCCTTCCCCAGGGCTCATGTTTAAGCCCTCTCTTATATAATTTTTACGTCAATGACATCGATAAATGTCTTGCAAATTCATGCACGCTACGGCAACTTGCAGACGATAGCGTTGTATCCATTACTGGAAGCGTGGCTAACGATCTGCAAGGACCATTGCAAGATACCTTAGACAACTTGTCTGAATGGGCTCTTAAGCTGGGTATCGAATTCTCTCCGGAAAAAACTGAGCTGGTCGTTTTTTCTAGGAAGCATAACCCAGCTCAGCTGCAGCTCCTACTAACGGGTAAAACAATCACTCAGGTTTTAGTCGCTAAATATCTCGGGGTCTGGTTCGACTCTAAATGCACCTGGGCTTGCCATATTAGGTATCTGACACGAAAATGCCAACAGAGGATTAATTTTCTTCGTACGATTACCGGAACCTGGTGGGGAGCCCACCCAGGAGACCTTGTAAGGCTTTTTTTTTCTGTTCATCTATAATTTATTTGACACGGCACAAATACAATTTAATGTTTAACGGCGCCAATTATATCTGGTAGCTTACTTTCTAAAGTATCTTAATAACTAAAAGCAAATTTTTTATCCTCGCTGCCGACTACGAGCTGAAACTAAATGTAACTTAAAGCTATAATATTTTGCATTAAAAGCACAGGTTTGCTGTTTGATGGTTTTCATTGCCATAGGTAAGCAGCATATTAAATTTGTTCCGCTGCTGGGCCAAGATATTACGGACTGGCATATTGGGTTGTTTCCATCGGGCCTTGAGAGTATCGTGCGGGTCTGATTGCTGTTTCCGGATCCGGGGTCTTAACGTGTTCTTGTCGTTAGGCTGGATGCAGGCGGAAGGGGGTAGGACTAAACTGGGGCGTGGATGGATTTCAGGAAAACGTATATAAGGGACATGTAGGATAGGTCACGGCTCGCCAAGACATCACGAACAGGAACAGCCGGCTGCCTACCTTCGGCCTGCAGGGAAGCTATTAACCTAGACCTGGCGTCACGGTGTACAGGGCATGACCAAACAACGTGCTCTATGTCTTGATAACCTTCACCACAGGCACAGATACCACTCTCCCCGAGCCCAACACGACGGAGATGCGCGTCAAATCTATAGTGATTGGACATAAGCCGGGACATCACGCAAATGAAATCCCGACCTACATCCAACCCCTTGAACCACGGGTTCGTCGACACCTTGGGGATTATGGAATGTAACCACCTTCCCAGTTCCCCTCTGGTCCAAGCATTTTGCCAACTGATGATCGTATTCTGACGTACAAATGAGAAAAATTCATTAAAGGCAATTGGTCTTTCATAAATTCCACCGTTTGTTGCGCCCACCTTAGCCAAAGAGTCCGCTTTCTCATTGCCCGGTATCGAGCAGTGAGAAGGGACCCACGCTAAGGTAATCTGATACGATTTTTCGGATAAAGCACTCAGATGTTCCCGTATTTTCCCCAGGAAATACGGAGAGTGCTTAACATCTTTCATCGATCGGAGAGCCTCAATGGAACTGAGACTGTCCGTAAAGATGAAATAATGGTCCGTGGGCATTTTTTCGATAATCCCTAGGGTGTACTTAATTGCAGCCAATTCTGCGACGTAAACAGAAGCAGGATTATCAAGCTTATGGGAGACGGTTAAATTGTTATTGAAAATACCGAAGCCAGTGGACCCATCAAGAAGTGATCCGTCAGTGTAGAACATATTGTCGCAGTTGATGTTTCGATATTTATTGGAAAAAATTTTGGGGATCTGCTGCACGCGTAAATGATCCGGGATTCCACGAGTTTCTTCTATCATGGATGTATCGAAAAACACAGTAGAATCAGAAGTATTTGATAAGTCGACACGATTTGGAATATTCGAAGAAGGGCTAATATTATGGGACATGTGATTGAAATACAATGTCATAAAACGGGTTTAAGAATTCAGTTCGATTAACCTTTCAAAATTTTCAATCACAGGACGGTTCAAGACCTCACATTTGATAAGAATGCGAGAAGACAGGCTCCAGAAGCGGTTTTTCAATGGTAGTACTCCAGCTAAGACCTCCAAACTCATCGTATGGGTCGACTGCATGCAACCCAAGGCGATACGCAAACAACGATATTGTATTCGCTCCAGTTTGATCAAATGTGTGTTTGCTGCGGAGCGGAAGCAGAAACACCCGTACTCAATAACAGACAGTATCGTTGTTTGGTAAAGCCTTATAAGGTCTCCTGGGTGGGCTCCCCACCATTGTCCGGTTATTGTACGAAGAAAATTCACTCTTTGTTGACATTTTTTCATCAGATACCTCACGTGACAACCCCATGTGCCTTTAGAGTCGAACCAGACACCAAGATATTTGTGTACCAAAACCTGAGAAATCGTTTTACCCATTAATTGTGTTTGAAGCTGAGCAGGTTCATGCTTCCTAGAAAAAAGTACTATCTCAGTCTTCTCCGGAGAGAATTCGATACCTAGCTGTAAAGCCCAAGCAGACAAATTGTCCAAGGTATCTTGCAATGGTCCTTGCAAATCGGCAGCTTTGGCTCCTGTAACAGAGATTACACTGTCGTCTGCAAGTTGTCTTATCGTGCATGAATTTGCCAGACATTCGTCGATGTCATTTACATAAAAGTTGTAAAGAAGGGGGCTTAAACATGAGCCCTGGGGAAGACCCATGCAGCTAATGCGAAAAGTTGCCAAATCGCCATGCGTAAAATGCATGTGCTTTTCGGACAGCAAGTTGTGCAAAAAATTGGCGCGGCGGAAGCCAAATTGAGTATCTGATAGTAGACCATTTGGTTCGACCCAATGGTCTAAACGACGGAGTATCATTTTTTCCATCAATTTCCGGATACAGGATAGCATTGCAATTGGCCTATAAGAGTTGTGATCAGAAGCTGGTTTTCCTGGTTTTTGGATGGCGATCACCTTCACTTGCCTCCAATCCTGCGGTACAATGTTTTGCTCCAGGAACTTATTGAACAAGTTCAACAAGCGCCTCTTGGCATTGCCGGGTAGATTCTTCAACAAGTTGAATTTGATTCTATCTAACCCAGGTGCGTTATTGTTACAGAACAGGAGGGCAACTGAAAATTCTGCCATCGTAAAAGGTGATTCTATCGCGTCGTGACACGGAGACGTATCGCGAACAAAGTTTTGCGCAGGAACAGAGTCCGGACATACTTTCCTGGCTAAATCAAATATCCACCGATTTGAAGACTCCTCGCTTTCGTTGACCGTTACGCGATTCCGCATTCTTCGGGCTGTGTTCCAAAGAGTGCTCATCGATGTCTCCCTCGACGTCTCGTTCACGAACCGACGCGTTTCTTTGCTTTAGCCAGGCTTTTAAGCTTGGTATTAAGCTCCGAATACCGTATATAGTCGTCGGGTATACCTCCCTTCTGGAAGGCCAAAAACGCGTCGGATCTTTGCGTGTAGACATCGGAGCACTCTTTGTCCCACCACGGAGTTGGAGGCCGCTCTTTGATCGTTACGCCGAGATATTTCTTCGTTTGGGCTTGCAACGCGGCGTCGAGAATCAAGCCCGCGAGGAGGTTGTATTCTTCAAGTGGTGGGTGATGTTGAATCGACACGACCGCTTTTGAAATCATTTCCTCGTATAACTTCCAATCGACATTCCGTGTGAGGTCATACGGAATGTCAATTGGTCGCATGCGAGTTGAACCGTTAGTAATTGAAATAAGAATAGGCAGATGGTCGCTACCGTGAGGATCGAGGATTACCTTCCATGTGCAATCCAACCGTAGCGACGTCGAACATAAGGATAGATCCAAAGCGCTTGGGCGCGCTGGAGGTTTCGGGATACGTGTCATTTCACCGTTGTTCAAAATAGTCATGTCGAAGTCATCGCAAAGGTTATAGATTAAAGAGGAGCGGTTATCATTGTAGGGGGAACCCCAAGCCACACCATGAGAGTTGAAGTCTCCCAAAATCAAACGTGGCGAGGGAAGAAGTTCTATTAAATCAAAGAGCAACCGTTGCCCAACCTGTGCTCTGGGAGGAATATATATTGAGGCAATACAAAGCTCTTTACCTTGTATTGTCATTTGACATGCGACAACTTCTATGCCTGGAATCGAGGGGAGGTTAATACGATAGAAAGAATAGCACTTTTTAATCCCTAAAAGTACTCCTCCATATGGGGTGTCTCGATCAAGGCGAATAATATTAAAATCATGGTAGTTGAGATCAATATTTGAAGTAAGCCAAGTTTCACAAAGGGAAAATGCATCGCATTTGTTTTTATTTATCAAAACTTTAAACGAATCAATTTTTGGTAAAATACTTCTACAATTCCACTGTAAGACAGAGATAGAATCCTTCGTATACGCAGATGAATTAGGCATCGAAGGATACAATCGCTGCAAGGAGGGGCCATTGGGCAGTCAACTGCTTCAGAAATGATCTAACTGTTGGGAGGAATGCTGTAAGAAAAATTTTAATTGGATCGGGTACATTGAAAGTTTCAAAAATCCAGTCCACAATGTCAGAAAATTTCACTAATCCAGAGTTTGTTTCATCAACTGGGAGTGCAAAAGGAACAACTGGGGTTTTAGATGTTCCTGGCAGTGCTGGGAACTCCTTCTGGGACTTTAAATTTGCAAGCCCAGGAGGAGTTTGCTTCGGTTTTTCCGTAGCACTGTTTGGTTTGTTTGTAACTTTCATTTCACTTTGGGAAATCTTAGGACCTTTTCGGGGAAGTTTAGGAGAGGAAATATTTTTCCTCTTTCTAGACGCCCCAGGATTGGCATAAGTTGTTCCCGCTGGTGAATCGTCAGAATCGGTTTCATCAGAGGACAACAGATCAAAGGGGTTCGATGTTATGGTAGAAGTGGTCACGGTCTTCTTCAGCATCTCAGCGTAAGATCGCTTTGAACGCTCCTTAAGTGACCGCTTGATTTTATCTCTGCGCTGCATGTACACCGGGCATGTGGAGAGCTCATGCTGATTTTCCCCGCAGTGAATACATTTTTCAGCATTTACACTGCAAGAATCGTCCGCATGAGTTTCTCCACACTTGCTACATCGTGCCTTATTGCAGCAGTAGGCGGCTGTGTGGCCTAGCTGCTTGCAATTGGTGCAATTCATAACACGGGGTACATACAATCGCACAGGCAGACGAACCCGATCGATCGAGACGTGGCTAGGGAGAGCAGATCCGGCAAACGTAACACGAAACGAGTCTGGAGTGTACACTTTTGTGCCGTTGACAAGAGACACAGACCGCAATTGCTTGCAATCTATGATCTTTACTTTTACGTCGTGACACAAAGCATTTTTGAAGCAGCCAAAACCGCTTGCCAAGATACACTCGACCGACAGACTCAAATCGGTTATGACACCGTCGATCTCCACATCTCGTGCGGGTATATAAACGCGATACTCGCGTGTGAAAACGACACGGAGCTTGTTGGGTCTGACCTTGGAGATTTCGGTCACGGCCTTGCCGTCAGGTCTTTCGAAATCTGCAGGATGTTTAACGGTTTCGATTTCGGTCCTGCTTTTGGCCGAAAGAAAACAGTAAAGCTGCCCTGAGATCCGTCCGGGTAAAGCCTGTGGCGAGGGGGGACTGGAGAATTAACAGAGGAAGGGTTGGCAGGAGGGACAGGGTCGGAGGGGTTCGGGGATGGTGGCACGGGAGGTGAGGGATCTACATCCATCGCGCTAAATCTAGCGCACTAGCGCCGACAGAACACGTACCTCTTTACTTCTCCTTTCAGCAGGGTTGGTCGTCCGAACGGTCGAAGCTGCAGCCGTTACAGCCAGCAGCACCAATACAGCAGCTCCAAACAGCCACCAGCAGCGAGCCGGGTGTGTGATCACTCAGCACAGCGACACAACTCGCTGTCAACTGTTGGCTTCTTCTTTTCCTCCTTTGTGTTGAGATTCTCGTCCACTGCTGTAGCACAAATCACTTAGCAGCCAAATCGGCTTACGCACCAGCAAACAGCCACGATGCGAAACAGTTGCACAAAGGCGGGCGACCTTGAACCTTCACTCGACCAGGCAAACAATGCCAAAACTTGCTCGCGCGTCTTTTGTTTTATATTCTATCGGAGCGATCACCAAACACATCCGATACTGATGCGTGTTCTGCACAGAATGTTTCTAAGGCTTTACCAAACAACGATTTTTTTTTTTTTTTACTCTCGCTTATTTACCGTCGGTCTAGTTCCGCCACTGTTGTGGCCAATCACCGACGCCCAGGGAGACGACTCCACACCCAGGACCCTTACTCACGACCCGTTTATTAACGGACCGGCGCCAACGGCTTTACTTCCTCATGCGATGGAAGGCGTGATCCCAGAGATTTTTCGCCTCAGAAAATCTCCCGGTGTCGGCTAGGATTGAATCTAGACCAGTTGGGTTGGTTGTGAGTGGATCACGCCACCTCACAACCATCGACACCTATGTCGGCGGTGGGATTCGAACTCAGGCGTCGAGCGTGGTTGGCGGAGACGTTACCAACCACACTAGGCCCCCGCTCGACCAAACAACGATATTGTCTGTAATTGAGTACGGGTGTTTCTGCTTCCGCTCCGCAGCAAACACACATTTGATCAAACTGGAACGAATACAATATCGTTGTTTGCGTATTGCCTTAGGTGGCATGCAGTCGACCCATACGATGAGTCTTGAAGTGCTAGCGGGTATTCTTCCGTTGAAACATCGTTTTTGGAATCTCTCTTACCGGTTGCTAATTCGATGCACAGTTATGAACCCATTAGTAATTGAAAATTTCGAGAGGTTGGTCGACCTTCAATCTCAATCCAGATTTATGACTTTATATTTTGACTATATGGCTCAAGATATTAATCCTTCTTCATACGATTCCTCCAATGTCGCACTTTTAGATACTTCTAATAATGCTATATTCTTCGACACCACCATGAAACAAGACATTTCTGGTATTCCGGATCAATTGCGACCCCAAGAGATCCCTAAAAAATTTTCCAATAAGTTTAAACATGTAAGTTACGATAAAAGGTTTTACACTGACGGGTCTAATCTAGATGAGTCCACTGGCTTCGGTGTTTTCCACGAAAATTTTACCGCCTCCTACAAACTCGATACTCCTGCTTCCGTGTATGTCGCAGCACCTGCTGCCATTCAGTACTCTCTTGGGATCATCGAAACCCTGCCCATAGACCACTACTTCTTCATCTACATCTTCACAGACAGTCTCAGTGTCATTGAGGCTCTGCGATCGATGAAGACTGTGAAGCACACCCCGTATTTCCTGGGGAAAATACGGCGGTTTTTAAGTGCTTTAACAGATAAAAATTACCGGGTTACCTTAGCGTGGGTCCCTTCTCATTGTTCCATTCCGGGCAATGAAAAGGCTGACGCTTTAGCTAAGGTGGGTGCTATTGATGGCGATATTTATGTAAGACCAATTGCTTATGATGAATTTTATAGCATTTTGCGTCAGAGAACACTCAACAGTTGGCAATTATCATGGAACTCGGATGAACTGGGACGGTGGCTACATTCCATTTTTCCTAAGGTATCGACGGAAGCATGGTTCAAGAAGTTGGATGTAGGTCGGGACTTCATTCGCGTGATGTCCAGACTTATGTCCAATCACTGTACGTTAAACACGCATCTCTTTCGTATAGGGCTTGTAGACAGTAATCACTGCGTTTGTGGCGATGGCTACCATGACATCGAGCATGTTGTTTGGTCGTGTACCGAATACTGTGGTGTTAGGTCTGAGCTTATAGATTCCCTTCGGGCCCGAGGAAAACAACCAAACGTACCCGTTAGAGACATTCTGGGAAGCGGTGATCTCCAGTACATGACACAGCTATACGGGTTTATAAAAAATGCTGGCATCGAAATTTGATTTTTTTTATCTATTTGCTAGAATACAATTTCTGTCACAAACTGAAAGAGAATGATACACCCGGCTGGAGACACTAAAACGAAGACTCGGTATCTCAATGTTTACGCAGACACCTCAGACCAAAACTGCTCAAACAGAACATCACTGGTTAGCCACGTACAAATGAATACATTCTGTAATATAAAATAGTTAAAAACAAAATTGTAACACCCCTCCTCTCACCTTAAATCCCCACTAGCTCGTAGTCGGCCGCGAGGATAAAATAAGGCCTCCCTCTTTTCCCTGCTAATTTAGAATTAAAAAAAATGTACTTGGCTCAGTTAAACATAAATTGTATCGTGCCGTGTCAAATAAACTATTTAAAAACAAAGGAAACCCGTAACAAAACTCGTTTGACAGCAAAAATTTTCATTGAGAGTCGACGACAGTAACTAGAACAAATAAAATGAAAATTAAACAGTTCAAATCGAAAAATGCGCGAAATATTTAGCTTAATTTTTATGCTTTGGTAATGTCACAATAGCGTCAAACTTAGAAAATTTTGGTACTCGAAAATCATCTTAATGGGTAATTTAAAGATGAAAGAGATGGAATTTGATAACGGATCAGGCATATTTCATTGCAAAACATACAGTCCTGTAATATTTTTTTCGGGATATCACGACGTATAAACGTTTCATGCATCTTCAAGCCATTTGACCTTATTTTTTGTGCTCGAAAAATAATTGATTACATATTAATTTGTTGTAATCCACTTCCATTTCTTGAATAATCTTCAAGTTTAAAAAAAATTAAGCTTTGACGGCAGATTAAAAGTTATAGTATAGCCATTTCTATTGGCACCTAAATATTCATACAGCAACTAAACCAAATCGAAATAGATTTTTTTTTTGTATGTAAAGTACATACATAATAAATGCTCATTTTTATCAAATTTTAGTAGTTCAGCCCGAATAACGAATAACGATTAACGGTGTTCCAATTTAAAATTTGATTTTTCTAGTTCATCATGACCATAATCACCTCTCGTAAGCTAACCCAAAATGAATTGGCGCAGATCAGATGTAATGATCGATCAAAACATCAAGCGCATAGCAATATCACAATTATCAGTTAGCGATATACAGGGCTACCAACATTGTTTCGATTTGAGGTTGGTCAAATCTGCCGGAAACTAATACTTACAGATTCCACATGAACGAATTCATTGTAAACACATTTCTACATAGTTGTGAAAGCAACTGGTAAAACAAATAGGGGAGAACCGTACAAGACGCACCAGTTGGGTAAGATGGCCCATGCTATTAATTCCCCAAAATACTTACACATGTGGCTTTTTATGACGAAATTCTTCGCTTTTCTCATAAAAACCCAGCTTCTCTACAGTTCTCATATAAAAAAGTGTGCCATAATGACTAAAATACTCAAAAAACTGTGCAATTGGCTGTGGCCCTGTCCAACATGTTATCATTCATATATTTTATTTAAGCTTTTATGATTAACTGACTAGTAAATAATACAAAAAACTATGGTTCCCCTAACCTATACACTTTTTGAGTTTATAATACTATGAGTATTTCAAATTATTTCACTAACTTTCGTCAACTTTTACCTAAAAACAATCAAAATTAAAACTGGGGCAGAATGCGCTATGAAGAGCTTGCAGGAGATTGCTTGACAACTTAAAGCATGTTCCATTATTTTTTATTTTACTTGCGCGACTTCAAGCGCTTCTCACTTTGCGTGCTGATTTCTGCTAGTGGCATATTAGCCTTCTGCTTTGGAGCATACTGACCTTTGTTGTGGTGCGTATTGGTCACGGGCTTGTTTGGTGGCAGGGGTAATTTTTACCAAAAAAGACATTGAAATCGAGTATTTTATGATAAACTTCATCATAAACATACAATAAATAGATCCTACAATCATCCTACATGTTCAATGTTGCTTTGAAATGATTTGAAGCGCTGTAAATCGCGAAAATGCTTAACTGGTGCGTTTTGTACAATCCTCCCCTACATTTAATTCCCCGACCGATGCAAACCCGAAAAAGAAAGCACATAAAGGAGGAGTACTATGAAAAGTCCTAGCTTGTCTAACCCAAATAAAGAGTGCTCAAAAGTTTATTGCACGCACCGAGCATGATTAATTACCGGCATCTATTGCCCAGACAGATAAAACATGGACGCATTACACTGGTGATGGTTGCTCGCAAATTGCATATCAAACAACAGCAGCGGTCTTGATCATTGGACCGAGATCTCGATTTGTAGACTAATCAGATTCTGTTTATTGCACTAGCCTAGTGATAGCCGCAACCAACACGAGATGAAAGATTGCAACCGATTTCCTGAAAGTGTGATGTTGCAATCACGCTGGGTGATTTCAGTAATCACATTGAACAACGTTTGCCGGGAAAGACTTTCTTCTTTGGCAGTTTTGATGCGCTGATGCCCGCGTAGTTCAATTACGGAAGTGCATTACGAGTAATGTGAAAACCTGTGTATTTAAAGGTCTGCTGCGTTTGTGATTTGTGAAATGCATTCGCAACATGGGCAGTAGCCTGATTTCGCATAAAGACCGATAGTGAAAAATCTACATCACACGTTAGTTAGTAACTCGCCACCCAGGGCCGACAGTAGATTAAATCTCACACATTTCCTGACGATGTCAAACTCTAATGATTCGCACCCGTGATGGAATTCATCAGTTGCGGTAAAAAACAAACGAAATATTTCTCTTCCAATTCGGCGATTCGTCAACTTTCTTCGTTTGCTTTGAATGGCAGGCGTTTGCAGTTAATGTGATGGTGTCTACGGTGGAAATAGTATGCGGCACATTCACAGTTTCCGCTCAAAACGTTGTGTGCGTTTACTTTTTTTTTTTTTTGAAAACAAGTTTGGGTGACGTACAGGTGAAATCGACAGTTTACGTTATTTAGTTTATTGATCGCGCGACATGGAAATCGTACGATATTGTCGGTGTAAGTGGAATCATCTCTTTTGAAAGTTTACTCATAATAACAACAGAAGTTAGTTCGATTTGACATAAGTAACGAGCGTTATCACATAACCTGTTTGTCACTTTCAGTATCGTATTTATTATTTACATTCTTCTTCAACAAAAGCCGTTGACTATCGAGTAGTTATCCGGAGAGATTTTCAGGCAGTAACTCAAAGTATTAATAGTCTTAAGTGCACTGACCACTGAATGATGTAACGGGAAGCTACAAAGAGAAATATAGAATGGGTTCGATTTCGGAAACCAAAACACATAGGCTTGTACAACAAGAATGATTATTGGAAAGAAGCGTGATCATAACACAATTTCGGAACCGAATCCGAAGTAATTGTGCAACGCAAATCGAAATAATGTGCCGGAGAATTGATGCTCTTTCGATGATTGGCACGCTCGCTGCTGTATAACTCGGTCACCATCAATCTTGTACGATGATCAGGCAATGCCCGGTGCGGTATCTGCCCAGTCATGGGCGCACTTTATTTGTAGATTGTTATCCTATTGACACATTTCTCCAGACTCCCGTCTTGAAGAAATGCTACAGCCTACAGTTATACAATTTCCTCGTGTTCTTGTTGAGCTTGTAGGTTTGTTATTATTGCTACTCAGGGTTATTGACTAAATCATTCAGCATTTCAGTTCAACCTATTCCCATCGCATGTGCATATATTTATTCAAGCTCTGTCTGGTTAGGGTAAAATATATGGCTCATCTTCTCCTACCGATTTTGTCTCGTTGTTTACATTTTACATCGCGACTAGTTGTTCGTCTTATTATGGCGAAAAGGTTCATGGCATCATTTGCCTATTGTTTGTTTTAAAAACGATAGAATAATATGTTTCAAGTGATTCAAGTCCCATGCCATAATTGCTCCAAACCAATAAAAAATATCTGCCAGAATAAGGAATACCGTAAAACGGGGTATCAGTGATCAGCGGGGTAACATTGATCAGTTTTACTTTTACCCTTCTCATGAACAGTTGAAATAAAACTGCTCCGTGATAACTTTTGCTAAATTTAAGTATAACATCTTAGTCTTGTGTTATTCGAGGTCTGAACAATATTGTATTGGTTGAATTTTTTTATTGTTTTGATGACCAAATTTTAAAATCAATATGACCGTTATATTTCTTACTCTCAGTAAGTGCCAAAAAAGCACGTTGACTCGAATCATCTGTCGACTAGCGGTAACCTTTCACCAACTTTTAATTTATCAGCAAACAAAATAACCAGCAGCGTCTTCTTCCACGGCGCACTACTAATGCGTTTATCAACTTAAAATGTTTATTCATGTATTCAATCTTTTACAGTTACCGATCGCGGCGGTGCTTTCGGTAGCACTCCATTCCTACCTTCGTCAAGGCAGAAAGCAGTTTGACCATGAATATTTACAATCGGTGAGCTTCTCTGTCTAACGTGAGTTGCTTCCCCACTGATGCGCCCCAAAGATTGGGCAATTTTTTGGCCAAGAGTGTACTATCAAGAGAAAACATACAGTGCCATTCGGTGAACAAAAATTTAAATTCCGGATCTAAGACAAACGGTTCCAAAGTTAAAGCCACTGATCAATTCGGTAAGGTGATATATTGACGATTGCATTTAAATGAAAGTAAAACTTTCTACGGCATTAAGCATTTGTCGGTGGGTAATAAAACTTAGAGGGGCTTGGCATGACAGCATGGACGCGAGTCAACAACCCAAAAATTGAACGCACAAATCCCCCAAGTATGAAAAACGGTCAAGCTTAAATTGGTTCGATCATGGACAAACCATTGATTTGGATGAAAGTGAAACTGCGGTCCGTCCGCTCATGTAAATAATTAAACTTAACGGCATTTGAGTTGTCCATCTAACTACTAACACTAGTTATCGAAGAATAGGGGAAAGATATGATATATTATACAAGCGATTGAAATTATGATCCTAACGTCCAAGACGGTTTTTAAAAATGGCGTACACTGGATTCTCTTTTTATGCGATTGTTGCGTGCGCGCAAAAAAAAAAGAATCGCGTAAAAAAATCGCGTAATTTTGGACAAATCGCGTAAAAAAATCGCGAAATTTGGAGCAAATCGCGTAAAAAAAGATCGCGTCGTTACAAAATCTTTCGCTATGGGGTAAGTATGTGTGTGTATGTGAGTATGTATGTGTATGTATGTGTATATGTGTGTACGTTTGTGTGTGTGTTACATCTTGGCTCATAAACAATATTTCCCATGTCACATATCGCGTAATGTCGAGGAAATCGCGTAAAAACAAATCGCGTAATTTCGAGAAAATCGCGTAAAAAAACGTGTAAAATAAAATCACGTAAAAAAAAGTCGCGTAAAAACAGAACTCAGTGTATTTTGAAAATAGAAATGCTTGTGACATTTCACCAACAAAAGATAATCACGACACTTTAACGTGAAAAGTTGCGTCTTTTAAAAGTCTAAACCTTTCTTGGTCAGCATTGCTGAAAAATTTGAACTAACAAAAATAGAGCGGAAAAACTGTTTTTGGGCACCACCCTAAAAATTGGTAAAATGTCTCTAAATCGCTCAAATTCAGAGATACAAAAAAACTTTTTTAGCAAAGTTGCTTAAAATTTCTCCTGCTACAACTTTGTCAAATAATGCGTATGATTATTTCTTTAAATGAAAAAGTTAGTTTCCATTTGAGTTTCGTTAATTTTAGGACCACCTATTTTACGTTGATACCAAAATATGGTCCTTACTATGATAATACTCTAAAACCTCAAAGTTGCATCGTAAAGCTCATGTCCGCCTAAATTGTCTTTCTGGACGCAAAGCACGAAAATTTTCGAAGTCTAAGAAAAATCGAATTTTTCAAAAAAAATTCTTCGGGATACCACCAGATCTAGACGTTTATGCATTTCTAAAACATTTGGTTTAAAAAAAAAATCCATATCGACAATTTGAAGAAAAAAAAATTGCCACGTGTTTCCAAAAAAAAGACGGAACTTTTGAACACTACTTCCAAGCAATATTCGGAAGTTAATTTTTTCATTGAACTCATTGTCACCCTAGTCTAAAGTGCCGAACAAAACTTGACATTAAAAAATCACTAAACAGCCAAGAAAATCCCAGGCTCTATATTTGTTAACATGGTGACCCTGTACATTTTCCGGTCTCTGGAACTTGCATCACACCACAGAATAGATATGCAACTAAAGAACCAGAAATGAGACCATATCTCTTTATTTTTAGTAACGACATTTAACGGGTCTAACGGAAGGGACGCATTTTACACTCAAAATTTAATTACACCTATACAATCGGGTTTTTTAACGCGGGTTGCTTTTTGCAACAACTTAAAAACTGTTCAAGATATCGACCTAATTCCTATCACGTTTCCGTTTTAAAACAAAGTGTTCATGAATCAGCCTTTTTTAAATCACAATATTTGGTGGCTACGGACCCGAATAGCGACCAGTTAAAATATAAAATGAAAAATAAAAAATAGTAATAATCGTAAGAATAATAACAGCAACAAATTTGGTGTAAATACTGAAAATTTATAATATTACATTTTGACCTTTAGGCTGACCACTATCATTTTCAGTCAAAATTCTAACGTTTTGGGTCAACTCAATTTTGTCTTTTTTTACGCGGATTCAAACAATTTTGGAACGTATCACCCGCGTAAAAAAATCTGACTGTACTATTCATACTGCTTGTGTTGAAAATTTATTTCGGTCTTTTTGTCCTCATACAAAACTAAAAAGCAAATAGACTGTGCGGGCTCTCGTCGCTCTTTCGTTGAGAGAATTCTTCGTTCTCTCCGGTACTGGCAAAGCGAGAGTGCCTTTTCATAATAATCGCACAATACCACCCGCATACGTGCAACGTTTATTTATGTACATTCTTTCTTTTTTTTTTTTTTTTTTTGATGAATTTAATTGTTGCTTGAGTTGACAACCGAATATCTTGGTATGTATGTTTGTTACAGCATAACTCTGAATGTCTGAGCCGAATCCCACCGAACTAGTCATATGTGTTTTTTTTTTTTTTTTGTGAAAAGAAGATAGTCATAGGAACATTGGACATGGAAAGGGACGATCCCTAAAAACAAGGAGGAACTGTTAACTACTTTTAAAACAAGTTGGCAACTTCCAGGTTCTGGAAAGCTGTACAAAACCTTGGAAAATATTCACAAAACGATATTTGGTTTCAAAGTTACGAAAATTCCAGAAAATGTATCTGTGAAACTACTAAACTAGTTCGTCTAGTTCTTATATTTTGATCAATCTAGAGTTGGTTTCAGAAACAGTTTATAGAGTAATGCTTTGGTTGATAAATTTACCTTCTGGCTTGCACGTGCAAAACGAAGCTTTTACCGCTCAATTTCATCCGTTCATTGGTTATAATACAATAGCAAAGATGGTTACTTCATCTGCTAAGCGATGCTCAAAGAAAAGCCGCACAGGATAGTGAAGTAAAAAGCTTTTTGCGAACCCGCTAAACCTTATCGACTTTTACCGAAAACGGTTTACTCTAATCGCAGCAGCTGTTATGTTCGCATACAGTTATCTTTAGTAAACGCTCATCGATATTCTTTTTTTTTATTCTAAACCGAGTGTGCCTCCCGAATAGCTATGTTGGGCAAGCCAGAATTGATACTCTTCAAAACTACCATTTGGTATGAACACTTTTAATTATTATTGAACTACTGCAATTTTGTTTAGCAACCCACAATCGGTTCGCCAGTCACTTGAACTTGAAATTATCAATATTATGACGCGGTGAACCGCCATCGCATCATAACTCTCTCCGGCAAAATTCGATTTTTATCCCTGCCGAGCTAAGACACTCATCATCGGAACGGTTACAAATGATTGCGCCATTTTCGGACAACTTTTGTCCACCATTCGACACGAACGAGGTAAAGAAATGTTATTAACCATTGTTTTTGCATTATCTTTTTCATTGCAGAGCCACACAGCAAGTACGATGATGGCTGCAACCGACCGGGCGGTAGTGGCGAAACCGTTGTGAAAAACGGAACGGCAACAAGCAGCAAAAAGTCCAAACTTTGCCGAACGCGGATTAATGATTCAATTAGCCTAGACGCGCCAGATGGTTTTAGTGAGGTGACGCGAAAGTGACTGGTCAGCTTTGGTGAGAGTGAAATTAATCGAGGAAAGTGCGTTCTACTGAAATTACCATCGGGAAAAACAGCGGTTGAAAAAATAGATTAACCAGGCAGGAAAAACTGCAATCAGGTGCTGATATGGTAAGGTGGAACCTGATCGTTGATCATCTCCATCAGCAGTTACTAGTTGGCGACAAAAACGGTGACGGTCCGCGAAGAAAAATGATGGTCAGTAGGGCAGGCGTATCGTGTTGGCTGCGGCCATTGACTGTGAGTCTGTGTCTTGGCTTGGTGATAAATTTTGCGGTAGCCACGAGCACAACAGTCAGCGTGACAACCGCCTCCACCGAGGAAAGTGCAACTGATAGTGGATCAACTACTGCAGACTACCATAATCAGACCATTAGCAGTGATAGTGGCAAGTTAGATGTTGACGTTGTCAACGTGACAACAACGACGCACCTGCCGGTGACTGCGCGAGCGGTGCACCGAAAGCCACTGTTTTCTACCGGAAATCGGCTCTGGGATGCCCTGATAGCGGAATGTATCAGAAAGCCCACCTTTGCATGTATTCAGAAAAATGTGTACAGTTTCTTGGGCGAGTCGCTGGACGTCGGTGACTTTAACGTCAGCAATCGACTAGTGTTCGTTAAAAATCGGGTCGATTACACTAAGTACACCCGTGAGGCGAACGAAGATGGGCATCACGAAGCCGACAACGAGATACCGGATGCGAGAGCAGGTAATTATGAAGATTGAGCCCCATCTTTGCTTAATTAGATGCAAAAGTGAAAACTGTCTGCATGCGTGTTCTTAGATGTGCAACGGTTGTTACAAAAATATGGATGAAGTTGCAAAGACAGTTCTATCTTTTGTCGAACCATAGAAGGTAAACTTTGCCTTGTTCAATTTTCAACAACTGTCTCAAGTTGAGTCTGATTACTCTAAAGTTTTGATCAGAATTTCAAACAAATATCGAACACAATGGTCAACGTCGGAACGGAAATCTGAATTTATTCAAACAAGTATATCGTTTTTTTTCTGATCATAGATTATTTATCATGATCGCAACAAAATATGTATCATAATCGTACCAACCATTTTATTTCAGATCCATTTGAATTATTTTTTTTTCAGATAGACAATTTAATTAAGTACCTGAGCCGCTTCCTAACATTTCGAAATGGACACTCCCAAGGAAAAAAAGCTTTTCTAACAAAAATTGTTTCATATATTTACCTACGCGAAATCCATCATCATAACTAGCTGTCCCGGCAATCTTTGTTCCGCCTATTTTTTTTTTTTCTTTATTTGAATGATTCAAAAATTCTAAATTGATTACACCTGCATCCAAAGATTTACCTTCCGTTTTGTTTATCGTCAACTTGGATTGCAAAATGGCGTGTGGAGTCAATTTCTGGCCTTTGATCGTCAGTCTGATACCGGAAATACCCATGTTGGCTGGTATTCAGTCATTTTTGGCTGTATTCCATAAACCGGAGTTCACCATCCTAGAATTTAAAATGGTGTCTGACGTGGATTTTTGTATCTGTGTATCATCATGATTACGGATAAATTTTTGTTGTTTTTTAGACACCGGAAGTCATCATTTTGAATTTCGAAATGATATGTGATGTTAATTTCTGGACTCTGGGCGTTATTCTTGTTCCGGATATACCCATATTGGGTGATGTTCGACCATTTTCAGCTGCTTTCTAGAAACCGGAAGTCGCTATCTTGGATTTCAAAAGAGCAAGTGGAGTTCATTTCTGGCTTCTGAGCGCCATTCTGGTTCCGAAAATAATCATTTTAGGTTGTAATTGGTTTTTTGAGCTGTTTTCTAGAAATTGAATTCATTTGTGTGAGATTGATTTTCGGCTTCTGTGCATCATCACGATTACGAGAACACCGATTTTGGATGGTATTGAGCCACTTTCGGCTTTTTCCAGACACCGGAAGTCGCCATCTCAGAATTCAAAATGCTATATAAGGTTGATTTTTGGTGTCTATGCATCGCCACGATTACAGTAATTGTCTTATTGGGTGGTATTTGGTAACTTCCGGCTCTTTCCAAGATAGTGAAAGTCGCCATCTTAGAATTCAGAATGATGTCGAGCGTTTGCCTCTGTGCATCATTCTGGTTCCGAAAATATCCGTATTGTGTGGAAATGGTAATTTATGGTTGTCTTCCAGAAAACTGAGGTCACCGTCTTAGAATTCTAAGTGTCTAAGGTCGGTTTTTGGCCTTTATGCATCGTTACAATAGCTACAGAAAGAGCCATATTGTGTGGTATTAAGTCGCTTTTCGCGGAAAATATCTATTTTCCAGACACCGGAAGTCGCCATTTTGGAATTCAAAATTGTGTCTGTGATCGATTTTTGGCTTCAGTGCATTATCATGATTATGGAAGTACCCATATTTTGTGGTATTCGGTCACTTTCGGCTGTTTCTCAGAAACAGAAAGTCGTCATCTTGGATTTCAAAATGGCATGTGAAGTCAATTTCTGCCCTATGAGTGTTATTCTGGTTCCGGAAACACCCATATTGGGTTATGTTCGGTCATTTTGAGCTGTTTCCCAAAAACCGGAAGTCTTAGAATTCAAAATTGTATCTGAAGTTGATTTTGGCTTCTGTGCATCAATCTCCCAGACGGTCTCGAGATACGACGCTGGGCTTACAAGCCAGTCGTCGTGAGGTCGCCTCTCGGCTCGGAAAAGACTGTTAGTGTCAGTAGGATCGTAGCGCTAGCCCCACAATTGTCCTGTACAATAAACAGCTGGCTGCGAAGTCTGTGTATAAATGAAAACAGAAGGTCTAGTTCCGAATCGAAATGTAGCACCAGGGCTTTGCTTTGCTTTTTCATCATCACGATAACGTAAATACCCATATTTTGTGGTATTCGGTATCCTTCACATGCCAAATTTGGTTCCATCTGTTTGATTAATTCTGAAGTAATGCAAAATTTGTATGGAAGCCCATCTTTCCAGAGGAGGGAGGGGTGTCCCAAACCATAGAAACATTTCTTACCCTCAAACACCTCCACTTGCCAAATTTGGTTCCATTCACTTGATTAGTTTATGAGTTATGCAGAAATTTGTTTTTCATTTGTAAGGGAGCCACCCCTTCTAGAAAGTGAGGGGTGTCGATCTACCACAGAACTATTTTTTGCTTTCGTGAACCACCACACGCTAAATTTGGTTTCATTTGCTTAATTAAATCGCGAGTTATACGGATATTTGTGATTCGTTTGTAAGGGAGCTCTTATTTACAGAGCAGGAAGGAATGTATAACCACCACAGAAATATTTCATGCTTTTAATACATTAACGTGATTAGTTTTCGAGTTATGCAAAAAATTTCGTTTCATTTGTATAAGGCCCTCCCTTCCAGAGGAGGGAGGGATCTCAAACTATCATGAGATTATGAGAACTTTTCTCGGACTTGGAAACCCCTACATACAAATTTCCATGTCGATCGGTTCAACAGTTTCCAAGTCTATAAGGATCAGACAGACAGACAGACAGAATTCCTTTTTGCCTTTCTCCTAGGAAGGTATAGCAATCACTGGAAAAACCAAAGGTATAAAAGTGGTCCCAATGGCCGAATGTCATATACCCCTCGACCCCTTTCGACGAACTGAGCATTTTCTGTATGTATGTATGTATGTGTGTATATATATATATATATATATATATATATATATATATATATATATATATATATGTATATATATATATATATATATATATATATATATATATATATATATATATATATATATATATATATATATATATATATATATGTGTGTGTGTGTGTGTGTATGTGCCACTTTTTTTCTCACTCACTCTTCTCAGAGATGGCTCAGTTGGCCGATTTTCATAAAATTAATTGCAAATGAAAGGTCTAGTTGCGCCATAGGATTTTTAGTTTAGAGGTTATGTATCAAAATGTAAAAATCACGAAACATCAATATCTCAGAAACCACATACCCGATTTCAATAAAACTGATTTCAAATGATCGGGCTGTCTTCAAAACCCTTAACTTTTAAATTTCGCAATGATTGAACATGTGGTTCGAAAGTTATGTAAAGAAGAGTTATCCTGAGGTTGTTTAAACTCACTCATTTTTCTCAGAGATGGCTGAGCCAATTTTCACAAAATTAGTGTCAAATGAAAGCTCTAGTTGCCCCATAGGTTGCTATTGAAATTCATTGTAATCGGACTGTAACTTTAACATAAAAATGTGAATTCACATAATGAAAGTAAACATGTTGACATTCTCCCAACGATCACTGGCTAATTAAAAGGTAGAAAAGTGATCCAAATGGCCAAATGTCATATACTACTCGACTCAGTTCGACGAATTGAGCATTTTCTGCATGTATGCATGTATAGGTGTATCTGTGTATGTGAGTGTGTACGTGTGTATGTGCACCTTTTTTTCGCACTCACTTTTCTCAGAGATGGTCTGACCGATTCTTTCTATCTTAGTGTCAAATGAAGAGTCTGTTTGCTGCTTGAGATGCTATTGAATTTCATTGTAATCAAACTTTTAGTTTTGGCGCTGTGCAAAATGTGAAAATCGCTCTTATATCTCAGAAGCTATGAACATAATTGAGTTCAAACTAATGGGCTTTTAAACAGTTAAACAATGAATTTCATAATGTTTAAACATGTGGTTTGAAAATTATAGAAAGAAACGTAACCCGGAGACTGTTTAAAACTATAGCTACGATCAAAATATGTTGCCTCAACATCATTCAAATTTGATATTGTACTATTTCAATGTTTGCGGCCTTGCTCGGGATTGAAGTTGAAATTAAAAGTCATATCTATCATTTCACTTTTCTTTAGCACAAATATTACGTCAAATATCACAAATTAGTAATTTATATATAACATCAATATTCTAGTACCCAAAGAGTGGACATACCTTCATTGTATTGTATTTGACAATTTAAGGATGTTTTCCAGAAACCGGAAGCTGCAAAATCGGGTTTCAGAGTGAAATACAGTCAGATTTTTTTTACGCGGTTTTTTTATACGCGGTTTTTTTACGAGGTTTTTTACGCGGATTTTTGAATTAACGCGGTTTTTTTACGCGGATTTTTGAATTAACGCGGTTTTTTTACGCGATACCGCGCTAATTCAAAAAAAATTTTCACGAATTTCCGAATTAACGTGGGTTTGGAACCAGAAATGTTTAAGTGTTTATCTAGTAAAAGACATAGTCCAAAAAATACTCTCCGCCCACCGAAAGATCCGGAATGACCGTCAAAGAGGACAATTAAATACTGTATTAAATACTGGTTCTAAAGTGTCTCGGGTTTTTTTCTAAAGCCCTTCTTGCTGGACTACTTTACGCGGATTTTTTAAAAAACGTGTTTTTTTACGCGGTTTTTGAATTAACGCGGTTTTTTTTACGCGGATTTTTGAATTAGCGCGGTTTTTTTACGCGGATTTTCGAATTAACGCGGTTTTTTTTTACGCGGTTTTTTTTACGAGGTACGTATCCCCCGCGTAAAAAAAACCTGACTGTATGAAATTTACTTCCGGCTTGCGAGCCCTGGATAATCTTTCTGAAAAACATCGGGTAATGTTTGTCCCTTTAAGGTTGTTTTCCAGAAATCGGAAGCTACTATGTACCTAGAAATTTCAAAATGGCGTCTTAAGTTGATTTCTGGCCTTTGGGTGTAATGCTTCCGCAATACTCATAACAGATGATATTTGGTCATCTTAAGTGGTTTTCCAGAAACTGAAAGTCGGCATCTTCGCCATCGAAATACCCGGATTAGGCAAAATTTGGCCATTTTAGGATGTATTCCGACAACCAGAAGTAGTAATCTGGATTTTTCGCGTGATGTTTTTGAAACATATTTATTTCATGGTATTTGCATATGTATGTTTTAATGTATGCTCATATATGTGTTGTTAGGTTTTGAATGTTCGGTATAGTTGTGCTGTTGGCTATCAGAAATTCCGAAGTTTCAGAAGTAAACTGTTCCGATCATGACACGCATTTCACCGATAATTCCAACTTTAAAGCAAACATTTCGCATGAGAAGTGTTTCTACATGAATTTTTATTGTTACGAAAGCATTTTACTAAAAAATAGACTTGGAATTTTCGATGCCATTATCACTGCTTAAAAATAAGGTATGAAAGCAAATTGTACCCGAAAATAAAACATTTTTTCAAACTTTTTGATAATAATATTATTCAAAAATCTTAATGGAATTCTTTGAACGTTAGGAGAAGTTGTATGATGAAACTGTTAAATATATTAATAATTATAATTTAATAATTTTTTGTTGAATAATGAAGCAATCTCGCATACGAAAAATTGTTCCGGTCGATTCTCAGCTAAATAATGTCTTCACACTTTTAAGGTTTTGACTTCTTTTCCGTTCGATCAGTCACTTTATCACTGTCAACCCAACCTTTCACTTTGATTTTGTTTAGTTATTAATGAACCGTAAAATACTCAGTTGTAGTCTGCGGACATTTTATCATCCTTGAAATTTGGCGTTTTTTTGTTTATGCCTCAATGAATGATCAGAAAAACTATTTATTGTATATTAATATGGTGAATCTTTATAAAACCAAAATCAACCCAACCCAACAGATCATAGATGATATTCTCATTAGTTCCATGTTACGTTAGCTCATGAGATTTCAATATTGTTTTTTTTTTGCCAATAGTTTTGCCGCTGAGGCTGTTACCATACTGCTACTGGTACCCAAAACTATTAACTCTTCAAATTAAGTGTTTTATTTATACTCAAAAGAACAATTGTTCAATTCCATATCGGATATAATGCAATCGCATCTCTGTAATATTACCGACAGCAATATTCTTCTGAACAAAATGATCCAACTTTTCCATAGGAGGAAGTGCCGGCTGATGTGCGGCAAAAATCTCGCCCGATCGCTCGCGTTGGCGTTCAGCCTGGCAGAGGCCTGAGACGTGGTGACCAACCACAGGGCAAGTGATTTGTTTAATTTGAAGGCAGCCACAGGCGCAACCCGCTGCTATATTCTGTTACTGCAGAGTGCTGATATCTGCTGCTACTGCTGTCAACGTTGTGATGAATGTAGCTAGTTTTCCCAGAAAAACTCTTTTATAGCCGAAGGGTGCTACGTAATAGGCCACGCCTTTCTGTTCAGTTTTACCATCTTCTAAGGTTCTTCAGACGAACTATTCCACAATTCGCATGATTTTTGTACCCAGCGAATAAACACCGATGGTGCTCTCACACACGCAACGATTTTAGCCCTAACCGTATTGCGGCTTGCAACATCAAACGATTTCGTTTGCTCGCTGTTGCGTGTTGCATCATGTTGCAACTTGGCAGCTGGGCCTGGGAGACGACGAAATTCTGTTAATGCTGATTGATTCAATCGACTTCATATTAGCTCTGCATAGTCGAACTAACTGTCTTTGTGAATGCGTTCTAACAGGGCAGTTTGTTATTCAAAGTCGGTTATGCTGATCGCAGCCTTTGGGCTGCCCCTACAGTGGGAAGTTTACTAAATAAAGTAAAAATTAGACAACTTCAACAGAATTTGATTGCATTCCGCACAGAATGTCCGCTTGTGTTGATGCCAGAAAATTATTAACCTTCAATTATTTGTTTATTTGCCTTTAAAAAGGCACTTTGCGGTTCAAAATCGGTTGCTGATCACAACCTTTGAGCTGCCCTAACAGTGGGGGAATTGAGATACACGGACAACATGCACTGTGGAAGCTATTTCACATTCAGTAAATTAGACGAGTGCGACAGATTTAAATTGCTAGGATCCAACACAGCTTGCGTTGTCAAAAATTACTAACTTTCAATGACTTGTTTATTTGCCTTGAAAAAGGCATTTTGATTTTCAAAATTGGATTTCCTGATGGCAATCTTCATGCTGCCCCAAATGGCAGTCTGGCGACACACGCTGAGAAGAACCGCGCTGCTCCTGAGACGTGGTGACCAACCACAGGGCTAGTGCTGCTGCTAAGGAAGAACGACTGCTGTAGTCGCTGTCTAGAACTATTATGAGCGGCTTCGGCTGAAACAGGCTCTTATACAGGCCAAATAGCATGTTTTCAATTGCAAGGTATATGATTCTGTCGACCGTACTTGGGAGCAATCATATAACGACCAATCAGAAGTCGAATTTTTCGTTTTGACAAGGCTTGACTATTTTTAATAGTACAATAGTATGTATAATAAAATTACAATTATCTTCTTTTGGGAAGAATCTTAAAAGATTTTCCAATCCATTGCTACAAGAACGAAGGAAATCCATCGAATACTAACCGATTTATTAGCATTTGAGATTGGACATATTTTTCACTTTTTTCGGTTTTAGATTTTCATTTCACATCCCTATGTAGCCGAACTTCCTGAGAGAAGTATTCTACTTCAAAATGATATTTGTTTGTAAATTTTTCTACAATCAATCTACACAATATTCGCTGGGGAAAGTCGTGTTCTTTATGCACTATATTTTTGAATTTCTAAGAGTTCTAAAAGTTCTTTCAAAGTGTCACACAATTATAAATAAAAGACCAGAGACTAAAAATGGTGATGTGGATATTCACATCGATTATACGTCCAAAACTGACCTACGCTTCGTTAGTATGCTGGCCGAAAACCAAAGAATCCACCGCCAGAACAAAGCTAGATAAAGTTCAACGGCTTGCGTGCATTGCTATAACAGGAGCAATGAGCAGCACCCCATCAAAAGCTTTTGATGCAATTCTTCATCTGTTGCCATTGTACGAATACGTGCAATTTGAAGCAGAAAAGAGTGCATTGAGGCTCAAACGAACAAAAACTATCTTGTCAGGTGATCTTGTGGGTCATCTGACTATACTGGACTTTTTCAAAAGAGGGCCAGTGATGAGTATGAATGGAAACTGGATGGCACCTCAGGATAACCATGATATTCCCTACAAGGTATGCGAAACGTCGCGTGCCGACTGGGAAGTCGGAGTTCCTGATGTCTGTCCCGGTTCAACGATATTTTTCACAGATGGCTCAAAAATAGGTACAAAAACTGGTGCAGGAATCTTTGGCCCTGGAATTAATATTTCAGTGGCAATGGGACACTGGCCAACAGTGTTTCAAGCAGAGATTTTTGCAATCCTTGAATGTGCGTATGTTTGTCTGACTAGAAAATACAAACATGCAAATATTTGTATTTTTTCTGACATTCAAGCAGCGCTGAAAGCACTTGATGCTTATAAATGCACATCGAAGATTGTCTGGGAATGTATTCTCACATTGCGACAGCTGTGTCAAACAAACTCAGTAAATTTGTATTGGGTTCCAGGACATTGTGGCATTGGTGGGAATGAAAGGGCAGACGAACTTGCAAAACAAGGATCTAACTCACAGTTTATCGGCCCAGAACCTTTCTGTGGTATTTTAAACTGTGCAGTGAAAATGGAGCTTAAACGCTGGGAGAAACAAAAAGTGACAACCAATTGGTTGGATGTCAAAAAGTGTTCCCAATCTAAAAGATTTATAACACCAAACGAAAACCATTCAAAAAAGCTCCTAGAGCTCAACAAAAGAGCTCTTTGTACATATGTCGGCCTAGTAACGGGGCACTGTCCGAGTAGATATCATTTAAAGAACATTGGCCGGGTTCAGGATGATATCTGTCGCTTTTGTAATACGGAACGCGTGACATCGGAACATTTGCTTTGCAGTTGTGGTGCATTATTTAAACGCAGATCAAGGCTTCTTGGCAGTGGCTTCTTACAGCCCAAAGAGTCTGGTCTTTGAATCCTGGAAAGGTGATTGGCTTCATAAACCATATTTTACCTGACTGGGAGCGTGTCGGTGCAGGTACCTGATCACTCACAACAATAGTGGTCATTGTATTTTGCAAAGAGACACGTATAGCAATTGACTGGGATATATTACAAAAGTACACATCAATGGACAACGTAAACCTAATTCCCTAACAAAAAAAAAAGAAAAAGAAAAAGAAAAAACATGTGTCATGCCTTGACAAATTAAAAGGCTCCATTAAAAAAAAAACGAAAATTTCTAAACCTCCTACCGACTTTTATCCTTAAGTCTGAACAAAGATTTGTCACACGTAGTGATGGAAATGAGACGAATATAACGCAATCTTCTCGTTATCTTCAGCTGTACAACTCACACAACTCGTTCACATCACGAAAAAAGTTGAATCTTTGCTATCCGTGATCAAATGCTGGTTTTGTGCATTGGTTTCTCGAAGAGAACAGATACACTACCCGTCATAAGTTTGGAATCGCTTTACTGAGTATTGCAACACCCAGTTTAAATATTGCAACACCCCGAAAAGTGTAGCATCACTTGATATGGGCAGATTGATGTAACTCTATCTCTTTATTCTGAAAATCTAGAGAGTTGTGGTCTTCAGCAAAGTTGCTCAGGAGGTCAAGAGCTTGTGATTGGAGGAGAGTATAGTTCGGAATTCAGCCACAACGCACCGCTAGTGTGCATGTAGTTTTGAGTGTTTTGAAAGTTATTTAGCTCAATAATCCCACCATTTAGTGAGTTGCGATTTTCAGCAAAGTTTCTCAGAAGAGTTTCTGGTTGGCTAATAGTTTAGTTCGGAATTTTAATTCAACGTGCTGCTTGTGCATAAAGTTTTTAGTCCTTTCAACTTACTCTCTCTTAAACTCTGTTTAGAAAGTTGCAATATTCAATATTCATTGAATGATTTGAACACCACAGGGGGCACTTCGCATTACTTTCCGCTGCAAGCTGAAGACCGAACAAGCAACGCCGTCGGCTTACATGCAAGCCGAGTGGTTCTGATTTCAGTACATGGTGCGTTCGAGAAAGCACGTGTAAGCAGCGTTGCCAGGTCATTTTTTTTAAAATCTGGAAAAGGCGAAAAAAAAATCTAGAAAAAATCTGGAAGTCATTTCGTGGGGTGAAAGGTAAATTCTTCGGATAAAAGTCTTGGGGTACGTAAAATTTTAGGTGACAAAATTGCAAAATTTCGCGCCAAATTTGAAGTGATGACCTTTTTGCGGAACAGAGAAAATAAAATCTGGATAAAATCTGGATCATTAATGAAAAATCTGGATAATTGGACATCAAATCTATCTACCTGGATACATGTTCAAAAATCTGGATAATCCAGCTAAATCTGGATACCTGGCAACGCTGCGTGTAAGTCCCATCCAACGAGCAGACACACGAAGTGTATACACGAAGTCAAAAACGCTCGCCCTGGTGGTTGCCGAAGTTGTCGAAGTCGTCAAAGTCGTGTTTCAATGAGGACACTAGATGTTTTTGATTTGTGTTGAAACTGAATTGTAATGAAAATAGCCTCGGTGGAATAGTTTGGAACACACATGCGGGGTTATACTGTGTTCCGATATGCTCGACCTCAACTGATGGCACTAGCCGAAGACCGTAATATAGTTTTATTCTTCCTTTTTCACTCTCACTGCTCTACTATACAGAGTTTTGTTCCTCCAAATATCGCCACTTAAAATTTCCTGGAGAAGTTTCGTGGGGCGTCTTTCTGGCCAGTTTTATTATAAGAGGGACTTATTTTTTTTAATGGTCATAAAATCAATATTAATTTGCTCTGTTAGTTAAATTGTTGTTTTTCATCCAATTTCTGTGTTTTATAGAAAAGTTCGACTGTTTGTTTCGATTTTTCGCGACGTTTTACCAGAGCGGTTGACTGTAACTCTCAGGTTAAAATAAACAATGCGCACTGCCTCTAGCGGTGAATTGGTGAAACTGTTAGGACGAACCACGATCATTTGCAGTGCGAACCAGGATCAAAAAACTAATATTGTATTATTTAAAAAAAATCGCCATCGACGTTTTGAAATTAATTTGAAGTTTTACATCACGAGCTAAAATACTGTAGAGAAGTTTCAACAGACTGCTTCGGTGAAGACATTGGCAAACGAATTTACATCTTTCATTAGCTTAGCTATCAGGGCTAGTTGAAGTAGTTTTCTTCAAAAAAATCAATGTTTTGTATTGTTGAAAAATAGAAGCAGCTTTAAAAAATAATTTAATTTAAAAACTTTGACTATTAAATGGCCTATCGATGATTTAGTTGAAAGCACGAACCAGGATCAGTTTTTGCATAGTGCGAATCACGATCAATCACCCGATACTTATTTACTCGCATACTGCCGACGATGTCTACGCATCGTACGCTTAGTTTATATGTATTCAAAATCGTTAAAGGTGATTTTTTGTCGCTGGGCACACATAATTTATTATCGATTAATAACCATAATCCTTTTCTGTTCTGAACCTTTCGTAGCCATTACCAACGAGAATTTGAAGTGATTTTTTGAATTGGTTCAAATAACCGCCAATGAATGATAAATTTCAGGTGTTTCTCAAGGATCTCACTTAGGGCCACTCCTCAAAAATAAAAAAAATCGAATCTACGACAATGACATGAAGCTCTACATGAAAACTTGAAATAAAAAAGTCCTCGATAAACGTAAAATGAAATTTTGTAAAACTCTTTGCAAATGTAGAAAATTTTTACTCAACCGCTAAACAAAACTCAATATTAATCATCAGAAATCAATAAGCTATAGTAAAATAGTAACGTTTTAATAGATTCAGTTACCAATATAATCCAAAATGAAGAGCACTGTTTGACAGAAAGGTGTTTAAATGTTTTTTTTTACAATTCATTTTTTTAAGACAAAATAATATTCAAAAATGATTAACCAGACTATGAGACCATTTAGATGTGAACGGAAGTGCTTTAATCGGCTCAGTCATCTCCTAGAAGGGGCGATTATTCATTCGTCACACGTAAATACACTCACTCACAAACATATGCACAAACACTGCTTAATTCGTCGAGCTAAGTCAAATGGTATATGAAGTTCCTCTATTATAGACAGTTGCACCCACATGTTTTGCAGGACGAAAAAAAACGCTATATGAATAATCAATTGAATTGATAGACGAAAAAACCTAAAACATGAAAATAAATTCATTCGATTGTGTAGTAGTTATTCCTCACTGGAACTTTTCTCCAATTTGCTTATTTTAGTTGCATAAATAAAGTCTTAACATGAAACGAATCATGGCATCATGGAAAAAATAGTAATAAATTTTTCCAGTTCCATGGCTCTTGGCAGCATAGGTTCGCACTAATCTTTCGAGTTCGGTAAACGCATGCATGTAGGTACAATCCACTCTGATTTATGTACCATGTCATGGGCATATCGTTTGCTTACCGTACTAGTACCTAGTTGTTTTGGAACTTCTTCACGGCTGGGCCACTTGCCGGTATGACTGCTACCAAAGCGTGTTCCGTTCGATGTCCATCAAAGTGAGAGAAAAATGCGCTTGCCGCCGGCCGACCAGACTAACTGTGGTTCGGCACGTGATTTGGCCCGAGCTCTACAAAGTCTTCAATCTCCGACCAGGTCAGACATACGGAGCCTCTGCCGCGCCGGTCGACGGGTAAATAAAACACCACTTATATCTGTTTCGACAGCGGATGTGGTTCGCGCATAAGCATAGCGAAACACATTTTACCGCGAGCGGGAACGCGTTATCCATTTTTTATGATTTGCAGTGTGAAAACAAAGTTTAGCTTGTTACGGGGAAGCACTGATGAGCACCCATTGTCTTGAGTGTAGGCAAGATGCTCGATACTTTCGCTATCAGTTCTAATTGAATTGGGTCAACAGGTGCGCGTGTTTTACGCTCAGAAACGGGATGGGCTATTAGCTCCAATTCAATTGTCAGTCATTGGAGCAGGAATGGTTGAGTTGTTGGCAATGAATTGATGGAGAATCAGCATGGCTGTGAAGCTATCGGTTTGGTAATCACTGTTTTGGTCCATTACGTTTTTGTGAAGTTGTAGAAACTTCAACTGCTCCGCGAAATTTATGCCGAACCGAATTTATTCGCAATAGTATTTTATTTCGCCGTTAGATCAGTAACTTCCTGTGGCTTCAATCTATTATTTGATGAACATAAGAGAAAATGTTGGATAAAAAAAAATATAGGGTAACCGCTCCTATATTCATCTCAGTACCTATATTCATCTCATCACGCCTTTTTGATCAATTTATCGTCAAATTTTACCATATTTTTGCCTTTCTCCTAGAAAGGTATAGCAATCACTGGAAAAACCAAAGGTATAAAAGTGGTCCCAATGGCCGAATGTCATATACCACTCGACCCCTTTCGACGAACTGAGCATTTTCTGTATGTATGTATGTATGTGTGTATGTGTGTGTGTGTGTGTGTATGTGCAACTTTTTTTTCTCGCTCACTTTTCTCAGAGATGGCTGGACCGATTTTCATAAAATTAATTGCAAATGAAAGGTCTAGTTACGCCATAGGTTGCTATTGAATTTCATTGTAATCGGATTTTTAGTTTAGAGGTTATGTATCAAAATGTAAAAATCACGAAACATCAATATCTCAGAAACCACACAACCGATTTCAATAAAACTGGTTTCAAATGATCGGGCTGTCTTCAGAACCCTAAACTTTTGAATTTCGTAATGATTGAACATATGGTTCAAAAGTTATGTAAAGAAAAGTTATCCTGAGGTTGTTTAAACTCACTCATTTTTCTCAGAGATGGCTGAACCGATTTTCACAAAATTAGTGTCAAATGAAAGGTCTAGTTGCCCCATAAGTTTCTATTGAAATTCGTTGCAATCGGATTGTAACTTTGTCCGTTGTTCATGAAAATGTGAAATCACATAATGAAAGTAAACATATTGACTTCCTCCTAACGATCACTGGCTAATTAAAAGGTAGAAAAGTGATCCAAATGGCCGAATGTCATATAATACTCGACTCAATTAGACGAATCGAGCATTTTCTGCATATAAGCATGTATAGGTGTATTATTTGTGTGTGGGTGTGTACGTGTGTATGTGCACCTTTTTTCGCACTCACTATTCTCAGAGATGGTCTGACCGAACAGATTTCAATGAAATTAATTGCAAATGAAAGGTCTGGTTGCCCTATAAGACACTATTGAATTTTATTGTAATCTGATTTCTAGTTTAGAGGTTATGTATCAAAGTGTTAAAATCACGAAACATCAATATCTCAGAAACCACACATCTGATTTGATTAAAATTAGTTTTAAATGAACGGGCTACCTTAAAAACCCTTAACTTTTGAATTTTATGAAGATTGAACATGTGGTTCAGAAGTTATGGAAAGAAACGTGTTCTGGAGACTATTTAATCTCACTCATGTTTCTCAGAGATGGCTGGCCCGATTTTTATAAAATTAGTGTCATATGAAAGGTCGTGTTGCCCCATAAGACCCTCATGATTTTTTTTACAAACGGATTATTACTTTGCCTGTTATGTTTAAAAATGTGAAATCCAGCTATGAAAAGAAACATATTCCAAGACAACTTACTTGGACTCACTCATATTTCCCAGAGATGGTTGACCCGATTTCAACAGAATTAGTATCAAATAAAAGGTCTACCTACCTCATAACACCCTATTTAATTTTGCTGTAATCGGACTGTAACTTCGTCTGTAATGTATCGAAATGTGAAAATCACGAAACTTCATTATCTTAGAAACTACACAACCGATTTGAACAATATTGATATCAGATGAACGGGCTAGTTAAGGGTTAACTGATGAATTATGATTGAACACGTGGTTTCAAAGTTTGGCTGCCCCATACGTTACCTTTTCATTTGATTGTAATCAAACTTAAGCGTTATGTTTTAATTTGTAAAACAACGAAAGTCTATTATCTCAAGTATTACACGACTTATTTGAACATAACTAGTGTCATACAAATGAGTCATCTCTCAAACTTACAAATAACAAACTCATAACAATTTGATATGCTGTTTAAAAGTTTTAGAATGAAAAGAAATTCAAAGACTATTCAACACTTTACCTGCTTCGATCAATATATATGGCCTCAACATGATTTAAATGTGGTATCGTATTATCTGAACGTTCCCGGCATCGCTCGTGATTAAATTGTTCGAAATTAAGAGTCATTGCTTTTATTTCGCTATTTCTTAAGTACTAACATTACGTCAAATTTCATATTTTATACTTTAATTACAACATCAATATTTTAGAACCCAAAGAGTGGATAAACATTTATTGGATTTAAGCATTCATGTAAATCTATTTTTACAAATAATAAGTTTGAATGAGAAAGGCTGAGTCTGACCGCTAGGTGGATTAATTTAGGTTTTAAGTATAACTTTCAGTCACTTGAGAAAATCGAGAAGCAAATAGATTTACTTTCAAAAATTTGTGGAAATTTGACGGTAAATTTGACAAATGAGAGAAATAAGATGAATATAGGTGCACCAAGCTGTTGAGATGAATAATGGAGCGATTACCCTATATATTATGACAATACGTTATATCAGAGTAAAAGTAACAAATTAGTTGTGTCTCGAATTTCTAAAACGCCTGATTGATTCTCTCTGATTATATCCCGAATAAATCGACATCTATGCAACTAGCTTGTATATATTAGCAAAATTCAACCCAATACAAAACTGTCTGACTGCAAAACAGCTCGAACTGATAGTGAAAGTTATCGAGCGGCCACTAGAAACCGGTCCGATCACAGTTGCAGCTGCTAGTGGTAACTCCAGTATGACGATTTTCTGTAGGTCATGAAACCGGTAGAGCGAGCATCTTCATCTAGCGGTTGGATAATTCGTCGCCTCCGGTAGCCACCAATAGCACAGCGGCTTCATGATCATTGGACAGTGCCGGTTGTAGGCAACTAAGCATTTCTCAAACGAGAGCGAAAATATCCCGCGTGGCTGAGAAGAGCTCACTTGCCAGCGATCGGGCGAAGAAAAGGGAAAGGTTTTATGATCACCGTCTCAGGTGACGACAACGATACCACTTATGTTGTTTCTTGCTTCGCGTACTTGTTGTTTGGAGTCGCAAGGTATCTGTACACTCGATTGGTGGCGACAGAAGTACCGGCTAAAGCGGTATTCAATGAGTATAGGAGGCCATCCAGTTGACTCACGGATGGATGGAAATTGTGCTTACATATGAAAATGGAATGCCTCGAGTAGCATAGTTCCTGGAAAACCAGTTGCTGGACATTTGTGTACCTTTTCATCCGGTCTTTTCTTGGCAGTGCACTGCTATTATAGGAAGGTCGTCTGGTACTAGAGGTTGTGAATTGAAGCGCGCCACAAGAGCCATATCGGGTTTTCAAAAAGGAATTCGAGTCAACGCTTTACAAATAAAGGCTTTGATTTAACAAGCAGTAGGTCAACAAGCTTCCGGCTTCGACAATTAAGTTAACAAACCGTGCATAAACGCTGTCAAACAAGAAATAACTTTTAAGAAAATTCGAAACTTGCTTGTAATCACAGACAAATTATTTTCAAACGAAAAATTGGTTTAGCTTAGCAAATCATCGTACAAGATGCTCGGAAAATCAACTTTACCAGTAGACTTTGAACTCGAATCGACGATGTTGACTTCCAAAATAATATTGATCCGGTGAGTTGAATGAGCCTCAACAAAATTTAAGGAAACGATAATATCAGCTTACAACAATAGTTGTTCAACGCAAATCGTTATTACACCTGAAACTGTGCTCTGGTAGAACGAAAAATTTTGGCCAACAATTGACCTAAGATAACCTCGGATGGATTCATAACAAGAGAATCGCAAAAGAATAGAGTAGCGAGGGGCAGAGGTACGCACCCTTGTTGCAAAAACGCATTACTAGAGGTTTTTGAATTTTGTTTGTAGCATGGAAAATTCACTTTTAAGAAAAAAAAAGCTCAAATGCGAACATTTACCCCGCATGCGGGACCAAAGTGCGCAGTGTACGAGGCGAAAAGATCAGGGTATTTATTTTTGGGTTTTGCTACCGCGACCTTTTATTACATCTATTGTTGCATTCCCCAGTTTTCATTACCTGATCAGAGTGAAGAATCGCTGTATGAAGTAACCCTCAGCCTTTGATTTAGGTATGGTCCCATATAGGTATTGTGTGGCGTATAAACTACACAACCTTATTAGGACAAGATATCAGGGTATTTATTAAAACCCTTGAAAAATGTTTTTTTCGCACCAATCATCTTCAGCTGCTAAACGTCATAATTTATTTGAAATCCTCTCTACCTGCTTTCTTTTTCTTATATTCTTAGAGGAGTCACACGAATTTCAAATGCAAGTTACAAATTTATTCCTGTATATATCAAAGGATTTTTGGTAAGACATCAACATCCTACAAGCACGATAAGCGTCCGCTGTGAGCCTCAAACACACAGTATTGTCTTTTGAAAGACTTTCCTAATTAAGTATGCTCTTCTGTGAAGAAACAATTTTCCAGCAAACAATCAGGTCCATATTAATCGCACTCAACCTTAAATTAACATCCATACAGAACTTCAGGTTTGCCTACCTTTTTTTTTTGTATTACTAGATTTCTCTGATCATCCTTGTTCAAAAACATCGATATTTGAAATGGTTAGACACGAAACCTAGTGCGAGTTTTGGCCCCACGGTTCTCACGTAATTATCTCTACAAGAGTTTTCCAACTGGTCTGTTTTCCATGACAATCGCCAAAAGATTTTCAGCCAAACAAATTCATCCTACAAACCACAATTACGCAAGAGGTCATTTACGTTTTATTATTTTCATAACAACATTTTATGTTATTATAATTAACTCATCTCATAACTTCGCACCATTTTACGGAATCTTTTGTGTTTACATGAGTGATCAGCTGATAAAGAAAGATGATGATGGTCCCGCCACATACCCCTACAAAGGTTTGAGCTGGACGATTTATCTATAGATAATTAATGTGATCACATTTTAATCAGTTATACAAAACAAAAAAAAAACGAACTGATTTTACCTCCAGATATAAACTTCTTCAAAAACTGTATACTTGATTCATAGAGCACACAAAACTAGTACAGGGTTTTCATGACCTTCAGCCAGACCAACCACAACTATTTCATGATTTTCTCTAAGCATTCAAATAACAATTTTAATTCGCTAAAAGAAATCATTTATATCTGAAAACCGCGCGCGAGGCTCAAGCTTTTGTAGTCTCTTTCTATTATTTTTAAAGCTACAACAACAATAATGAAAAGAAAAAAAAATCCATCATCATCACCGTGACGAACACAGTAGTTTTGTTGTTATAAATTTAGAAAAGTCCAATTTAAAATAAACATATAAATAAAATTTTACAACACAATCAGATCCGTTCGTATAAAACTTCGTCATTTACAAGCTTCAATAAAACAATCAATATATGAATAGAAACCAAAACAAATAGTACATCCAAAATAAATCCGTTTGTTAAAACTTCGTCATTTAAGATCCGTTTGTTCAAACTTCGTCAGGTAAACTCTACATCATTTTGTAAAACTTAGTATCGTTCTATACAATAGAAACTTTCACGTGTGAAATACATTGTCTCTTGAACTCCGCAAGTGTTGGTGCACGTTTAACATGTCTTGGCATCGAATTGAAAAAATTTATACCTTTATAAAACAATGAATTTTGTGAAGCTCTCGTTAGAAAGAAAGGTGTTCTTATTTCATCCGCGGTTCTAGTGTTATATCTATGAAAATCTCTTCCTCATTCAATTCGATCACTCAAATATTGAGGTAGCAAACCATTAATTATTTTAAAAATGAACACCATAGACAAATAAACAACTCGCTGCTTCACAGATAGCCATTGCAAAGCGTCCAACATGAAAACAGAGGAAGTTAATCTATCACAATTTAAAATCAAACGCATTATTCTATTCTGCAAACGCTGTAACCTCAATATTTGTGTATTATTGGCTAAGTATAAAAAGTAGGGCAAAAATCCAAATGTGGAGAGATGATTGACTTGTATAGCTGTATTTTACTGCTAATCGTTAATTCGTTTTTCAGACGGCATAGAATTCCATACTTTTTGGCAATTTTCTTGATGACATTGTCAATGTGAGCGTTGAACTTTAGATTGTCATCAATAATCACGCCAAGTTATTTAATCTCCCGAACGCGACCAATTGCCTCATCATCAATCAAAACAGAGACATCATCATTTACAACGGTGCGCGAGAAAATCATAAATTTAGTTTTATCTATATTTAATTTCAATTGCTTATACTTCAACCATCTGTTTAGAGAACGTTAATCTTCGTTCAAGTGTGAAACGGCTTCTTCAACGTTCTTAGCTGCAATGAATAATACGGTGTCGTCGGCAAAAAGATTGATATCACAAAAACGTAAAACTCGTCGCATGTCATTTATATACATAATGAATAAAAGGGGCCCTAATACACTTCCCTGTGGAACTCCAAGATCATTCTCCACGGGACTAGATACCGGAACATTAAAAACAGTCCGTTGAGTTCTGTCAGACAAAAAGCTCTCAAACCATCTGAATGCAGTACTCGAAATTCCAAAGCGCTTGATTGTGTTCAACAATAAGGGCCTAGAAATTGTCTCAAAAGCGCGTTTTAGATCCAAAAAAACAGCAAATATTGTGTCTCTATTCTCTAAGTTGTCTTTCCATTTTGCTAGTACTAAGTTCAACGCGGTTTCACACAAATGGCCTTCCCGGTAGCCAGATTGTTCCGGAATTAATAACGAGTTGCTATTTAAATATTCTAACAGCTGACCTTCAACAACAAGTTCTAATATCTTTTCTAACGTGTGTAACATGTTGATGGGACGAAACTCTTCGGCTTTAATCGTTCCAGCAACCTTTTGAATCGGAACAACCAACGATTCTTTCCACACTTTAGGCACGTGCCCAGTTAGCAATAATTCATTAATAAGGTTCAGCAGAGTGTGACCAATAACATTGAAGCAATCTTGAATGACCCTAGCATTTACATTGTCTACTCCAGCCGTTTTACCTAATGAAAAACAAATATGTTTAAGGTCATCCATTGTAATTGGGTGAAAACCATCAAATCTACTATTAACGTTAGTCGGCTGTTTTATTTCATCCGGTTCATCGACCAGTTCAATTGGTTGATTGATCAATGAAACACTATTGATGAATAATCATTGAACTTACTAGCAATTACTTGTTCTGTTTGTTCTAATGTGCCATCAAAAGTTATGGACCGCGGTTTATTATTACTAGGTTTTAATAAAGATTTCAAAATTTTCCATAACTCTTTGCTGTTGTATTGATGCTGAATAATCTTCCTCTGTATATATTCACAACGCGTCTTTTTAATCGCTTGTGAATATTTATTACGCGCGAACGTGTACTCAATCCAATGATTCTGATTGTTTGATCTACAAAACTTTTTGTACAGTTTATCTCTCTTGTGCTTTAGGCGCAAAAGATCCAAACTATACCGGCTGTTCGAGTTTTTCAGCGAAACAAATTTATGTTCAACTAATTGATTCGTACACGTCTTCAAAATGTTAGTAAGAACAGCTGCAGATTCATCTAAACTACCAGTCGCGATTGGAAAACCCAAGCTTCTCTCAACAAGGTTCGAAACAGCCTGTTTCGAATATTTTCTCCAGCATTTCAATTTTATTGAATCATTATTATTATTCAAGTTTTCTAGAACATTAATTACTAATGTCTCATGATCGGTTATTTTCATATCAGAATTCGTAACTGAACGAATCGAATCTAAATTGCAATAAACATGGTCAATCAAAGTTCTACTCCGCTGGGAAATACGCGTATATTCATCTACACTTTTTTTTAAATTGAAAGACTCAACTAAACGCTTCAAATGATTCGAATTTGCATCATCTCGCCAGTTAATATTAAAATCGCCCGTCACTATATTTATTTTACTCAAATCAAGAAATTCATCAAGCCAGTTTTCCAATATTTCAAGAAAACGGCGGTCACTAGCATTAGGAGAATGATACAAAACACCATAATTGCCCACGTTCATGCCACCAACTACTGTAATGCCCAAGAACCAGTTACCATCCTTAGCTTCGTTGTGACAAAGCTGGAATTGAACTGATTCTCTGACATAAATAGCAACACCGCCAGTTTGCCTAGAATGTGATAAACAAGCAGCAACATTGTATCCCGGAATACTATATTGTTCAAATGCTTCATCATCGATAATAATGCTGATAATATACATAATTTACAGCTGATAATGTCAGCTGTAAATGAATACACTGTTGCCAGTTTGTTTGTATCATGTGTTTCGAAAAGGCCGATGCGTACTTTTGCCACTGACTACTTGTTAATTAAAACTAAAGTCACACGATTGCAACCAAAACTTGATGATCTGTTTTCATAACATTAGTGTTCGGCTAGGATTAACTTGTCTGAGTTCAATCCCAGGCGGTACGAATATATTTCTTAGAGAGAGAGAGGGATGTCTTACGTCGCATGAGAAAGTAAAGCTGGATAAACTGGTCTGTTCGTCAACAAGGTTCTAGATAGAATCGCAGAGGGATTGGGAACCACTAACCCTGAATTAAACCAGAAAGTTGTCAGCTCTGATTCTATTCGCGATTTAGCTAAGATAATTTTAAGATGAGCATCGCAGATATGATTTGAAAACACACCAAAAGAAGAAAATACCGAATCAAACTCCATAGTAATACCATCGCACCAAGACCAGAGCATAAAAATTACTCCAGTTTATTTTGAATAACTCAAACCAATGCATCTTTCCAAACGATGAGTCGCTTTACTGAGTATTAAAACACTCAGTTTGAATATTGCAGCACCCCACAAAAGTTCAGCATCAACTGGAATAGGCAAGTATCTCGTGTTTCCGACGACCTAGAAGGATACGGTCTTCAGCAAACTTGTTCAGAAGGACCAAGGCTTCTGGTTGGTGGACAGTTCAGTGCAGAATACCACCGCAACGTGGCACTAGGAAGCACGACATTGATTGTACTTTGACATCACAATACCAACTTCCTAGACAGCTACCATCTCCAGTAAACTTGTACAGAAGATCAAGAACTTCTGGATGGAGGAAAGTGTAGTACAAAATTCCACCGCTATGTAGCGCAATCTTGCACGCAATTCTTCGTATTTTGAGTTATACATATGATCCCTACCCCTTTAGAAAGCTGCGGTCTTCAGCAAAGTTATTCAGAAGTTCAAGAGCTTCTATATGGTGGCAATTTTTGTTCTGAGTTCCACCTCTATGTGACGCTAACGTGCACGCAATTCTCCGTATTTTAATATTAACTTATTCACGATTCTGACTCTCTAGAAAGTTGCGATCCTTAGCAAAGTTATTCTGAAGCTCCAGGGCTTTTGAGTGGTGTACAGTTTAGTACAACATTCATCCGCTATTCGGCGCTGTTGTGCACGCAATTCTTCGTGTTTTGACCTAAACTTACTCATGATTCCGAGTTTCTAGAAAACTGCGGCCTTCAGCAAAGTTGTTCAGAAGCTTAAGGGATTCTGGATGGTGGGTAGTCTAGTATGGAATTTCAGCGTTATGTGGCGCTAATGTGCACGCGATTCTTTCATTTTGATCTGAACTTACTGTCGATTCCAACTTTCTAAAAAATTTTACGGTCTTCAGCTAAGTTGTTCAGAAACTGAAGGGCTTCTATATGGTTGTCAATTTAGTATTGAATTCCATCACCATGTGGCGCTAGTATGCACACAATTCTTCGTATTTTACCCTAAACTTAAGATTCCAATGAGCTAAAATTTTGCAATCTTCAGAAAACTTGTTCAGAAGCTTAAGAACTTCTGGATAGTGGACAGTCCACAGCTATGTGGCGCTTATAAGGACGCAAATCTTCGTGTTTTGACCTAAATTTAAGTTTGAAACTTGCCTAAGGGCTTCTGGATGATGGATAGTTTAGTACAGAATTTTGCTATGTGGTTCTCACGTGCACGCAATTCTTCGTACTTAAATCTAAAGTTATTCACGATTCTGACTGCCTAGAAAGTTGCGATCTTTAGCAAAGTCTTTCGGAACCTCAAAGGCTCCTGGATGGTAGATAGTTTCACCGCTAAGTGGTGCTAATATGCACGCAATTCTTCGTATTTTGACCTAAACCTTCTCATGATTCCGACTCGCTATAAAGTTACAATCTTCAGCAAAGTAGTTCAGAAGGTCAGGTTGCACACAATTCTTCGTATTTTAACCCTCTAGTGCCCAGTGCCGCCTTTAGACGGTCTCCAGTTACACCTCTAAAAAGCTTCAATAAAAACCTAAAAAATGTTTATAAAGCTCCAGAATGATTTTTGCGAAGTTCGTCTAAAAATTAATTTGAGCACTAGAGGGTTAAACTTCACTCGTCCCTTGGTCAACAGTGATGGTAATATCAATAAAGAAAGATTTTAACTCCGTGGGTATTGCTGAACGATGGGTGACACCGCTAAACACTTGGCCACAACACTTTTAAGTCACTTCGTTTTTTTTTTCATTTATGTTTATGTTTTATTTATATTTATATCTGATATCAAGTCCGAATAAAATTCCAGTAAACCATTAAAAGGAAGCAGACTTAGCTAATCTATGTTTTAAATCATAACTAGGCTCGCAAAACTAAAAAGGATGCTCGATACTCCTGGAGGCTCCCACAAAAACGCAGACGGTTCATAATAACTAAAGTTCGGTCGGTGGAATAGGTTCATAAGCACCGAAGAGGGCCTCAGCATGCATTTAGTTGCACGAAAATTCGTCAAGAACAGCTAGTTCTTGCTCTTCCCCGGCTGTGATATCGGTTCCGATTTCCGGTCAAGTCGAGAATCTTTTCGAGTTGGAAATGTTCTCAACTCAGCATTGGCGCTCGGTGTATCGTTGTACTTATCCTACAACATGCAAAATATGCCAGAAACAATATCGATAACAAATTCTCTCAATCAACCTAGTTGATCTAGACCGCTGCTAGTCCCCCAGGCTAGCGTGCGATATTGATGTTGCGTAGAACTGAGCGGCACAGTGCTTCTAGACAATGGGGGTCCTTGAAGTTACGTCCAATTTTTCGCGATAAATCCCAATCTTGAAATACGATGCTGGTCTAACAAGCCAATCGTCGCCGAGTCTCGGCGCAAAAGAGACTATGAGTGTAAATAGGATCGTAGTGCTAGCCCCGAAATTGTCATTTACACTTAAAGACAAACGGTATTGAATGCACAAATGGCCAACTTCGAGCCATCACTTCGATTTTTCACAAACACAAGACTCGGTAACATTTAATGCGTCACACGTCACGGTAACATTTAATTGCGTCGGCCGTTTGTGGCTTCAAAATCTCGTTCAGCAGTATTTGATGATCAATTCAGTCGAAGGTCAGTGTAAATGACGTAAACCTGTACGTTTCGTTCGAGTTCTAAAATGCAATTTGACTTGAAATCCATCGGATTTGTTGCCACAGATCGTCTAGGAATAAACCATGCTGGTTCAAACAAAATATAGTTACGTATGCAATTCAATACAACAAACCTTACAATGATCTCAAATAGTTTAGACGCGGCAGAAAAATTAGTTATTCCACGATAGTTTTGAAGTAGAATACTTCTCTCAGGAAGTTCGGCTACATAGGGATGTGAAATGAAAATCTAAAACCGAAAAAAGTGAAAAATATGTCCAATTTCAAATGCTAATAAATCGATTAGTAATCGATGGATTTCCTCCGTTCTTGCAGCAATAGATTGGAAAATCTTCTAAGATTCTTCCCAAAATAAGATAATTGTAATTTTATTATTCACACTATTGTACTATTGAAAATAGTCAAGCCTTGTCAAAACGAAAAATTCGACCTCTGATTGGTCGTTATATGATTGCTTTACAAGTACGGTCGACAGAATCATATACCTTGCAATTGGAAAGATGCTATTTGGCCTATATAAGAGCCTGTTTCAGCCGAAGCCGCTCATAATAGTTCTAGACAGCGACAACAGCAGTCGTCCTTCCTTAGCAGCAGCACTAGCTCTGTGGTTGGTCAACACGTCTCAGGAGCAGCTCGGTTTTTCTCAGCGTGTGTCGCCAGACCGCCATTATTCCCCCCGTGTTTGGGCAGCATGAAGATTGCCATCAGGAAATCCAATTTTAGAAATCAAAATGCCTTTTTCAAGGCAAATAAACAAGTCATTGAAAGTTAATAATTTTTGACAACGCAAGCAAGATTCTGTGTTGGATCCTAGCAATTTGAATTTGTCGCACCCGTCTAATTTACTGAATGTGAAATAGATTCCACAGTGCATGTTGTCTGTGTATCTTAATTCCCCCACTGTTAGGGCAGCTCAAAGGTTGTGATCAGCAACCGATTTTGAACCGCAAAATGCCTTTTTCAAGGCAAATAAACAAATAATTGAAGGTTAATAATTTTCTGGCATCAACACAAGCAGACATTCTGTGCGGGATGCAATCGAATTCTGTTGTAGTTGTCTAATTTTTACTATATTTAGTAAATCCCCCACTGTAAGGGCAGCGCAAAGGCTGCAATCAGCATAACCGACTTTGAATAACAAACTGCCCTGTTAGAACGCATTCACAAAAGCAGTTAGTTCGACTATGCAGAGCTAATATGAAGTCGATTGAATCAATCAGCATTAACAGAATTTCGTCGTCTCCCAGCTGCCAAGTTGCAACATGATGCAACACGCAACAGCGAGCAAACGAAATCGCTTGATGTTACAAACCGCAATAAGATACGGGTTAAAACCGTTGCGTGTATGAGAGCACCATCGGTGTTTATTCGCTGGGTACAAAAATCAAACGCGAATTGTGGAATAATTCGTCTAAAGAACATTAGGAAATGGTAAAACTGAACTGAAAGGCGTGGCCTATTACGTAGCACCCTTCGGCTATAGAAGAGTGTTTCTGGGAAAACTAGCTACATTCATTAGTCGGAAGGTGAGCTGGATAGACCTCCACAACGTTGACAGCAGTAGCAGCAGATATCAGCGCTCAGCAGTAACTTCTGAGCAAAGCTTCTTCTCAGCAGTGCCTTCAAATTAAACAAATCACTTGCCCTGTGGTTGGTCACCACGTCTCAGGCCTCTGCCAGGCTGAACGCCAACGCGAGCGATCGGGCGAGATTTTTGCCGTACAGCAGCCGGCACTTCCTCTAATGGAAAAGTTGGATCATTTTGTTCAGAAGAATATTACTGTCGGTAATATTACAGAGATGCGATTGCATTATATCCGATATGGAATTGAACAATTGTTCTTTTGAGGACAAATAAAATACTTAATTTGAAGAGTTAATAGCTTTGGGTACCAGTAGCAGTATGGTAACAGCCTCAGCGGTAGGTGCAGCCGGTACTTCGGCCTTCCTCCGGTGAAGCTCTGCCTTATTTTGGCAACACAAGCATTCTGGATTTTGGCAATCAAAACTTCTGCTGGCTGTCTGATTTTCAGTGTGAAAACAGCCTTTAACTTTGTTATCAGAGTGCCTGACTACGATTTGGTAATATTGTTTGAATTAAATGCTTACAAAATTTTACAATACTCCTCTTTCTCCCATTCAATAAAACAGGTAATACGATGCCTTCGTCATACGCAAGTTCACTATAACTCCCGCTATCGGCGTAACACAAAGATGCAATCAGCGTCATATCCGATTTTTTTTTCAACAACAAACTGTCCTTTTTAGGTCAACCATGCAAATGAATTGAAGATTTAAAATTTTCTCGTTCTGAGCTTTAACCAAAAGTTAGTTCTCTTAATTTGAATTCACATGTACATATATTCTGACTGTTGAAACTAGTTGGCGCCGCAAAGAGTTTGTACTTTTCCTGTTCAGTGAGGTCGTATTTATATGTGCAAACTGAAAAAATTACTGACACGCAAGCAGCCGGGTAAACTCTCTTGTAAAAGTATTCTACTTCAACCTTGCGGTCGTGGCTTTGCACACAACCTTCCTGTGATTTTTAATATTTCGGCGGTCACCACTTTTATAAACTAGGAACATATTGAAGTACCTTCATAGCTCATAGAACTTTCCTTGAGCTAAAGATAGGTTGAATATGGTGCAAATTGGAGCAGCCAAAATTCAAAACCATATGCACACTAGCGTTGTGGTTGAATTCCGAATCATACTGTTCACCGACCACAAGCCCTTGACCTCCTTAATTACGTTGCTAGAAACCACAGCTCTATAAATTGTCAGAATCTCGAGTTAAAGTTAGATAAATCTGCCTTTCCGGATTGCTGCAATATTCAAACGAGGTGTTGCAATACTCAGTAAAGCGATTCCAAACTTATGGCGGATAGTGTATCTGAAGCAAGACTCAAGTACACTGCCGAGGCCTCAGTTCTACACATGTTATAAAAATGACAACAATTTTTCAACTAATTCTCATTGTATTGCACAGCTCTCCCTGCTCCCCGTGCATTCGGTATATAACCCAACAGTCACTGTCGAAAGCACACACATGCAATGCACAACGGGCTGTTATTTTCCATTTCCTTGTGTCTGTTGGTTCTTCCAAGCTGTCGCTGATGACAGCCTATAATCCCCGACATCCTTCGGCACGAATCCCAGCGGGATGTCAGGTGATTATGATTCACGAACGTAAGACCGATGCTATAATGAAAGTGAGATGGTGCGAACACGTTTTTTCTTGCGTTCTTACACATATGAAACGGTTTGCTTCGTATTCATTATGGCACCGGCCTAAGAAACCGGAGAAACAAAAAAAGTGCGAGTCAATGACAGCCGCAGTCGATCAGTAAGCTGCCAACAGCGCAAGCCAAGCCAACAAAATTCATCCGCAAGAATGAGCTGTCGTGTGCGTTGCCTTGTGTAAGCTTCAGCTGTATGTGAGCTAGCATGAATAGCTTATTAATGAAGCTGTTATAGTAAAAAGACAGAACTGTTGTCAGTATAGTGTCACACCCCTAACTAACACGCAGAGAATCCATCCCCAGGATACCTACAACTCGGTGACGGAATCGTGGAAGGAATCGCAAACACGATCCGGAGGATTTCCACTCACGATTCTTATTTCCAGAATCCTAGAGCCATATACAGGGCATTCCTGAGGATTCTTGTTCAGGAATCCTTCTCAAGGACGCTCAGGAATCCAATGTGAGGAATCCTAGAGAATCTATGCGAATCGTATGTTTTCATCCGGGTATACAGTCTTTTTACAAACCCTGGTTCTACACTGAAACAGCTGGAAAGAGTATACCCATAGAGAAGACGACGGTTGCGATTTGCTTTGCTTTTGCTATACACTTCTTCTCTCAATAATTCAAAATTTGAACATAGTTATAACAATTATGCACCAAAACACTAATTTATTTTAGAAACTTGACAATGCAGAGAGCATTAAAGCCTAATCAAAATACTTTAAACATTATTTGATAAGACCTTCTTTTGTTTACTTCCAACTCAGTTGCAAATTTATACCTTGTGCATTTTCTTTTTCAACAACAACCTGCGTGCCGTGCAAGCCAGTCTGCATCAATCGCATCAATCTGCTTTCTACTTGTGAATTCAATCTGCGAAGGATAATTGCAGCGAAATCGAGAGGAAGACCTGCTGGCTGTGTTGCGGCCCAATTGGGGTTTCCTAGCTAGTCGCCGGCGCATATGCGTGCAAAATATTGATTATTAATTAGGCACGGCGATGGCAACCGAAACCGGTTGCTACTTGGTTTCATTGAGAAGAGCTCATCATAAACTACATGCATAAGGACGACAACTTCACATAAACACAAGTGATTTTTTAGAATGTAAAACAATTCGAATAATGGAATGTTTGAGACTAGAAGGTCAGAAATAAGCAGAAATAAGCAAGCGAACCGAACCCATTTTGGCATGCGAAATAAAAATTGCAATCACGCTCTACTGCTCTGGGCTTGGTGATTTCGTATTCAAATCACCGGTTTCACAAAACTTTCTCCGAATACCTGATTATAAAAATGACACTCAGAGCCATAAATATTGCATAAATAACACTCCTGCCTTCGAATGTGCGGACCTTACACCCTGTTCGCTTGTCAGTTGACTAATTTTCACCTCTCCGTATTTTTTTTTTCTTTTGCAGATGACGAACCTACGTCTCCCATCGAGGAAGTCACCTCGGCGCTACGCGGCAAGACGCTCAAGTTTATGCTGACACACGACCTAAACGTGCGTATGCCAGAAATCATGTTCGACGGAGCCATCTTTCGCATCGAACCGCGTGCCATTGAGGGCAACGGAATGCTCGCCAAGCTGGAGTTTGTCCCACGCACAGCTATCCAGTCCAGGGGTATAACAGAGCCGAGGATTCTGTTCAAGAAAATTAGTGAGCATCTATCTGTCTTCTTTTATATTTCCAATACCCTATCGCAAAACTGGTAGATGTTTTCATGCGAAAAACATAAATGTTTCGCGCTAAGGTATTGGAATCAACTGGTTTCTACCGAACAACACGTTTCCAGCTTTTAAAGCTTATAGCTTTTTTACGGGCACACGCAGTCTATTCTTAACCATCCGCACCATTTCAAGTTGAAAAGAAATCTGTCAAGTGGCTAAGAATGATTTTTCATATTTTGAACAGGTAAATATCGATTGCACACATTTCGTAACGTTCAAGTAATACTCAGCACTCGATTCACGTGCCAATATCCATTTATAAAATGTTTGCTCGTGTCTTCCTCTCTTCGGAAGTTTTATTAAACGTATATATAGAGATAACTGTACTTTTGCGTAACTTCTTTGTATTACGCGGTTTCCCATGAATTTGGTGTGCTTTACGAAACTATCGAACGATTTAAGTTTTATCGGTAGAGTCCACAACGCTAATGAAGTAGATTTTCGCTTTCAATTATATATGCACGCACTTCAAGGCGATTGCACGATCTTTTACGGTGATTCCTATTCGCTCACCAACCGCTTAACAATTGCTGAACGTTCTTGGGTTATTTACAACCACACTACAATTCCGCTTCTTACGTTCATATTTTTTCGTAGTCCTTTAACTTATATTAAGCCTACTCCTATCAATACATATATTTAGTTTAACGATCGCTGCCAACTTATGAAGCCTCAAATTGTGCGTGAATCCACTGGAATGCCATTTTTAGATTAATGATAAGACTTCCAGCCGAGTCAGGATTCCTATACATCTGGTAAGTGGACAAAGCCTTTCAATGATTACAGATGTTCCGGAAATCTTAATTAAGGTACCTAAAGGAAAACTTATTACCAATTGGAGAAACTATGTTGCGACATGCTATCCTTCGAGAGCTTTGGAAATTCGAACTGATTTGATCCTGGGAGCCAAACAAACTTGTGCCATACTTTTCTATCCCCGCAGAACAGGCAGTGACTCAAATCTAAAATTAATTAAGTAATCAAACTTCCTTACGCTCCTAACGCAACTACTAAAGTCCGTAAAAACACTCAATTGAAATTCTTGAAGGCCACGTCAACGAAGCCAACATATTCCTTTCTTTATTCTAGAAGACAAGTGAATAAGAAAATGTACCAATGAGTCAAAACAAAGATAGCCATCAGCTTTAAAGTAGCTTGAAAATAAAACTAAAGTACCTCTGCTGACGAAATAAAACGCAAAAAATTGGTATATCTTATTTACCTGTAATTCTTGAAAGATTCTCAACATGTGCAAAATCATTCCAAAAAACTAAGTGGTCAGATTTGTCAGACGATGTTTTGATTGATTTGCCATACTTCTTCAGTTTACGCTTGACTATATTGATCAATATCTTTCAATGAGTTTCGGCAGTTTGGTGGATAATCCTTTTTTCGATAACATCAATTTTATTCTGCTTGTGCCATTCTAATACATCCCGGGCGTAGTGGCAGCTAGCTAGATCGGACCGAAACATCTTAAGTAAACTTGTTTATTCATGGTTTTCCAGTGATGATTTTGTTGTCTTCTTTCCACAGCTACAGATGGCTTGCCAAATCATCAACTTGCGGGCGAATTTATCCGCGAAAACAAATTTGAATTTAATTGGAGCATGCCTCTTACGGTTAGCAAGATTAAATTTTCGACCTGGGATTTGCCCAAAGTCGATTTTGACGTAAGATTCATCGTCCATTAAAATACAGTCGTTGTACACTGTCAGGACTTGCTCGTAGAGTTTTCTTGCTCGGGTTTCGGCAACCAGGTTCTGTTTCGACGTCCTGTTGGGTTTTTTGCTGGCATGATACGGCCTTGATCCTTCAAGCATATACATTCGCCGTACTGTATGATGTGTTGCATTGAACCTTTTCGCCAAATCACGGAGGGAAACCCCAGGATTATTCCAGACTGCCCTAATGACCTTCGCTCGTAGTTTCCGGTCCAATGCTTGACTTCTACGTTTGGTTTATTCAGCGCGATCTCCCGTCAAAGTGTCCCGGTAACATTTGAGCACGGTATTCACAGTTGATTTCGGTAGATTGATAGCTTTGGCGATCATTCCTCCTGACCATGTTGGATATTCAACGTACTGCCGGTACCCGCATAACTGTCCCATACTGGTTTTGGTCACTTTTGAGTTATCATCGGGAATCGACTTAATTGTTATCATATTTTCTGGAAAAAAATTAAAATTGATACTTTTGTGTGGAAAACATGGAAAAAATACCAAGTTGTTTTTGTCCCATATTGAAAGTACCCGCATTACAGTCCCACTGCATAGTGGTACAAACTACAAACATATAATTTTGCTCCAGATTAGTGTATATCGGATTATTTTAGGCATATAGAAGTATGTCATTTAATTACCTAGACTAATGTTGTTTTTCTGTAGTATAATCTACGTTGCCAATGATAATGCCGGTTGCTGGTTGAATTTATATGTGATATGACAAAATATACGAGTACTTTTGAAATATACCCGCATATTTTGTCCCATTTTGTCTTTTTTAAAGCTATATAACGTAAAACCAATTCCATCCATGGTTTTTTGTTCTCAACGATAAACTTGTGGTGCCATGAAACTGTTATGGTCATTGGTTCTGGATGTAATTGCTGGTAATCCGAAAATTCACGGATAATATTAAATCGCCGTTTTCTCAACATGTTGTTTTTCATTATGGAACAGTTATCCGGGTACCGGCAGCGTAGGTGTGCACAATTTTTTTTCGTCTCTCGCGTTCCACCTTGGATAGCTTTTTAACGGGTGTACCAATCCTGACAAAATGTTCACCACTAAGTAAACAAACCTTCCAGATCAAAACGCTGTCATTAGTTTCTCGGTACGACAACTAGAGAAGCTGCAGCAGATTGAAGAAAACGGTCAAATACTAAGTGGAACAGGGGATGACAGCGCTATCTAAACTCTACACGTTTGACAGTAAGCAGGGCTTTATTTAAGATAAAAATCCCGAGGCAGGCGCCCAGCAAAAGTTCCATATACTTATCACTTTAGTTGGGATAACTCTTTACTCATTCAACATAGAAAGAGATAGCATGTTGTCATCACCCTGACCACGACCTACCTATCCATACACAAACATAAAATAAACGTACCGCGTATTCATAAAAGATTTTTAGCCGTATTTGTGAAAAGTGCTAATGCAGTTTTCAGATAGATTCACGCTTGTTTTGGAACAAGAAGTGGAACTTAGTTTCTGAGTTCCTTGCTTAATACTATCTTCGGAACAACTGTTTTTACAGCCTACAGTCACTCAACAATTATCGGTCAGGCACAGATAAGGGTAACTTTTACGAAAGTATGTCTATTTTTAAGAAAACAAAACATTTTTTATTAGCTGTGGTATTTTTCTTAACTCTGTTGTAGTCTTATCATCACAATCTACCCAAGCTTCTATGATACAGCTTCTGATGTATTTCAACGCTTTCACTGGAAAGTGATGAATAGTTCTATGTACTACCGACTGACAGACCAAATGCTTTGAACAAATTTCCAATAAAATCATCGTTCGGATGATAACATTAATTTACGTAAATAACACTAGCATCATATGCCGCCGTGTTCGCACTGCGTCTTGCATTTCGACAACAGCGCTAGTGTACGTAACAACAACAACAATATCGCACGCTAGCCTGGGGGCTAATGCGGTCTCGATCAACTAGATTAGTTGAGAGAATTCGTTATCGATATTGTTTTCGGCACATTTTGCATGTTGTAGGATAAGTACAACGATACACCGTGCCCCAGTGCTGAGTCGAGAAAATTTCCAGCTCGAAAAGTTCCTCGACCTAATCGGGAATCGAACCCGATATCTCAACCGTGTGGGAGAGCTAGCCGACCGACATCGCTAACCACAGAACCACGGGGACCAGTGCTAGTGTACGTGCATGTATCAAATTGGAAACCACAAACGGTATGAGATTTCATGACAGCCCTCCAAACGGTGATGTCGCGCGACGACTGTTGCTTGATTGGTAATTTGGAATGATTGTTTCTTGTAGTGATGGAGATAGGTTTTAGCCTTACGTCTGTGGTACTACCATACATTGAACGTCGTAACCATAGACCTTTCTATCTGCGCTAATATACAGTACTGGACAAAAAAAAGTACGCACCCACTATCCTAATGTTGAACTCCCTGTATCTTTTTTAATATAAGGTATATGAACTCGATGAATTCGGATAAGTTGTAGTATTTCTAATATACTAACGATTGGTATAATAATTTTATCAAAGAATTGCATATTAAATTCACACTTCAGCATAATTGTAATTATGCTCTATTTTCGCTTGGTCAAAATAAAGTACCCATTCTTTATATCATCATCAGTTTACTATTTCTCAGCTTAGATAATTTATTTTTTATTGTGTCCTACTCCTCGTAAGTTCAATAAGATTCCTATTGCTGCAGAGAAACGACGAAACAATGTGTTTGATTATTTGTTTATCATTATTAGTGCGCGGTACAATCGGATAAGATGGGGAAAAAGCAAATTTCCGTAGATATTCGTAAACTTATAGTTAACAACCATCAGGAAGGTCTTTCTTATAGAGAAATTACTCGAAAATACGATTTAAGTGAAGCAGGAGCACGAAAAATATGCAAAAAGCATGGAGAAATGGGAAGCGTAGCCGATCGGACCGGTAGAGGAAGGAAGCGGAAAACTACAACTAGCGATGATCGCCGAATTTCTCGGGAAGTGGCAAAAAATCCTTTCGCTACCAGCCGAGTGATTCGTGAAAATGCTGATTTAAATATCTCCGAACGAACTGTGCGCAGAAGACTACAGGAAATGGGTTATAAGAGTGGATTTGGCCAACGCCGACCTTTGATTCGAAAGGTTAACAGGTTTGTTTACTTCGTATTCAGCATACATTTTTGGCTGAGGTTTATTTCTGCAGGATCAAACGCCTCAAATTCGCTCAAAAATACATCGACATGCCGATAGAGTTCTGGAAACAGGTTATCTGGAGCGATGAAAGTAAATTTGAACTCTTTGGCCACAAACAACGAGCACGAGTTTGGACGAAACCTGGTGAGAAACTTGCCGATAAAAATATTCAGAAGACGGTCAAGCACGGAGGTTGCAGTATCATGGTGTGGGAGTGCTTTGCTTGGTCGGGTGTTGGTAATATTGAGAAAGTTGATGGCATAATGACGGCAGACTATTACATCAGCATTTTAAAGAGAAATCTTACAGAGTCGGCGCGAAAGGTTGGCTTAGAGAAGAAGTTCACTTTTCAACAAGACAATAATCCTAAGCATACCGCCCACAATACCACTGCGTATTTCCGTGCTTCACGTATTAAGCTATTGGAATGGCCATCACAAAGCCCGGACTTAAATCCGATAGAAAATTTGTGGTCGATTTTGGATCAAAATGTCGACAGGGAAGATGTCACCAACCGCGACAAACTGTTTGAAGCTTTGGAAAAAGCTTGGACAAATATCGACTCCCAACATATTAAAAACCTCGTTGAAAGTATGTCTCGACGCCTGCAATCCGTGATTGAAGCTAAAGGTGGCCAAACTAAATACTAAAATAAAGAAAAATCAGTTTGAACGTTGAATAACTATAATGCGTACTTTATTTTGTCCACAAGAAAAATGACAATTTCCAAATATAAGCTCTTTTTATGTTTATATGTCGTTCTCATGTCGCCTTATCTAACATTTTTCGAAAGTACACCTCCAGTACTGTCTTTTGTTAGAACACTTTGATTATCCATCTGCCTTAGATTCTACCTAAATCAAGAAAGTTTGAACATATCACAGGTGCGCACTTTTTTTTGTCCAGTACTGTAACACGCTGATTTCTTGGTTGGAAACGAATCGATTCTATACGGTCACACAACCAAACTTAAATTGATGAGAACTGGCTTAGAAAGCTCTATGACAAAGGAAAATTTCACTATCACGCAATGTTCATTCTGTATTTCTTTGTTTTTTTTTTTGGAATTCGCATCCATAAAAACGCGTTCATTCAATTTCTTTCGTTTACAATAAAAATGCGTTCATTTAATTTTTCCTGAAAATTTATCACACTGAGTTTTGTTGTATGAACGATACAGTGATGGATGAGTAAAATACTACTTCGAAAAAAACTGGCTTCAGACAGTCCGCTATTGAATCAATGTTGGCGTTTCATTTACGTTTATAACGTTTGCTATTCGATATATCAAAAGAACGGTGAAAATCATCTGGTCAAATTTTATTGCATGGCCGTGAACGATGTGCGTGAAATATTTCGTGAGAATACGACACACTCGTTATTATGATGCAAAATGATTGGTAGCAAATTTCAAAGAATTTTAAAGTTTTTTTACGAGATTGACTTTTCTCCTTTACTCAAAAACGGTAAAAGCTATTGACTTCATTTCAATCACGTTTCCTGTTTTGGGCCGAAAGTTAACATATATCCGTTCTCAAAATAATTTAAATAATAAATATTCAATTTACTAAAATAATAAATAATTCATATTTTTTATTGTGAATATTTTCGCCTTTCTCCAAAAAAGGTATAGCAATCACTGGCAAAACCGAAGGTATAAAAGTGCTCCAAAAGGCCGAATGGCATATATCACTCGACTCAGCATTTTCTATATGCGCGTGAGTGTGTGTGTTTGTGTCTATATATGCAACTTTTCAATCTAACTCGATTTTCTCAGAGATCGCTGGACCGCTTTTTATAAAATTATTCTCGAATGAAAGGTCTAGTTACCCCAGAAAACCCCATTAAAATTTATTGTAATCGGATCTCTAACTTGTATGTTATTTATCAAAATGTGAAAATCATGAAAGGTAATTATCTCAAAAACTACACAACCGATTTTAACCGGACTACCGGATTACCCTTAACTTTCGAATTCTATGAAGATTGAAGACGTGGGGTAAAAGTTATGTAAAAAAACGTGTTCTGGAGACTATTTAATCTCACTCATGTTTCTCAGAAATGGCTGGACCGTATTTCATGAAATCAGTGTCATATAGAAGGTCTGGTTGTCTCATAAGAGCCTATTCGTACTTTTAGTTTGCCTGTTATGTTCAAAAATGTGAAATACAGCTATGAAAAGAAACATATTCCAAAGACTACTTAAACTCACTCACTTTTCTCATTTTAGCTGCCTCATAACAGCCTATTAAATTTCATTGTAATCGGACTATACATTAGACTGGGACACGGTCATATGAAAAAAAAGCGATGGTGTTATTTTTTTGCTCCCATGCACTTTTCGTGTTCCTTATGGGTCCTACAACAACGGTGTAAATTTTCAGATAGATCGATGAAACTATATATTTGCGCCCGATTTTTGAAGTTTTCATACGATTTTATATGGAAAATTCACTTTTTCAAAACCTACTCTCTAGAGATGTCTAGTTGGCCCCTAAAAATATATCGATACATGATATTTGTAGGAAATTTTCCTGGGGAAAACTCTTCTGAAGACCGTAAGGCGCTACGATGCTTGTAGAAAAAGTTATTCACCTCAAACTGATTGAATATCTGACGAACGGCTCACAGTGGAATTTTTCTAGCAATACTGCTGCAGCATGCTGCTGTTGCAAATTCAACCATGTGATAAGAAATGATATCGCGTAAAATTTATCTTGGAGGCTTCTCCGAAGATACTCCGAAGCAAAAATCACACTTTCAAGCTTAATTCCACGCGAAATTTTTTCTCATTCTTAAATAAGTTGGCAAAAGCAGCATGCTGTTGCAGTGTTGCTGGTAAAATTCAATGGTGAGCCGTTCGTCAGACATTCAATCAGCTTGGGGTGAATAACTTTTTCTACAAGCATCGCAGCGCCTTACAATTTTCGGAAGAGTTTTTCCTAGGAAAATTTCCTACAAATATCATGTATCGATATATTTTCAAGAGCCAACTAGACATCTCTAGAGAATAAGTTTTGAAAAAGTGGATTTTCCCATATAAATTGTATGGAATCTTTAAAAATCGGGCGCAAATATATAGTTTCACCGATCGATCTGCAAATTTACACAGTTGTTGTAAGACCCTACTGTACATGTGTCTACTATGTGTCAAAATGTGAAAATCATGAAGCTCCATTATCTCAGAAACTACACAACCGATTTGAGCAATGTTAATATCAAATGAACGGAATAGTCAGGGGTTCACTGATGAATTTTATAATGATTGCACATGTAGTTCAAAAGGTGTGAAAAGAAACGTGATCCGATGACTTTTCAAATTCACTCCTTTTCCCCGAAGATGGCCAGACTAATTTGAACAATCTTGTTTTCAAATGAAAGGTTTGTCTGCCCCATAACCCCCTACTGAATTTTACTGTAACCTCGTCTGTGATGTATCAAAATGTGAAAATCACGAAACTTCATTATCTCAGAAACTACACAACCGATTTGAACAATACTGATATCAGATTAACGGGCTAGTTAAGGGTTATCTGATGAATTATTATGATTTAACACGTGGTTCAAAAGTTGTGAGAAGAAAGTCATATTTGAAATTGAAAAAAAAATCCTGCTATTAATAATCGAATCTAAAGTGATATTTTATCGAATGATATATAATCGAGTTAAACCTAAATATAGGCACAGTGACGTTTCAATTATACCACGAACAAAAAAATGCGTCATATATTTGACAAATATTTATTTCATGTTATTTGCATGTGTTAATGTATGTTCATATGTGTTTGAATATTATTTTTCAAATGTTCGGTATAGTTTCACTGTTGGCTATCAAAAAAAATTTAAATAGTGCGATAAATGAATCCAGCAAATATTATCAAGGTGTAATTTTTTTCTGAAAATTGAAGTATTCGTGTAAATCAATTAGAAACGCATCCCGGCGTAAAAAAAGATTTAGGTGTGTTACTCTTAAAGTTTTGGGTTACGATTACACGATTTTGGGTCTGATTTTTTACAAACAATTTTTTTGCAAGGTCTAAAAAGCAGTTTGCATAAAAACAACTTGTTCCATTGGTTCACGCTACATCATGCTCCAAATTGCTCCATATGTATCTACTGTTTGTTTTTTAACTCGCGGGTTCGCTCTGCCATTCTAATACTTTATTGAAGCACTCATTTTTCGAACTTACCTATGTTTAGACTGTTTACTATCCCGCTCACTGAAAACATCCTTTGTCGAACAGCTTGAACGAAAAAATGGAAAAATAATGTCAGAATAAACGAAACCCCATAATCGTTTGAACGCATATACGAGATGAACTAGAAACAGCTCATCGCTCCTCAACTCGCTATTCTAATGCCCGGATCATTCGATGTTTTTTTCCTCATTTCAGAGAAAATATTCACTGGTAAACTGCTGCTCGCCTTTCTCGGGCTAATTTTAGTGTTAAAGATCATCAAGATCAAGGTCATGTGGCTGTTCCCGCTGCTGGTCGGCGTCGGCACCGCCAAGAAGCTGGTTCTCAAGTTCCTGCTCTTCCTCTTCCCGGCGCTATCTCATATATTCAAACTGTGTTCCTACTACCACCAATCGTATCACAAGCCGAACTTCCACCATCATCAGCATCACATCAGTCATCTGCACACGGTGAGAAACGAATTTCGGGTTTTTTGTTTGTTTCCTAGCCGGCAATTGTGCTAGCCAAATTAGTGCTACCACAGTGGTCTACTTATACTATGCGAAAACCAGATGCCGCGCAGAGAAAGCCAGCCGAAACCACTCAGACATCTTAGCGAAAGTATACCTTTTTCAACGATTGTGTCATTGTTTAATTGAAAAGATTGCCATCAGAATAAACTTACAATATATTGCATCTATTTTTTACACTAACATTAACTGTAAATCAAGAATTGAACTGTTGTTTAAACTGTTAGGCATCAAGTAACCTGGTATTGATTGGGTATCCTCCTAATACGGGATGATTATCACACATTACCATTTACTCACCGCATTCGTATGAAAGCTTTCAAGGCTTCGTGTATAATTTGCCACTGTAACAGTACATTAATCACCATGTTGTTTTGGTGAATCTATGTAACTAATCCAGGTAGCATATAATTTGACATTTGATGTTACTGCCAAATAGCTCACAATTTTAACTGCTCTAATTGCAATCTTCTAAATAACCATCAACAGTTCCACCCACATGAACACAGTTCCGCAAATCTGCCGGAACTGATCTACACCAAACCACCTCGTGGCCACCCGTCGGAGTACATTCATGGAGCGCCAGTTCCACCGCATGCCCACTTCCAGCCGGAATTCCACTACGAGTCATCCGGGGTTGGACTAGGATCCGAGTGAGTATGACGTCAAACAGAATTAACCGAATGACATTATTCAGGCCGACCGATTTGATAACCACAGGACTGTATAGAAAGCCAGACACGCGATAGGTTCACCTTTCGTCAGTTTCATGTGCTTACTCTTTCACAGCGCTACCAAATGTGATCTCACACCGCCGCAAGGCTTTTTTGGTGAATGTTATTCTTTTTTTTTTGTTCACTGTTACATGTTCGGACGTGGATAGTTTATGTTTACGTGTTTCGTCACGGTTATGTCGCCGATTACTACCGGCGACCTAGGCAAATGGATAGACAAGAAACAGGGGGAAACGCTTCAGTTGACGGTTTGATACAGATTGGCTTTTCGTAACCGTTTTGTATTGCTTCTTCTGGTGATGGTGGTAACGATGGTATCGATACTAGATGCCTCATACGATCCGATTAGCCAATAAGACTTTAATTTGACGTTAAATTTACATTACCTAACTGGAGGACGGACATGCGTACAACCAATTAGATAGTGTTTGCGTACTAATTCACTTAAATAACTAACACAGCTAAGGTATAACTTTTTTTGTGACGACTGTTGGCTATTTTGGATTTGAATTTTTCGCTTTGCAGTCTCTTTAAATGATCTAAAATAGCAATTTTTTTACATCCGATATTTCGGCCGTTGATTGCGGCCTATTTTGTTTAGCGCGTGAGCTTTGCGAGCTAATGTTATTATGCGCTAAATAAAAATCGCTATCTTTAATTCCTTTGAAAAGGGCGGCAACCTACGGCCGACACATCGGATGAGAAGAAAATTTTCGTTTCAGATTATTTACAGAAACTGCAAAACAGAAAATCCAAATCTACAGCTAAAGTATATTTTGATCTTATTTAAGAGTCACTGCTTTAGTTATGACCAACTAATAAAGAAAAATATATGAACTCTTTTTGAGAATGTTTCAATCCTTATCGGAAATCTGTATGGTGCCAGCTACAGCAAAACCTTCAATATGTACCAATTATGGCATGAACCAGTTAGGGCCTACGGAGTTTTGATGAGTAGTGCCCTGTGCCATAACTGATAGCCTTGCGCTTATGCGATATAACCATAACTTGGACGTATACCACAACGGACTCATACCACAACCCTATATGAGTTGTGTGTTGACAAAGTGCGGAGAAATTTTAATCTTCAGCATTTTAGAATCATCTCCTAGATGGAATTCAAATTAGCCATAGTGAGAACACCAAACTGTGCTGCTTTTTTCTACGAATTTAAACCTTCGTTTTCGCACGTTTAGTATACCGATTCACCCCTTATTACAATCTAAAAGCATGTATATATACAAACTATGCGTTAAACTTCCAAAACCTTGAAAGTCATTCAAAAGTATTAGTAGAATGCTTTATTAATTACTGAAGTCGATTTAATTATTCATCCCTGCCCACAATCATCCATTAAATCTAAACAACATATCATAGAAGTTGCTTTCTATTAAAAATTAAAAAATCATGACAATCAAATGTACAATACATCCTCAAAGAATATTATTTGTAGCTTCCTTTAGTATGTCCAAAACTGTTCGAAAAACAACTTCAACATTATTCATAATCTGATTTTCTTCTCTCTTCTTATAGTTCGATTTGGTTCGATAACTTTTTCGAACTGAAATGATGTGTATCAGAGAGTACAACGCCATATAACCCATCCAAGCCAATTTGTATCAAAATACCAGTATATGTTCCCTCTCTAAATGTGATCTATTCCGGACTGTAATTCAAAGAATAGTTTTTAAGACTTGCCGCAAATCTCGTACAGACCACTGATGCTACCTCGGCAATCCAAGCTAATTTTGCTACCAAAAACTTACAAGAATATACAACAACAAACTCTGTAATCAAAACAATCAATCGCCTCCTTTAAAACACAGGTTCATTAGCGATAGAAACTCTTACGTAGACACCTCATTCAAGCCAAAGTACGAGGATTTGAGTGATATCACTGCATGGGGTTTGGGCACTGGTTCAACAACAGCACCACCACTACAATCATCATCATTCTCTTCACCATCCTACGGTAGTAGTCACAGTAAGAGCAGCAATTTAAATCCACTAATGCATCATCAGCCAAGGTAGGTTTATACTTCTACGAACTCAACAAAGATGTTTAAAATGTCCCCGAGTGTGACCGGGCTGGTTCACCATCACCAACAACACCGGCAACATCACCAATCACCAATCCTAGAATCCGTGATATCCCGCTTAGTTTGAACAGCGTCCGCTTCACGACATACCATATCCACTGTACATCGCACTCATCGCAAAACATACAACCAAAAAAAAACTCTCACCAGTGCCACTAATCAATCATCCATGACTAACACCTATTGGAATACTTTAACACCGACTAACAAGCACTAGTCCTCTCGGGACTACACAAGAGCTTACCTTACTCGTTTACTAACATTTTTTTAACATCTTACGAATTTGGCTCAGCGATGTGCATCAAGATGTGGGCGTGATTAATTGAAAGTGCTGCTGTGTTTCCTACTAATAAAGCATCGGTGTAGGACTGTCCTGCGAATCAGAGTGCGAGTACATACTTATTTTCCAGCTTATGCTAATAACATCGCCTTTTCTACTTTGGTCCAATCAATTCACCTTTAATTATGACCTGCTTCTCAACCCATCAAGCGAAGAAAGCTACTCCCGTACGTTCCTACATGGTCAGTGTTAGTTATTAAAAGGATACGCAATGTACCTTGCAGTTGTTTTTTTTTTCCCTTCTAGGTAACAAATAGAAAACCAAATTAAGTCGCTTTCTTCGCTCCAATCTGCAGTATAGTGAAACAAGTTACGAATAGGTGCGTGCAAAGTAGTAATGTTTTTTTTTTTATTCTGTTAATCCTCTACGATGTGAACAGAATCATCGGTCCCAAGCCCGTGTACGGACCGCCTCCATCAGCTCACGGACCCAGCTTCCTATCGTTCGCCTCTAAGCGAACGCCGTCCGGGGCGGCTAGTTCTATTGCAGCATCGTACGCTTCCGCCCCGTCCGGTCCAACGATGACGGCTGAGGAGCAGATGGTAAGTGATTATGTCAGTCAAGTATGCTTGAAAATGTTATTTGTAGTGGAACAGTTCGAGTTGCATTGCACTACGTGTGTACTGAGCAACATCTTTCGCATTTCACCGTGTTGATGAAAAGCTTCCAGAAGTCCTCGGATATTGACGAAAATAAACAAACTCAACTTTCAAATGGACTACAGTTTTGTATCGCTTCAATTAACCAGCCGTGCTAAAACAGGCAGAAAATTTAAATGTCTAACACTTTTTTCCGCTCATAAAAACTGAAACTTAATTACGCATAATTAACCAAGATGATTCCTGTCCGTTACCCCATGAAAGATGACTTGTGATGATTGGCTTGCCATGCCGTACCAGTCGACCTTTTCCATAAAAAAGTGTCGAAATCTCGTGCTTCGCTTGTCTTTGATAGTCGGAATAAATCTTCCACAGAATGGACGTGAAAAGTTTGCGACATTACTATATTGTTGTTGTCGGATAGTGAAAGCAGATTCATAGTATACGAAATTTTTTAGGTCTCTGAAAATTTACCATTCTCTCTCTAAAAAAAAAAGGCGCTACGATCAAAGTATATACTCTTACGACCGGGTATACCTAGATTATTACACGATGACATCATCAACGGGATTTTGACAGTTAAGGGAGGTTGCTTTCCTTACTCAGATTTATTTTCGATGGAGCCGAAACTAAATTTTATTTTTTAATCGTTTCGCCTTTCTCCTAGAAAGGTATAGCAATGACTGGAAAAACCAAAGGTATAAAAGTGCTCCAAAGTGTCGAATCTCGTATATCAATCGACTTAGTTTGATGAGCTGAGCATTTTCTGTATGTGTGTGTGTGCGTATGTGTGTGTGTGTGTAACGCTCTCCCAATCTCACTCGATTTTCTCAGAGATGGCTGGACCGATCCTCATGAAACTATTGCAAATGAGAGGTCTAGTTGCCCCATAAGACCCTATTGAATTTCATTGCAATCGGATTTTTAGTTTAGAGGTTATGTTCAAAAATGTGAAAATCACGAAACATCAATATCTCAGAAACTACTCAACCGATTTTAACAAAATTGGTTTTAAATGAACGAGCTACTTAAAAAACCCTTAATTTTTGAGTTTCATGAGGATTGAAAGTGCGGTTCAGAAGTTATTTAAAGAAACGTGTTCTGGAGAGTGTTTAATCTCACTCATGTTTCTCAGAGATGGCTGAACCGATTTTCATAAAATCAGTGTCAAGTAGAAGGTCTAGTTGCCTCATAAGACTTTATTGATTTGTTTTGCAATCGGACTATTACTTTGCCTGTTATGTTTAAAAATGTGAAATCCAGCTATGAAGAGGAACATATTCCGAAGACTACTCAAACTCACTCACTTTTCTCAGAGATGACTGAACCGATTTCCACGAAATTAGTGTCAAATGGAAGGTCCAGCTGCCTCATAACACCCTATTGAATTTCAATGTAATCGGACTGTAACTTCGTCTGTAAAGTACCAGAATGTGAAAATCACGAATCTTTATTATCTCAGAAAGTACACAACCTATTTGAACAATATTGGTATCAAATGAACGGGCTAGTTAAAGGTTAATTGATGAATTTTATAGTGATTAAACACGTGGTTCAAAAATTGTGGAAAGAAACATGTTCCGGTGACTTTTCAAATTCACTCGTTTTCCCGAAAATGGCTGGACTAAATTCAACAATCTGAGTGTCAAATGAAAAGTTTGGCTTTCCTATAGGTTCACATTTTATTTGACTATAATCGTATTTTTATTCCAGCCGTTAACCGTAAACAACGAAAGTCTATTATCTCAAAGATCACACGACTTATTTGAACATATCTAGTGTCATTTGAACAGGTTGTCTCTCTAACTCACAAGTAAGAAATTTCATAGCAATTTGATATGTGGTTCAAAAGTTATGAAAAGAAACGAAATTCAGAGACTATTTAAAACTGTAACTGCTTTGATCAAATCATATGGCCTCGACAAAATTTAAATTTGGTATTGTGCTATTCGTACGTTCCCGGTACTGCTCGTGATTGAAGTGTACGAAATTCAAAGTCATTTCTTTCATTTCGCTATTTCTTCAGCACGAATATTTTACTCCTAATTAATAATTTTTTTTAACTTTTTGCCTTTCTCCTAGAAAGGTATAGCAATCACTGTAGGGGCGATAAAAAAACTATACTTTACGGGACAACTTTTATTTATTGCAGCTTCTCACAAAAACGTATTAGTTCTCTTATTTTTAAACTGCTGTAACTGCTAGAATATAGCTACTGCGACATAACAGGGTTGTAATTATATTTGATTACGTCTGTTCTATAACAGGGTTATTATTTTTTTTCCTCTACTGCATCACTTGCAAAGGTATGAAAGTACTCCAAAAGGCCGAATGGCATATATCACTCGACTCAGTTCGACGAGCTGAGCATTTTCTGTATGTGTGTGTGTGTGTGTGTTTGTATGTGCAGATTTTTATTTTCACTAACTTTTCTCAGAGATGGCTAGACCGATTTTAATGAAATTATATGCAAATGAAAGTTCTAGTTGCCCCATGAGACCCTATTGAATTTCATTGTATTCGGATTTTTATTTTAGAGGTTTTGTTAAAAAATGTAAAAATCACGAAACATCAATATCTCAGAAACCACACAACCGATTTCAATAAAATTGGGATCAAATGAACGGGCTATTTAAAAAACCCTTAACTCTTGAATTTTATATAGATTGAACACGTGCTTCAAAAGTTATGAAAAGAAACGTCTTCTGAAGACTGTTTAATTTCACTAATGTTTCTCAGAGATGGCTGAACCGATTTCCACAAAATCAGTGTCATATGAAAGGTCTAGTTACCCCATAAGACCCTATTGATTTTTTTTGCAATCGGACTATTACTTTGCCTGTTATGTTTGAAAATGTGAAATCTAGCTATGAAAAGAAACATATTCCGAAGAATACATAAACTCACTCATTTTTCTCAGAGATGACTGATTTATAGGTGACCAATAGGTGGATTAATTTAGGTTTTATGTTTATCAATAACTTCTGCGATAGAATAAATATGACTAAAATTCTCCAAGAAATATTCCCGAAACTGCTTACACGTCGTAGACTTATCAATTCGTAAAAACCACTCGGCTTTAGATCCATCATTCGCCGGATGCATTAGAGTGACGTCATAAAATTCGCTATCGGAAAACTTAGCAACGGAATGTTGGATATCCTGGTTCTCCGCTTGCTTGTTTGAAACAAAATCGCTTGTCGCCAGTTTCCGACGTAGGTCATCAATCAATTTCGGCATCCAATTGAGCCTCTTCATCCGGTGCTTTCGGTTCTTCTGCTTCCGCAGAACCTTCTGGTTCTGTTCTGGTTGACTCTCGAAAAGTGCACGCAAATGACGCACCGTTGCTGTCGTTGGGTACTCGACGTTATGCTTCGTCAGCCATTTCTTCAGTTCAGCTTTGCTCATTCGATAGGCCATCTTTCAAATTTCGAGTGAAATCCACTTCTGATGTTGTAGAGATAAAATACAAAACACGTGGTTTTCTGATGTAACAATTTTTCTGTTTTATTATCGATTATATCGACCGTTCGCGATACTGGCTAGTGCTTCGGTTCTAACGTTAACCATTCTCAATCCTGTACACGCATATCACTCACACACTCACATTTAGGGCCGATAGAGGGAAGGATCACAACAGATGTAACGCCTCGACGGCACTGTTTGTGTTTCACAGTGTAGACAGTTTGGAAAAAATCAAACAAACACGTTATAAACTATTATTTGTGTAAAAACTTCTGATTTACCAAGTAATCATCGTTCACGAGAAATGTTACTTTTCTCATTTCATTGTGAAAACGGCAGCTGGAGCGCATCGAGAACTTAAAAAAGTTTACGGAAATCCTTCTCTTATTGAAACAACGCAACGTACGGTGGCTTTAACCCATTCCCAGCATCACCTGACATTCAAACTCTGATTTACATTTAACAGTTATACTTGAAAATTTGCACTATAAAACTATTCAGTATGGTTAGAGAACAGATTGATATTTAATATGCAATATAGTTTGTGTCAATTTTGCATATAGTTGTTGAGTAATAAGAGTTTAAAGTTGATTTTTCAAGGCACAAACTGATTTCTCTCAGCCGTGAATGGGTTAAGGACAATAACTACGATGCTTAAGTCCACGTGAAAGAAGATAAAGACGCTAAATTGGAAAAAATATAAAGAATTTAAGAGGATCCATGCCAAACGCAGGAACAGCTTGCTTCGGTATTAGGAGTTAGCCACCAAGCCATTTGCAACGCTTGCATGTTTTGGAAATGATTCAAAAAACAAGGGACTTGGGTTCCTTATGATTTAAAGCCAAGGGATGCTGAGTGTCATGTTTTCGCCTGTGAACAACTTCTCTAGCGGTAAAAAAGGAAGGTCCTTCTTTATCGCATCGTAACGAGTGACGAAAAATGGATCATTACAGCAACCTAAAGAAAAGAAAGTCATGCTGACTGCCCGGTAATGCTTCTACGTCGTCGGCTCAGTCATATATTCACACTACGGCCAGGCCGGTGTTATTGATTATGAGGTGTTGAAACCGTGATATCAATTGAGTTTGAGCTTGAGCTTGAATGATCGCACATTTCATAGTTGCTCCTCCGTGATGGATCGGAGCTAGTGAAGTTGCATAAAGAACCACTGTTAGATGGCTGCTTTGGGATTAATTTACCATTTTCAATTTGCAACAATTCAGTAGCTTCCACTTTGCATAGACCAATAACGGCGCCTGTTGCGTGCTTACGTTCGGTTAGGAAAGAAAAGAAGGAATTGTTATAATAGTTATTGCAAGAGACCGAGTTTACCTCTGCATCTCTTACAGCTATAACGGAAGAGAATGTTACTTTGTCACCGTAGTCAATGATGGATTTTTATACTTTTACCGTTCCCTCTACACAGACTGATGAGCAGTTCTGTGAAAAAAAAAGACATCGATTCGTGGATAGATAGGTATATTGCTATAGCTATATCGAAAGATGAGACAAAGTTGTAGCTAGCAATGAGAATTTTTTTACGTCTAGCCCTATAACTTTGAAAAACATTGAATTTTATCATTTCTAACCTCCAAAATTCCACTATAAGCACCATGTGGTGACCATAATAGTGTCAAAAGTAAAACTCTGCGGGCTGTTAAAAGATTGTCAATAAGTCTACCATTTTATGTTTTTTTTTATCATTCAATTTGTTGTTGTTCATTAATTGCAGTATGTTCATCTAAACTTGCCTTAAACTCCACTGTGTCGCGTTTTTACCTCGTAAAAAAATTAGAAAACCCCCTTTTTTATGAGGAGATTCCCTCAATAGCTTGATGGTTTTGAAATTTCTTCACAAATTCGAACTACATTTTGATAACATTTAAAAGTTTTTAATGCTAGCAGTTTTCTGTTTGTTTTCTTAGCGCCCGTTATTTTTTCATAATTCTGTGTCTGTTAGCGCCTTAATGAATTCTGAAAATTCCCGTCTACGAACGCTCTATTACTCCAGATTCATGCTTTTTTCTGTTTCATTTCAACTATTCTGATGATTTCTATTGAAATGCTCAGTTTATGCGTTTGTGTTCAAATTCAAGCATGTTGCTACAATTTATGTACTTAACTTTCTGTTTTATATATCTGATTATCAACGGCCAATTTCAAGCTTTTTAAGAGCTAAATTTTTGCATTCATTTTTACGCTAGATTAGAGTGTTAAATGTTTTCAATTAACTGTTGTTCTGAGCATATTTCAATATTTTCTTAGTATTCCTACCGCCCTAGTATTATTTGGAACTAGATGAATTTCTGAACTTTTTGTCTACTTGGCTTCAGCTTTTTTTTCTATCACCCAGACAATTGATCAACGTGCATCAGGCTTACCAATAACGGAATTTTTTACAATTTCCAAATAACTTATAATTTATTTGAGATTTTTTTTTTCTGGCGAGCGTTTAGACAAAAATATTGTTCAAATTTTGTGCTTTGGGTGAGAAATGTTGAAATATTATATCTGCAAAACAAAATCCACTCAACAGCTATCTCACCCGGTCTTATTCCAGTACAAGTATTACGTCCGCTTGAAAAGGAAACCACTTATAGGGTTTTTGAAGCAACAATCACATCTTTCTACAATTTCGTGATGGTTATTGCCGCTGCCACCCTAAATGATTCAGCGTAATGAGTTTGACCTTGACCACTCAGATATATTATCACAATCTATAGAAGAAAGTGAAACCATCTTCATCGATCACTAGCTTTCATTCAGCCACATTTAGCTTTCTGCCGACCAAAAACTAAGGGATAGTAACCCTTTAATCGTTAGTGGAAACAGCTATTAGTTTCTTCCTCATTCCAAGTTATGTCGGTACCTCAACGGAAAGCTATTTGGTTTGTGGTCGTGATGATTGTGATCATTCACTTCATCACTCAAAACGAAAAAAAAGCTGTATTCCCCACAGCACTCCACTTGATCAGAGATGCATGAAGGGCGAGATTGGGCATGAATGAAGATGCAGCCGCAAACGGAATAGCATGTCGGAGCAGCACATTCTTTGACAGAGATCGGCTAGTTTCGCTCTCTTCATACTACATAGCGTCGGATGGTAATAATACCCATCCAGCGGATTGTACACAAGCGTGTATTCGCCAGCACTTAGAAAGAAAGTGTGTCAGAGACTTATTGGAATCTGATCATAAATGCGTGTTTTGTTTTGGTTATGAGCCTCCGCTGCGCACCATTCACACTGTACAAGCGCTTTCGGTAAGGTGCGCTGAAACGTTGAAAGTTTATTGACCCTTCGCCTTCTGTGTTTTTTGTGTTTGTATATGGATTACATGCATAGTTGACAGTTTAATTTTCATAGGACAATAGGAGATAATTTGTCTATGCGAATGAAGGTTAAGTTAATATGAGCTCATGCGCCTAGACAAACAATTGACATTTCTCTTTCTATTTTATTTCAAGTGACATAGAAATTAAAACTACAAAGTAAACTATCTTTCTCATTCAACAGATCCGAGAAGCGCAACGCCAAGAGGCTTACAGGATAGCCCAGGAGCAAAAGTTGATCGCCAAACAGCAACAGATCATCAATCATCAGGCATTCATACAGGAAGGCGTCACTCCACGGCCAGTCGACCCGTTCTATAGTCCCATCCTGCAACGGATGGACAAAGTGTTCAACGCGCTCGGAATCGTCGATGAACACTGCCGTGAAAGGCTTGTCTGTGCCATGTACAAAACCCCACTCAAGTACAGTCCGCACAGTAACTACATCTCAGCGGAATTGAGCAGGTAAGTCGTGGGTGCTTTGCTTTGAGTTTCACTTGAAAACAAGTTCATGCCGGTTCGCCTCAATGAACTTAATTGATTCTATGCGAATATGCAACGATTTTTATTTCATAATCACCGCTGACGCTAGTTGCAGAGAAATATTATGCAAACTGTGTAAGCAACAATCAAGTCATTATGATTAGCGCCCCCTACGTCACTGTTATGATGTTACATCCGTGGGCGTCGTGAAAATGTTTGAGTAATTGTTTTCTCAAAAATACGTCATATCGGATGAAAGTTGCTCTGAATGATTTTAGCTGAGCTAATCCGTAAGCCTACGGAGCAATTCCACGAAAACCGGGCAACCAATTGAATCGACCATGTTTGATTTGGCTGAAACTTTGGTTTAATTTTTTGGCACACGACTCATTTTTGGGAAGCTATTGAAAAATGCTATTTTGGGAAATTATTGATGATTGCAAATATTTTTAGAGCCTAAACGGTTTGTTTGATTGGTATGATGGCTTTGGCAAAGTTGTAGAAAACAATTTTGTCCTTCCAAAAAATATACACTACAAAAACAATGTTTTTATCTTGAACCAAAGTTAAAAGAAAAATTAAAAATAATTTTTCTGAAAAAGCTCATTTTTTGAAAATCTTATATTTTTTATGAAAACTACAACAAATTACCTAAACAATGAAACCGGTCCGATCATGGAGAAATCAAGGAATAAAAGAATAAAAGAATCATATTTTATTTATTCCTTTTTTCGAGGGGTATAATATTTTTAAAAGGACAAAATTGTTTTTTCGAACTATATTTCTATTTTTAACAACGGCTTTTACCCATTAACATTCAAGTTCATTAAGCAGACAATGTGTGCAGCAGGGAAATTGAAAAATAAGCGAACTGAAAATATGATACAGATTTGGAAAAATATATCGCATCCCGACGGGACTTGAACCCGCAATCTCCCTGTCTCCGGCATGGTGTTTTTGACCAATTAAACTACGGGGGACGGTGGTACTGTTCCACAATCTATATGCTTATCACATTTCACTGCCGACAGGAAGTGCGGTGCTCGCGTTGTGAACGGACTGGAAAATTTTAGCAAACAAATTTACCACCTCGATGGGAGAGTTTGCCGTTGTACCATCTAGAGCAGTGGTTCCCAACCTCTTTTGGCTCAGCGGCCCCTTATGCTGAACACAAAGAGCTCCGTGGCCTCCTTTGCGAAGCACAGAGAGCATCGCGGCTTCCCAAAAGAATTTCAGATACAAGTTTTGCAATACGAGGCTGCGTTTTTCAGTCTCATATCGTCCTACAAGTCTAATTCCTTCAACGTCTTGATTGTAATACGCAGGAGAGTTGGAAACCCGCTTTCACAGAGATACCTGGAAACAAAAATTTAATTGCCTAAAAAAATTCAAAAGAGTTCCGCGACCCCCATAGATGAGCCTTGCGGCCCCCTTGCCGGCCGTGGACCCCCGGTTGGGAACCACTGATCTAGAGAAACCGAATGAATTTCCAGAACATCGAAGGGTTTTGCTTGAGGCTGGACTGTGTTCTCTCAGCATAATATTTGAAGCTGGTTGCAAGTAGCGAGCTGTACTGACTTTCGATTGAACGAAGTGAGTTTCGACTGTCCTCGGATTTGGAGATGAAGTATTGCTTGCGGGCCTTGCGGAGTTTATTGCGTAGAGTACGAAGTTCAACGTTCCATCAAGGCTTCCACTCAGTGCCATTGAAGAGAGATCGACGGAGAGGGACATGGTCGCGAAAGATTTCATTGAGTTTTTCGTATTCGAATCTGTCAGTAATGACACTGAGTCACCGTTCATGAGCCGGTTCCAGTCTACTCTGCTGAGAAGGTCGTTCAAGAGATTAAATCATAGTTCTTAAAGTCCAAAACAGCAGGGGCATGCTGACAGTCGGGTATGCGAAACACGACGTCGAATTTTAGAATGAATTGCGTTCACATATGAATTGACCTGACTCAAGCCATTTGAAAGTATTTCTTCCACGAGAGTTTCCTCTTGCTCGGTTGATGCATTCGAAGGCAGATATCCGTTGATATCCTCGTCAAAGTTCCATTAGTGTTACATCCTTTCTTCTACTTTTTTCTTCATTCATACAGTTATCTCGTGTATTCCTCCAACCAGGGGGGTTCTATCAGTCAAATATCGTGAAACCGTAACCAGGGCCGGCGTTTCATGTGGGTAGTATGGGTAGTAGTACCCACTCGGAAAATATCCATGTGGGTACTTACCCACATGGAACTACCGCCACATGGAACTATCGGACAAAACCAAAAAAAAGTACTGTTGCGAGCGACAGATTTTTTGATGAATATCGTTGAGCGAGAGTTTATAAATCTACAGACTTATGTACAGTTGTAACGTTACTCAGAGAAAAGGATTATATTTTGATTGTTTCATTTACGATATAATTTTGAATTTCATTCAGTTTGTTTTCTCGTTAAAATTTCCCATGCCAAATTTGAGGTCTATCGGACTTTGTGAAGTAGAGCCTCAAAGCGGTCAAAGTTACAGTTTTTTGATCGATGAAAGAAATGTTCGAGCTGGGAGTGTCTCTTGTGTGTTCTGGTGTAGCTCAAGTCTCCCAACGCAAAAGTTTCTATGCCTCTGAAAGTTAATTTTTGTTTTTACAACAAATTTCCATGAAACAAAATCAGTTCTCGACATTTCATGCATTTCTAAGAGATTTGCTATAAAAAAAATCGATTTCTGAAACTTCAAGAACTACTCTTGTGCATTTTTAGGTTGGTCACGACTCTCAGAAGTTCGATTAAGCTCAAATTTTGGATGAAATTTTTTTCGAGAAGACGAAATTGTTGAGGCCCAACGTTAGCATTGAAAAAAATGCTCAAAAAGGCCGATTTTTCATGAGTTTACCTTTACACGCACTGACGAAACTACCAGCATCGATTATAGTAGCATGAATCAGCAGAAAAAAATTGACTCTACTCCGTTCAGAAGCGTGCGCGATCAAAGAACGTTACCTCGTCGCGTCGAAAACAGACATCGTACAGAAATGGGACGCCGGCTACGCTTGTTTTGGTGTCTACAACATCTTGGCACTGCTGGACTACAATCAGAGCATCGAAAGAAAGACCGGTTCCGGGCGGCCGACGACCCTGAGCGACAAGAAGCTCCATAGAATGCTGAAGAGGAAAACCGAGGGAGAAGTGGCTACATCGCTGAGTACGCTTGATCGGGAGGTCGGTTCAACCGGCCAAACAGTGGAAAAGTACCTGGCGAACATGGACATCAGAAAGCAAAAGTCCCGTCCATTGGTCTCGGAGTTGCTCGATGGTCGAGTCGATTTTTCCGACGAATCGCCACGTGATGATGGTGGTCCAAGCTGAGACCTATCTCACCCTGGATGACAACGACTGGCAGGGCACTCCATATTTTACTTTACCCACGAAGGAGGTGAAAATCATTCCACACACCAAGTTCCCAAAGAAGGTGCTGCTGTGGCTGACAATTAGCGAGAAGCTTCGTACTGGCCGTGAACGGGGAAATGTATAGTATGAAGTGACTCTCGGAAGTTGCGTCGTTTATCGAGAAATACCGTAGGGGTGAAGACGCGGTGCTCTGGCCGGATCTGGTGTCGGCCCACTACTCGAAGCAATCGTTGGAAGAGATGAAGCGGTTGAAAATCGATGCGGTACCCAGGTCGGCCAACCCACCCAACGTTTCCCAGCTGCATCCCATCCAGAGTTTCTGGACAAACCAGAAGCGTGAAACTCACCTCAACAATCTTGACGCGAAAATTGAGGAGGAATTTATGAATAGAACGAAGAACTCAAAAACATGCCTACTCGCATCTCCACCATGGCGAATGTTCCGGTAAACTCTCGGAAAGCCACTGCCTATATAATTGCCTTCCATAAAAAACATGACTACTGAACGAAATTCGAAAATCTATTTTCTTTTAAACATTCCATTGGCACTCTATTGTTGATGCACTGTCAACTTTTCGTAAGATCAGAAGGTCACATCCCCCAGCTACGCCTTTGGCACCCATGAACCTTCCCTATTCCTTACTACCCACTCGGGAAAAAAAAGGTGACGCCGGCCCTGATCGTAACCAACATATTTGGCAACATTGAGTTTCAAATAAATTGGGTACCTATCTTAGTAGAATGGAATTGAATTTTGAAAATAGATTATTTTTCCATTTAATTCTACTACCAATGGATCGAATACCCTCTTACCTTACGTACGTATCTGCCTACGGTATAAAAGGTTATTCGATCTTTTAGTAGTAGAATCAAATGGAAACATAACGTTTTCTCAGTATTCAACAGGGCGCCTGTTTGTTTTGGTTTTTGTCATTTTAGTCATGCAATTGATCGATGTAAAATTTAATAGAACTGCGTTGTGTAGTGAAACCTGTATTTTGCGAAAAGTGATGAAGTTTCATCGACATACAGGTAATCTATCAAACGTCATGGACCAACAAACTGCATGCACCAAAGTTGATCTGCGATAACGCACACGCATATGAAATTTGACAGCAGTAAAGCCCCCCTGCCTTCAAGCACAAGTCATTTGCTTCATATTTTCGTGCTGCACGATACAAACAAAACTCTCTTCAAACGTGAAGCTATTCAATACCGATGCACAGCCTTTATTCTTCATATATCTCCTCTTTATTGTTTTGGCCATCATGAACGTACAAATTCAAGAAACAGACAGAAACATGCGTGGTTGCTGGTTTTTAACGGTACACAGTAAAAAAAATTTACATTTCTTTAAATGCACATAAATGGAGCATTAGAAACCAGGTAATATTCCGTGTGGCATTATATTCACATGCAATGTAAATGAATATATTGTTAATTTGCATGCATATTTATATTCAAAGCTTTAAGTTTACATCACTTAACGTACAAATTTACATGGTTTAAAACGGTTATGTACTGTGCATTATTAACGGTGTGAAATTGTATATGTTTTTCACTTTATGTGCTAGAAACTGATATGTGCATTCATTTGTATTAGCTGTAAATTTCATTTTTTGGTACTGTGTAAAAAGACGGAAGGTAAAATCGAGAAACTTGCATTATAATGGTTCATTCGTAAAATCATAGTGTAATGAATCGCGATATTACTTACACTGGATACTACAGAAAAATGCTTTGGAAATTGAAAAGCAGTGAGCAAATGTTTCTCAGTCTACCAAATATATATTGAAAAAATGACATTTGTTGCAATTTCTGCATAGTTTCTAGTTGTTGTTGTTGTTAACTTGCCATTTTCTTTGGTCCAGTTTCGCCTATTATTTTTATCATACTTTTCTTCTGTAATTCTCATATTTTGAAGGGAGAAATTGACAAGTTGAATCAAATGTTTGAATTTAGATAAAAATTTTGCCCCTTGTAGTCCAGCAAAATTTGTATTGTAGTCCAGCAAAATTGAATTTTCGCCAATTTAAATTAAATTAAAAAAAAGCTTGTAAAACTAACAATCGCATTATTTAAGACAAGTAAGTACCTGCTGATGTAATTTTTCAAGAAGTTTAATTAGTATCACAAATTAGTGTCACGAATTATTGGATTAGCGGAACTGTTTCACCACTGTTGTGGTGGTTTTGTTTGTGGAAAGTAAATAACCATTGGAATATAAAACCAACAAATGAAATTAAAACACAAAGCAAAACCTTGGTGCTACATTCCGATTCGTAACTTGACATTCTGTGTATTATACACAGACTTCGCAGCCAACTGCTTAGTGTACAGGACAATTGCGTGTCTAGCGCTAGACCCTACTGACACTAACAGTCTCTCCCGAGCCGAGACTCGAGACCAACTGGAAGGCGAAACAAGAACACAATTCAGTGAAATTTACAGAAGCTTTGCACTGCCATTATAAGCCATACAGTATTTATTGACTAAATTAAAAACGAGCGATGCGGGAAGGTTCTTCAGCTAAAGTTTTCACCTCAAAAACGCAAATTATCATGAACGATAATCGGTAAAATGAACTGTTCGGAACCATGAGTAATTACCCGGTTCCATAACAATTGCCTGTTAGTCCATAACTTTGTGTCATCTATAGATAATTCATGCAATTATTTGCTACTCCGGTACCGTTTTATCAAGTTATAACAGTAATCATAAAATTGGCTGGGAACTGATTACGAGTCAACATATCATCATCACATCAACCAAGTGTCACTCTTTGTCAATCGCATAGTCTCATGCTCTCTTTGTAATAATCGGTTTACGTCACAACATAGCATCATGAGCACGCATAAACAGCGCCTGCAACTTAATAACACCCTCTACTATTGAAAACCCCCAAAGCTGGTGAAAGACTGAAAGCGAAAATCTGCACGCATCCAGTGCAATAATGAGCTTATCGCACCGGATCACCCCGCGAAGCAAATTGCATATGAAAGTAGTGCCCACATTCGCCACCCGCCCAGAGGTCTTTGCCAAGTTCATTGCCTGGTGGCACGCGGCTTTACGGTTTGCCGGCTAATGCCACGTTGCACGTGATATATGACGATTATTATATACCCTCTGATCTAACACAGTGGGAACGTCGACTGACACCAACCGCTAATCTCCCCTGCAATGGCCCCAGTAGTGATGATTATCATCGCCCCGGTATCATGCAATTGGGTCCATGCATGCATGCTTGGAGCGAGAAAATTGCGCCGAGATTTTTCCCTCCGGCGGACGATATAAAAGATTCACTTGTTGCTAGAAGAAAGCTTTTTTCGTGCACGCGTCTGTCTGTTAGCGGAAAAGCAGAAATTTTGTGGGCTCTGGTTGGTCAAACTAACCATTAACAGTTGCATTTCAAATGAATATTAATAACAGCATGTTCATCACCCATCCGTTAAAAGTATCTTATTTTAAGAAAAAATTCTAACTGCAAAAAAAAACTTAAAGGCATGCAATCCAGCGGATGCTTTCTGCTCATATAAATGTTGGAGTCGATTATTTCTACTCATGCTATGCATAAATTTAATTTTGTTAAACGCTTTTAGATGGACTTAATAATGGAATGTTATTCATTCAATCAATCACAAATTCCAAAATTGATTTCAATTTTGGCATTAATCTGTTCAATCTAAGGTCGAATTATTCACAAGTTTTCACGGTATCAACGTATGAACGGAGATGCGCCTATCTTGTATGCAACAACCTGTGCCAGTAAATGCTAACGCTTCATTCTCTCTCGATTTCGTATCATTCTAGGGACGCATCGGAGCTGCAAAAACCCACCTCGACGAACGCCGCGGTGATACGATTCTACCGATACGTTCAGGCTGCTCGTGACGGACAGGACCAACGTGACTGTCGGCAGATCTACTCGCTCTGCACAATCAACGTTGACAAGAAAAAATAGTGAAATAATTCACAATATTCCAGAAGGGGAGAAAGCAACGAACGTGAAAACAGTCAAACACCAACATTTGCTCAAATCACCCTGTAGTGGAACGAATCCTGTTGTCACATCAAAATCTCCCAGAGCAATCAAACTTTAAGTCCGAAAAATTAGGAACATAATATCGGCTTGCATCTCAAAGATCTTTTGCAAGACTGAAACGAACCCTCAGCAAATGCAGGTTGAGTATTTGAAAAACGGTTTCAGAAGAAAATTAAAAATACACCAAGTAGGTACTCAACAAGTTAATTCGAATTTCCAAGAAACCGAAATAAGTGAAAATTCTGTTCTAACCAAAAACACGTAATTTCTAGTATACGCACAAAAAGTAGAAAAAAAACTTTTCCGGTGTTATCACACACATTTAACAATGACAAAATCATCATTTAAAAAACAGCACCAGTTATGGCGATAATTTTTCTTTACAAACTGTAAATTACTATGCATATATGTTTGCTGTTAAAATCTAAAAGGCAAATTACTAGTGGTCAGAATGAAGCACCCGCGATATTTTAAGTTAATTTCAATAGAATGGGCGTTTTTTTGTGATTTTTTAGGAAACAGTCAACATTCCTTTTACGCTATTATTTCAAAATTGCTGATTTCGATGTTCAATATCCCCAGAATATATACTATACCTCTGAAATAATACGCAAGATTCCATGAATCTTAACAGATATAATTGTGCAATGAGCTACGTGACATTTGTCGTATCGTTTCGCCATAGCTGGTGCTGAATTATATTTTGGAGAAAAAGATCAAGTAGACAACTCTAGAATAGAACTACATCAAATGTTAACTTGAGAATAATGCCCATCTCAATTGACTATATAACACCACAAACGAAGTAGATTTAGAGTATGTATATAGTAAGTAGTCAATCGGAAGAAACGGTACGCTATGTAATAGTTTGAGTCAATTCTTGTAGTAATTAGATAAACCAGCTCTGTTAGCTGCGCCCAGATTGTATGCCCTTTAGCATTAGCTGTAGGATTGTGGCTGGTGAACCATAGGACAAGTAGCAAACAAATGGGTTATCAGGTGTCGGAATCCCGCTAGAGCTCTAAGTTAACTTGTATAGTGCAATTCGGAAACAAACAATGCACACCTAGGTCAGCTTTTGATTGGCCTTCAATTTCCAAACCGAAGTGCAAGTACTCGAAATTCAATTTCAATTATTTCAAACTCCATAAAGTTAATATTAAACAAAATGGTATTAGCGAGTAATTATTTATTTATTTATTTATTTATGTAGCGTCGACTAATAAATTATTTATTTATGTAATTGCTGAAAACATAACACTCATTTCACTGTACATTGGAAAATATTTAGGGGCAATAAACAAGTACTTGAACTAGAAACATAGCTGTACAAAAGGGACTTATTTTTATATTAGAGTAATATGATGACAAACTGAAATGTCACTTTCAGAAAATTCCGAATACTTGGAAAATTTCAAGGACACGAGACCTGGTCTCCTGTTCGTTGAGCACAAGCTTCGCAGCCAACTGTTAATCTGCAGGATAATTGCGGTGCTAGCAGATCAGTATCGTATTTCAAGATCCCTTGAGAGGATAGCCTAAAGCAGGCATTAGACGAAGCAAATATTTACTATTATTGGTACGAATTTTATTTGCACAAACTAAAATCCGTTGCTTCGTCTAGTGCCCGCTTAAGGATTTCTATATTTTATATATTTTAGATTTAAAAGCGTGTCAAGCAAGAGTTGTCAATAGATCTAATATCAGCATCTAAGCACGGAACAAATACGTAACTAAGGATCCAGAAACGAGATCAAATCTCTTTATTTTAAGTATTGACATCTAGCGGTGGAAGGAATGCATTTTACACTCAAAATTGTCGTTAGTCGAGAAATTCAATTTTCAACTCAAAAGAAAATATTGAGGTACCGTAACCTGGGGTGACTTTTATCACTTGTTTTTAATATATTTAAAATATTTTCAGAATTTACTGAATACAAAATTGTTTGATATTTTTAAAATGAGTCCTGGCATGCATTGAGCAAGATCCAGTCGTTATTTTGAAAGTTAACAATTGCGCTGTTTTTGAATATGCTTTAAAACTATTACATCAATCATCATTCCGGGGTGACTTTGATCACTCCATTTTCTTGCTGAATTTAGAGTGAAACTTTCCTGCTCTAACAAATTTGAACAATCTAAAACGACTTAAAGGATTTTTCTAAATACTAGAAACAACTTGGGGGCTATTCACACTTCACGTGAACAGTTTATGTTGGCGAATGTGCAAGATTCATACAAATTTTTTAGAATATGTATGAGCAATTGTCTATAAAGAGGAAAGAAGTTCCTGAACCGCCATCTCACACACATCTCAAGAACTAATTTGGGAACAAAATAAACAAACTTTACGTGTCGCAGCTTGTTGTTTTATACCTGCTTGAGCCGATTGTTTGTATACAATAAAAATCACTCAAAAACCACTTCATTTTCAATTCATATTTTGGCATGCGAAACACTCTTTAAATAGCAGGAAATGCCTGCATATTTAGTAGCAATGTTGACGTATCTAAACACAATCAGTAAAAATTACGGCAAATCTCAAGCTCTGCGAGCGTTTTTTATCACAAATTCAAAAAAGAGGTGGAGTGATCAAAGTCACCCCAGTTTACGGTAATTCAACTAACTGGTTAAAATGGTTTCAACAGTCGAAGGGTGTACGATCCAAGAAAAAATGTTAAGCAATGTTTTAATGGTTGAGAGATTTTTGGTTAAATTTTTTCTATTGATGTTTGATTGTAAATTGTGAGTCTCAACTTGATTTTGATAAATTGAAGATCACCATTTTGTCTGCTCATTAAAGCAAAAAAAAAATTGATTTTTGTTGCATGTTCAAACTATTGGAGCAAACTCTTCGAACGATCCACTGTGAAGTCAATGTAGGATAGAACAGCACAAAATGAATGCGAAAGCGTGGGTACCGATCTGCTGAAGTGTTTTGTTTGAAGTTGCATATCTGTTCTGTGTTTTCACGACAATTTCACGATTAGTGGCAAATGAAATGTAAATGGCAGAACACGCGAAGACGTGAGGATTCTGTTTCATAACTGAAGCGAGATTTTTATGTTATGACCGGTCCAGATCCGCAATTAGACCCTCTCCCCGTAAAAGGGGAAGGATCGTGTAACGACAAATTGTTATTGTATCTTTGAGTATCGCTTATAGACCGTTCCGATAATTATAAACACACTTACGATCAACCGTCATTTCAAATAACGTGCAGTATCCAACCAAACGTTGGCTGTGTCCTGTTGTTTACATCCAAAAGAAACAGATGCTGTCATTTTTTCTAACATTTAGTGCGAAATTTTGAAAATGCGTGGCCTTTCTCCCGAGCAAAGAAAGCGAATTGTGCACAAATGGGGCACCGTGAGTGGTCTTTCTATAAGAAAATTAGCCAGAGAAGAAGGTATAAGTGTCGGAGCAGTTCAAACCGCATTACGGAAGTATTGTGAAGAGTGCACATTTACTGATGCCCCAAGACGTGGTAGAAAACCCGGGCCTGTTAATCCCACAATGGACAAAAACGTTAAGGAATACTACAAGCGGCATCCTTCAGTATCAGTACGAGATGTGGCGAGAAAGCTTGGAACCTCGGCGAGTAACGTTATGCGTGCCAAGGGAAGAATGGGTCTGCAGACCCGTCGGAAGCAGAAGCAGCCAAAACGAAATCCAAAACAAGCTGAATCTGTGGAATCGAGAGCTCGGAAGCTTTATGGCAAACTTCTGACCAAAAAAATGGGGTGTGTTATCATGGATGACGAAACCTACATAAAACTGGACTATAAGACTCTGCCAGGACCGCAATTTTATACATCACCGAAGGGAAAGGATGTCCCTGGACCACTGAAAGCCATTTACACCGAAAAATTCGGCAAGGAGGTAATGGTTTGGCAGGCCATTTCTAAATGTGGGAAAATATCTCGTCCATTCATTACGAATGACACAATGAATAGTAAAATTTACGTGAAAGAGTGTTTGCAGAAAAGGTTGTTATCCATGGTTAAGCAGCATAACAATCCTCCAATCTTTTGGCCCGATCTTGCTTCCTGCCATTACTCTAAGGATGCACTAGGGTGGTATAAAACATGTGTCCCAAAGGAGATGAATCCTCCAAACTGCCCTGAAATTCGCCCTATTGAAACTTTTTGAGCTTTGACCAAGGCAAAGCTGAGGAAATATGTCAAACCAGCGGACAATGTTGAAAAATTTAAAAAAGATTGGCTTAAAGTGGTAAAAGTGGTCGGAGAACACACTGTGCAAAAGCTTATGAGTAGTGATAAGAGAAAAGTTGGAGAACTCGCGTATCCTACGAAAAATAATCTCAACTTGAATTGAAACTGAAAAGAAAACACTTATTGTCTATATTTCAGAATAAAATGACCCGAAAAATCTTGTATTTTTTGTTTTATCCAAAAAAGAAGATGTTTTTATAATTTCCGGAACAGTCTATACGTTCTTGAAAGCACATTAAACAGATTTCAAACAAGATAATCTTACACTGAAAAAAAAATCCACGGTATTTTGACGTATTTTGGCATTTGACGCGTTTTAGTATTGAAATCTGAGTGTAAAAAGATTGCTTGTGGTATGCATGACATGGCAAACCGAAGTGTAAGACACTTGATTTCGCGCTGTGAAGTGAAACGCAAGTGTATTCCACTTAGATATGAAAAGTTTAATCTATTACCACAGAAGTAAGTGGAATCCATTTGGCAGTAACGTGTCGGTTTTTTATAGTGATAAACCTATTCAGGTATTGTAGGGGAATTAGGGCCAAATTCACATGTTGACATTTTACGTGGATTAGACCTACCAATCGATTTCTAAGATTTCTTCTTCAATATAAGACGTAATTTCGTTACAACACTTAGATACTAGCGGATCCATTGGTGCTGTACATTCTTGACATTATTTTGCTTTGTGAAATATATTGAAACCATGCCAGAACTGTTTTCGTAGAATCATCGTTCTGCTCTCAGTTTTTGTCCGATTTAAGATTTGTTTTATTTTGAGATGGGTAAGAAAAAGCAATTATGTGGACGAGCTCTTAGAGTTTTTAAACTTGGTCTTAAAACAAAATGGCGACGAAAAACATCAAAAATTTTCAATTTCATAAAAATTTAAAATGGCGCCATTGTTGTCCCTTAAGGTAAAACTTGTCCAAACTCGGGGAAATTTGTTTTTGCGTTAAAATACATAAAAATATCATACATAAGAGCCAACACGCAAAAGTTTTAAACACAATCAGTCAATGTGTCCTCTTAATGGGCACATATTCTGCTCTAATTTCGCACAAAAAATATGTAGAATGCATAACGCAAAAGCTACACAAGAAATACATAGACATGATTGAAACCAAAATATGTGTCATATACTCACTTTACTTAACTTTTTCGGCGAGAGACCGATTTTCGATCCAATGCGGAATCCAGAATACGTCGCCATGTCACACGGTCTTGGGCTGCTATTCTCCAATATCCCCTAACACCTATTTCGCGGGCATCCTCGTCGACAGCACGCATCCAACGAGTGCGGGACCTACCTCGAAGTCGACGGCCTCTATCGGGATTTCTTCTAAATACAGTCTTCGCTGATCGTTTTTCCGGCATTCTAGCTGCATGCCCAGCCCACTGCAGCCCGCCGTGTTTTATCCGCTTGACTACATACGTCGATTTGTACACCACTTCATGGTTTATGCGTCTGCGCCAAACACCAATTTCTAGTTTGCGCCAAGGATTAAACGCAAAATACTACGCTCAAAAACACCAAGAGCTCGCCGTTCGGCCTCTTTCAACGTCCATGCTTTATTGTCGTAGTGGGTCACGGGAAGGATTAGTGTTTTGTAGAGTGCAAGTTAAGTACGGGTTTGCAGACTGGTTACATAATCCGTTGAAGGCTTTGTTTTCAGCTGCTATCCGTCTCTTTATCTCACTGCTAACCTCGTTGTCAAATGTCACTAATGTACCCAGGTTAATTAATTCGTCGACTACTTCATAAGTTTCCTCAACAACCAGCACCTTTGTACTTCGTTTTGGCAGAGTAAATGATGAGGCCTATTCTCGCAGCTTTCCTCCTGAGAGGTCCGAAGGCCTCTTCCACTGCTCTACGGATGATACAAATGATGTCGATATCGTCCGCAAAACCTAGAAGCATGTGAGACTTCATAATGATGCTGACGCATGCTGTAGAGTCTTTAAGGGTGGCACGTATCAGCCTAATTAGTTTTGTTGGGAAACCATGTTCGAACATAATTCGCCATAACTCTTTTCTCTTAACTGGATCGTACGCTGTCCTGAAGCCAATAAACAGATGATGAGTCTGCAAGTTGAATTCTCGAAATTTATCGAGTATCTGTCACAGGGTGGACATGTGGTTCGTAGTGAAGCGTCCCCCTCGAAAACCACATTGGTAATCGCCAAAAAACCCTATGGAACACAATACGGGAGAGAATTTTGTAAACGGTGTCAGAGAAAAGTTATGCCTCGATAAGTACTACAGTCCAGGCGGTGCACTGTGGGGCGACTCCATACAAAGGCTGGCCAAGCAAAAAAAGTGTCGATAAATGTGACAAAAACTTGGTATTTACATCATTTTGGAGCACTGCACACGAATTTGGCATCCATTTTTTGTTTGGGACCGTCCATAAAGAACGAAATCCATCTTTTAATATTTTTTGGCACTTTTTTCCTTTTTTATAGAATTATATGATCTTTGACCACAAGTAGTGCCACCGGGCGTCTTTCCCATTGAAAAAAATACGTAATTTATGGACGACCCCTCGAACTGAACAAATTTTGCCTAAATATATATATATATATATATATATATATATATATATATATATATATATATATATATATATAAATTTTTAAATAAACTAAAACAACATAAGTAATACAAACTAATTACAAATTGAAAGAGTCATCATCATCATCATCTTCCGCTGTGATCGCTTAGATCTTGTGTTGAATTGTTTCCAGAAAATTCGAAGTTCATTACACTTATCAGCAGGAAAAATGTCTTTCGCTGCAATTTTCATTTCTTCTAGTGATTTTCGATGTTTCATTGTTTCATATATATATGTTATCTTCCTAATCCGGTTTCTATGGTTGAAAGAGAGCATTTAAATACATGTATAACACCATGAATTGACAACTTACTAGACATTGAATTAGGTGGTGCCGCTGAAGTTGAAGGCTCCATAATAAAATTCAACGAATTTATGAATTTGAAAACCAATACACTGGAATGACACAACGTTCTAAATGAATACGAAAAGATGCGGAGGGCGACAACTGTTCTTTGTTTTTTTTTTTCTCATAGAGCAAAATGTGTGCTTTACTTTGTATGCAAACGAGTGCGAAGCAAAAGCCATCTGCAAGCGGGCTATTGTTAGCCGGAGATTGATGGTATATGAATTTGCTGCTAGTATTTGACACTTCAATCAGTTTAACGAATGTCATGATCATAAATTGAAAAGGGCTCAATGTTTTAAATAATGTTTTAAATTTGCAGAAAGTGATTAAGTTTGACATAATTAAAATTTCATAAAGATTTGTTTACTGTTTTCTTGTTTAACACTTATTTTATAACTTTTCATTGATAAATTTTGTGGTTTTTGCCCAAATGTATATTTTATCCTTACGGATTGAGTACGATATCAGAAATTTTCATTAATGGGGTATCATGGTTATGATTAAAATAAATCCTGGATGAAATTTAAACTTCAAAAATAAAAACTAAAAAAATCTGCTATCGCTTTTTTCACTAAAGTGACAATTTGCGCAGTTTTGCGCTACAGCGGACAGTATGCATTTGAAAGCTTACGTTTTTACCTAAATTTTGAATGTAGTCACAGCCGTGGCAAACTGCGGCAAGCTACTTTTCTACAAAAAATCACGTTTTTCAAATTTTTTTTAGTGTCAGGCCTACTATAACCAAATTTTACAATATCTAATGAAAAGAGTTTGTTTTGCACAATATTTACAACAACTTTTCCTATGAGGTCAAAAAAAATCCAACCTTTCATTGAAGCTACAGTGCGTTTCAAAGTAATGTACTTTTTTTTTTCAAAAAAAAGACAAAAAACGTCAGTTCACCAAGCTTTGAAAAGTCATAAAAAATTCAGATTTCATGATATTGCGCCAAAATTTTTGATTTAGATACTTGAATGTTGTAGCAATGGAGGAAAAATATTATGAAACAGCTAACGAAAAAAAAATTTGGCTGATGGCCAGCGATTCCCCACTGTGCGGTGGCTTTTCTTGAAAATCGGACATATGAGACCCTCCAACCAGTCTGAGGGTAATTCTTCGTCAACAAGATCCGATGTAAAGCACGATACAGCTAATCGCTCCCGATTATGAAGAGTTCGGCTGGAATGCCGTCCTTACCAGCTGCTTTGCAGTTCTTCACTGCTTTCTTCACCTCATCCATGGATGGTGGGTCCACAGCCTTACCATCATCCTCAACCACCAACCTGCTTCATTCGACTACGCGGCTTTCTTCACTATTCAACAGCACACTAAAGTGTTCCTTTCAACGCCTGGCCACCTTCATTCTATCGGTAATCAGATTCCCCTTCCTATCGTTGCACATGACAGGGGCTGACACATTTCGGTTCTTGAAGAAGCTTCCCGCATCGTGCCTGGAGAAGTAATCTCCCGCCTGCTCAAGAATACGCTCCCAATGCTGTCGTTTCTTCTGGCGTTGGAGCGTTTTTTCGCAGTTCTACCTTTCCGGTATCTACCTACGCTCCGACGAGTCAGAGCCGTTACTAACATGTGAACTCTAGAGCGGTTGTTTTCATCCGTCGCTAGCTGGCTCCCAGCGTCAAACCACTTATTGGACGTGGCTTTCGCAGATGTACCCAACACTTCTCCCGCTGTGGTACTGATTGTACTGTGGATATGCCTCCACTGTTCATTCAGGCTACCTCCAACTTGATCCTCGATCCGCTCATCAACGTTTTTCAGATACTCTGTAGCCACTTCTCCAGTTGATACCCGCTGGATGTTCAACTGTATCTTTCTGTAACGTCTGAAAAGTGTCGACCATCAATCAGAACATGGTCCGTCTGAGAGCAGATCTCTCCATTCGGGAGCCTCCAGGTGTGCTTACGTATATTCCGGCGTGCAAAATAAATGCTACAGATAACCATACCTCTGGCTGCAGCGAAATTGACAAGCCTCAGGCCGTTATCGTTCGTAGTAGAGTGGAGGCTTTCTCTACCCATCACTGGGCGGAAAAAGTTCTCCTGCCTGACCTGCGCATTTGCATCCCCGATCACGATCTAGATGTCGTGTCCTGGGCATTCATTATACGTCTTTTCCAGGAGCTCATAGAACTCCTGCTTCTCTTCATCGGGTTTATCGTTGGTCGTTGCGTACACATTGAACAGGCTGTAGTTGATTAATTTGCCCTTAATTCTCAACACGCTTATACGGTCACTGATCGGCCTCCATCTAATGAGACGCTTCATCTGTTTCCCTATGAGCACGAAACCGAATCCCCTTTCTGCTTTCACGCCGCCACTGTTAGTAGTAGTTGTGGTACTTAAATGAAGTGCCCGCAATAGGATCTACTGCCCATTCGCATTCACATTCTTCCGTTTCGGCCACCTCACCTCCTGTATGGTAGCAATCTCCACATTCACCTTCTGCAACTTTATATCCAGGATTCCTGCACGTGTCGGTTCGAGTAGGGTAAGCATGTAAAAAAACAGAGATTACCGCAGTGCTTTTACTGTGGGTGTTTTACGTAAATATAAAATGAGAGAAAAATCTAGATAGGAAAGTGTATTGCGTTGTTGGCTTTGAATCTCGACACTAAAAAAAATTCAGCCGCTCGTCACACATGTTTGCTCTACGAATTCTATCGAATTTATTTCAGCAGTGTACTCCACGGCATTCCTCTGTGTATTCTCTCTAGAGTGATTCACCACTCTTCTTTCACTCAGCTGTGATGTAAGCAGTAAAGGTTTTAGTTTCTCTACGAGCAACAGAGATACAGCACAAAACGAAAGAAAAATGTAGTGCAAAAAAATTGCCACGGTGGATATTCACAAAGATAACTAGAACAAGATACCTAACTTCCATATTTTTCATACATTTTGAACACGACCGACTTCCGACGGTTAGTGCTGCCATCTGATGACTTAAATTCTCATAAAACTGACACTATGAGCAAAACCGATTTATCGTGCATAGTCCGTTACCGATCGTTGAGCTGATCAATATTGTATATTTAAAAGGTATAGCAGTTTAGTCAGCTCGACGCTTGAAGATAACATTCAGATTAATTAAATTGTCATTTTTTGCACTTAATGCTATTGCCATACTTTTTGCACAAGAAAAGTGTGAAATTGACTGTCAGAGTGGGGATTTATATTGAGGGGTTTTATTTTCAGGTCCCATTCTACCAAAACTTAAAGTTCGATATGTCGCAAACAAGGTTTCAGAACCTTTGTGCGTATGGTCAGGTTCACCGGGGCACCTGATTTTTGCTTTGTTAACCTCGGCAAGAGTGGAAAACTTGGCTGTAAAGCGTGCTCATAGCGGTTATCAGGAAGTTCTGATGGTACGCTTTATTTTAAATGATGCGCCGAAAATTCTTAATTTTTTCGGAAAGTTTTATGTTTGAGAACTTAACATTCGTACACTTTATTAAATATCATTTTTCGGATGGCAGCACGGAACAGTTCTTTGAAGTCGACTGAAAAAATTTTTTCACCTTTCAGCAGTCATGTCTTGGCCTTGTCGTCAGTTGATTTTGACCTTAAGTATACATCAGCGACAATCATGTCCGAGGAATTCTGCAAGAGTCAGGTATCTTGTTCTAGTCATCTTTGATATTCACCTTCTCACATATTGAGCAGAATACTAAGCATGCCCATAGGCAGTGATGGCGCATTTTCATCTGTATTTCGAAGTTCAGAAAATCTTGTCACCATGGTGAAATTAAAAAAAATCTGTATTAAATCTGCATATGTACTGGGGATATCTCTCTATAGAAAAAAGCAATATAGTTTGTTTAACATACATCCGGTGACTCATTCACGCACACGCGTAACATATAAATATAATAAAACCTCCTACACGCTCAACAGCATTAAGGTTCATTTTCGTTTTTTAACTTATCAAGAAGTTTTATTCGACGACGTCCAATAAATCTGTATAATTCTGTAATATTTCCAGAACATGTGTAATCTGTATGTATTGCTTATTGCTTTGACTACTGGATTTTCAGCTCACTTCTTCGAGCACAGTTTGAATCTGTGCATTGTTGTTGCCAGAAAAGATTGAGTAACACTAATACACTTCCTTCGGAATCACATTTTCTCTAACTCCAACTTATTTTTTTTAAATGTTCAATCAAAAGTGGAATTTATTGAATGTATTGCGTAACACTTATTAGGTGTCCGTATATGAATAAATTATTTCAACCACAAACAAAATATTTTATATTTTCAATATTTTTACAATTGTTTTTTCTAATAATGGATATTGGCATCACTGCTGCACACGAATGAAAGCAAGCTGTCAAAAAGTATGGTGGGTGATGGTGAATTCGTTTTTGTGGTGTAGCTACACTCGTGTTACACTTTTTACCTCGTAACTCCGTGAACCGGCGCGAAAACGAATTCATAAGTGTTGTAGCACGCCAACATCGTCTAGCGACGATGGCGTACTTAAGTTCCAAACGTTATTCAGAGCTAACGCCAGGGATTTCCATTCCGCACTTGACCGTAAAAATGAGCGATTTAAGCGCCACCTCGAATGAGGATCGCTCACCAATGTTTAATTGCCCGGTATGAGACCTAACCTCAGGTAGGTGCTTGTTCAACGCGTCAAAGCGGTCCGGCTGTCCCCAACTTCCCCCCTCACTAGACTTACTAGATCTCACTAGACTCTCACGACCATCATTCACGGATTCACCCTTCTCATCCGAAAGCAAGCTTTCCCTAAAAGCTTCTCTTGAACATCATGGGAGTTTTCCCCCTCTTGTCGGCATACGCAAATACGGCAGTGGTCACGTGGTCGCCCTTCGAAGCGAAGTTCGCAAGCATAGGTTCAAATCGAAACGATACGCGCGAGCAGAAATCTTTTCAGGGGGGCTATTCACCAAAAAAACTACACAGCGTAATAGGGAGGCATTAGGTAATATTTGCAAGAAATAATTTACACATGGTTATTCTAGTTGAATCACAATCTTATTCTAGTAACTCTCGATTTTTATCATCTTTCCTTTCCCTATCCTATCTGTGCGTGTCTTTACTGATTTACCAGACCATTGTCTATCGCTTAACAAAGCGTTTGCCAAATCGCCTGCATGCAATCTCAGCAGCGGACAAATTTCATCATTTGAATATATGTACGTTCAATCTGGCGACGTTCTCTGACCGTCGGTCACATGTGCACACGGACAATCGAATAATAAATGAGCTCAAATGAGTACTTACAGGCCTGTAGCAATAGTTTGTTGGGGGAATACCTCTGGCTGTGCCTTACAGCGTGTGGTACGGCGAATGATGGGCAGCAACGATGCGATGAGATTCTCTGCTTCGGCACGCGTTGCTTGCTGCTGGTGCTATCCTGATCCACCTAGTAGGGTGGGGAGGATCCTGTGAATTCGCCTGTATCTCGATGATCGTCTGATGTGGGCGCGATGGTTACGGCGCGGCGCTTTCTGGCCCCGATGATGGTTAGGCGGAATTTGCGCACGGTAAACCCAACGGAAAAAATGTGGCGGTGGTCGATTGGCTATATTGAAAAAAGAAAGCCGTGGGACGGTTGTTCGGCGAGGATTAAGACACGCACTTTCCTACACGCACAGATTCTTATACCTTTCTTCTCTTGGCACAAACGAAACTAGCCTAGCTATGCGAAGGTTTCTAATTCGGTTGAATTTCACTGCAAAGAATCTTGATGATTAGCACTCTTGAAAATTTTAACAAGTTAAACTGTCCCTACTTCGACGATCGCGAACAAGCGAGGCAAGGCCACACTTCCGATACCTTTTTAGGTTTACTGGCAAATGGACGAGAAAATCTCGAGTCCTCAGCTAAATAGTTTTCCGAAGTCGGTCTACAGGAAGTGCGTCACCTCCGAACGAGTTGGACAAATTCGTTAGCTATAGATCGTTCCTGAGCAATGCATCTCGCTCTTACAGGTTTCATTGGATCTTGCCATCCCACTTTGCCCGCGTTTGGAGGACACGATGTCAATCTAATCTCTTTAATCTCTGAGTTTGATTCGGTCCTGGCAGTTTCTTTAATCCGTTTAAAGAGCATTTCTCTCGAGACCTCACGGATCACAGTGCGTAACGTCGTATCCCCTGGGTGGCATATCTTTAGGCGCTGCCTATTTCAAATACGTCTGGTTTATTATACCAGTTCAAGTACCCTCAGTCGACTAATGTATTTCAGTGGTCGAGCTAGACTGTTTGTGATTACCAGATCTGTTCGTTCCTATTAACTTTTAATATTGATTTTAATATTTTATATATACAACTAGAAAAAAGTTACTTCTTAAATTAGTTATGTACAAATTATACCTAAGGTACAATAAGTGTACCTGTTACATCACTCCGTGCTAAAATTACGAAAATTTAGTTGAATTGATTCAACTAAATTTTCGTAGGGAATGTTAAATTCAAATAATTTTAAATTACCACTACGATTGCTAGGTAAATATCTCCTACTCAAAAAGCATCAAACATTCGGGGTCATATGTTATCATCATTGGTCACAAGAACCAACTCCTCCTCTATTTCCAGCACACAATCTATCACAGATTGGCCTGTCACTGACTCTCAGCGTCTTGCGACTCCGGTCTCCAGCGAATGCCATTATTACTTCTCTCAAATTCAATATTTACCATATTTAATCAAAGCAAAATTGTTTTCGTTTGCGGATCTTTCCAAAAAAACTTGATGAATTGTGTTTAAATTAGTAACGTCTGACAGGCTTGTTTCAACGGTTTCGGGTGGTTTAGTTTACTCTTCCTTCAAATCTTAATCTGCACTACAGCATCTATCTTCAACTGAATTAATATTGAATTCAATGAAAATATACATATTTCTCAAATAAACCCCATCAGGCTCCTTCCGTTCCGAGCCCTACCCCAATCATTGCGTTGAGCACCGACCTCATCCCGGAATTTACCGCAAAATCTGCTTCATTGAGCATTGGCCCACCCCGAGGCTTTCCCTCAGGCAAAGTCCACTTCTCAATGAAACGTAATCATCTCAGTTCTTATTCAAACTTCTACACCAGATTCAAATCTGATACGGTAAAATTTGAAAAGACAATACCCAAAATACCCCTAGATTCACCACTTCACACTAAACTTCATACCGAAGCGCTAAACGCACCGCACGATACCGATACCGAACCGAGCTTTTTTTTTTTTTTTATTCTCGCTTATTTTCCGTCGGTCTAGTTCCGCCACTGTTGTGGCCAATCACCGACGCCCAGGGAGGCGACTCCACACCCAGGACCCTAACTCACGACCCGTTTATTAACGGACCGGCGCCAACGGCTTTACTTCCTCATGCGATGGAAGGCGTGATCCCAGAGATTTTTCGCCTCAGAAAATCTCCCGGTGTCGGCTAGGATTGAACCTAGACCAGTTGGGTTGGTTGTGAGTGGATCACGCCACCTCACAACCATCGACACCTATGTCGGCGGTGGGATTCGAACCCAGGCGTCGAGCGTGGTTGGCGGAGACGTTACCAACCACACTAGGCCCCCGCTCTAAATAAACCGAGCTGTCAAACGGGAAATCAGAGTGAATTTTAGTTTAGCGTGGCGTGTGTTAAGAACCAGAATTTTGTAGCTAATTACTACCAATCGGGATCCTGCAGCTGATAAATTGTCGAAATAAATTGCGGATTACGGGGGGAGTATTAATTTACTCCCACTTTTATGAAAAATACAGTGCTTTGTGTATTTTTTTTATAGGAGCTGCGACGTGGGATGAAACGAGGTTAAAACTACTGGATGATAGCAAGCTGATTGTTGGAACCGGGCTATTGGAAGCTTCGTTACGCTTAGACTATTAACGCCAAACTCTGCATGAAGAGGAAATTGTGGAACTACAAGCGGATCTAATAAATGAAGGCAACTAAAAGCACTCTACAAAGAGGGGAAAAAAACTTAATGGAATGCAACAACGAATACATTCAACTTTAACGTAACCTAAAACTATTAAGGAATGCTACAACAACCGTTGCAACACTCGGAGGACAGAAACGCAGGAATTCAACTGAACTTACACTAACGAAGGATGTAAATAATCAATGATATTTGATACGGTTTAGATAATTTAACTAATCCTAGTTTAAGTGCTAATATAGGATTACGATTAGAGTACTAGTTACTAATATTTACAAATTCAAGTCAGGTAGGGACAATCATTCCTTCTCTCGGTTCAATTTGACTCTTCCGGTTACTGTTTCCTCGTCAGGGTTTTGTCTACTCGTCACGCTTGATACATAGCTGTTTCGTCAGGAGTCACTACTTTTTTCCCATACATCTACTACTTCATTCATTGAAGTAGTTTGCCCTCAACCAAGCACATTCTTGAAGTTCGTTACCAGTAGATAAATTGTTGTTGTGGAACGGCTCGACTCAATGAATGAGGAGCACTCCAAGAATGGCTGGCGATATTTTGACGCAAGCTTATAGCTGCTTGGTCCACTCTAAGAGTATTCATAGCTTGATTAAGAAGTGAATCATTTGACTCATTCTGAAAAAAATGTTGCCAATAATGGATTTTAATACATTTGAAATGTGTAGTTGCCTCATAGAGGTTGCATAGCTTAAACAACATTGTCTACGAGGACGATGAATTAAATTTCTTAAGGTAACGGCAGTTAAAAACGCCAAGCCATTTGCCCTTCTCGTCCTCTAACTCATAGCAGTGCTCTCCGACTTTTCTCTTCACAGTTGCAGGGACGTATTTAGGAGCAAGTTTAGCGCAATATCCCTTCCCCTTATCAGACAACTCGGTATTTTTCTTAAGCAGTTTTTCCCCTAACTCAAACTTCGGACAGTTCGCGTTAGCTCTCAGGTTGTAATATTTCGAGTGTTTCTCAAAGGCCTTTCTGAGGTTTTCCTTAATTTCTTTGTATAATTTTTCTCGCTCTGGGTTTGTCAAAGTACTAATTTCGTCAGAAGTGTCTCGAAGGTGCCGGTACTCTCGTCCGTCTGAAACGATGTTTCTTCCGAACATTACGAAATAGGGTGAATATTTGGTAGCCTCGTGTACGGAGTTTCGAATGGCATTGGCAATTACCTGGACATTGTTTGCCCAATCCTTATGATCTTTTTTGATCGATGCTCTAATTGCCGTCGTCAGCACGCGATTCACCCTCTCGGCATCGTTTACCTGCGGGTGGTAATTTGGAGTTCGCCAATGAGTAACATTGTAGCGTTTTAAAAGCTCCTGAAAAGACTTGGCGACAAATTGGGTACCATTATCGGACAAAATAACTTCCGGTACGCCAAACAAGAGGAATACCATATTCTCTACGAATGGAATTAACGAGTCCGCTGTCGCTTTCCGGAACGGTTGTACTAGTACAAATTTACTAAAGATATCGGTGATCACAAGTAAACATGTACTTTTGCCTTTTCCCGACACGGGTAAGGGTCCAACGTAATCCATTGTTAGGAACTGCCACGGATATTCAGCGACTTTTTTCTGTTCATTTAGCGGGGCGGTCGTGTTAATGTTTGTGGCTTTGCTCGTTTGGCAGGTTATGCAATCTCGGCAGTACCGTTTAATTTCACTATTCATACAAGGCCAAAAGTACCTCTCTCTAACGGCAGCCAATGTTTTTACAAATCCTAAGTGCGCCTTACCATGAATAAGCTTTACCATCTCTTGTCTCTCGGTTTTCGGCAAATATTGTTTCCATCTAAAACGTGCGTCTTCGAGTTTTCCTTGATTTTTGATCAGTTTGTATATTCGATTGTCGATCACTCGGAAATCCGTGAAGCCTTGGGGATCATTCGTAATTTGTTTAGCTAGATTTTCATACTCAGGATCGATGGTGGCAATAGAAATTGCTTCTAAGGATCGAGACAAACAGTCTGCTGTTATGTTCAATTTGCCTTTCCGATACTCCAGCTCTATATCGTAAGACTGCAGTTTAAGAGCCCACCTTAACAGTTTTGAATTACCAGATTCGATCCCAATGGTGAAAAGCCAGAGTAAGCTTCTTGCATCTGTCACCACCTTGAACTTCGTCCCCTCCACAAAGTGGCGGAAGTGTTCAATTGCTAATAACACCCCCAAACACTCCTTTTCAACGCTCGCGTATTTGCGCTGAGTGCTGCTCAATTTTCTACTAAAATAAGCAATCACTCGCGTTTCTCCTTCTAGCTTCTGTACCAATGCTGCACCGACAGCATTGTCTGATGCATCGGATTCTATTATAAACGGTTGTGTAAAATCAGGGTTAACTAGTATTGGTGCTGATATTAGCGCTGACTTGAGGTTTTGAAAGGCTTCCCCTGCCGACTCAGTCCACACAAATTTCTTCGGATTTTTCTTCAAGAGATCCGATATTGGGGCAGCGATTTTACTGTAGTTTTTAATAAATTTTTGATAAAATCCTGCCAACCCCAAAAGACGGCGTATGTCTTTCACGCTCTTAGGTCTGGTGTAGTTTAGTATCGGTTCTATCCTGGCGCTATCAATAGCGACTCCTTTTTCCGTCAACAAGTAGCCCAAATAGCTAACTTGCTTCCGGCAAAATCGTGACTTGTCCAGTGAAATTGTCAAATTTGCTTTCCGTAACCTTCCCGCAACCAGTTTCAATAAATTGAAATGTTCTGCTAATGTCTTGGTTGCCACGACTATGTCGTCCAGATAGACGAAGACATAGGGCTCTAAATCGAACCCTATAACCTTATCCATCAGCCTACACATGCTGAACGGAGCATTCGTTAGTCCGAATGGACAAACCTTAAATCTGTAAAGTCCTTTTGAGGTCCTAAATGCAGTATAGTCACGAGATTCTTCTTTAAGAGGAATCTGGGAATATGCATCCTTTAAATCAATTACTGAAAAGAACTTTGCGCTTTCTAGGCGGTGGAAAATACCTCTCATATCCCGCATGGGATAAGAGTCTTTTTTTGTCATCGCATTGATTCTCCGTGAGTCCAAACATACTCTTAGTTTGCCATTCGATTTACGAACTGGCACCAGAGGGTTTGCCCACTCACTAGAGCACTCCTCGATAGCATCTAGTTTTTTGTACCGCTCGATTTCTCGGTTCATCTCCTCCTGTATGGCTGGTGAACATTTGTAAACTGGCTGTCGCCTCGGTTTCGCGTCTTCTCGTAAAACAATTTCGTGTTCAAGCAAGGTCGTTCGCCCTAGGTAGTCGTCGGTCGTGCACGGAAATAGTCTAACGATGTCTTCTAAGCTTCGACGTTCCTCTTGTGTTAAGTTGTGTTCTACTTCGACCGTCTCTGCCGTTCGTAATCGATGAGCCTGGTAGGTCTAGTTCCGGGATGTCCAACGAATTATCTGGTTTTTGACTACTAATAGCCGGCAATGTCTCGATAGGGTGAATAAAAAGGTGATACATCTCCGTTGGTGACTCTTCCGTCTTGTCTAGCTCTGCAATCTCCTCGAACCCAGTTGCCCTCTGAATCATTGGTCTGATTTCAAAGGCTTTCCAAAAGTTAATGCCCAGGATCAAGTTCCTTGTAATTTCCGGAACTATGACCACCGATATAACCTTAGTCATCCCACGGAATGTTATAGGAAGATTCACATACCCGACACACGAATACTGCGTTTTGTCAGCTGTACAAATACGAACGGGCGACGAAAGTATTTTTAGCCCATATTTCTCCATTGAACTTTTTGAATTCGTTACGCTAATGCTAGCCCCCGAATCCAGCAACGCTTCGATTTCATCATCAAATATTCTGACTTTAATATGTGGGCACTGATTGGTCTGAATTTTAATCTCTAGTAAACTTTCAAAAGGATCGGCATATAGCCTGGATTTTGATAAGGGAACGGTTGGACTTTTTGGAATGCTAGTGTCCCCTTTACCGCATCCCGAATTTAGTTTCCCTGTGGAGCATCTTTTCGCTGATTTTGTTGCGAACGTCTTGGATGTTTATCGCATGTAGAGGAAATTTTCCCCGGGTTACCACATACATAGCAAAAAGTGGACTTTTCTTCCCTGCAGTCTCTCCAGAAATGACCATTCTGCCGACAGTTCCAACAAAGCGGTGCTCTGGTCTCGTTATGTTGTTCGCGTCTGGTCCCTTGGGCGGGTCTCTCTTGATTCATTCCTTGGTTCTGATCTCTCGGTTGTTTCCTGCCTATCGCGTTAATCTCTTCGTCACTGGACTCACGTTCCGCTTCCACTTCCACATTGTGAATAGACTTTGTGCCAACCGGATGCAATGTAGGATCATTAGCATCGATCCGATAGTTGGCTTGGACCAATTGTTCTAGATTACCTATGGAGAAACATGCCAGTTTAGAGCGGTAATGCTGCCGCATGTTCTCCCACACTACCTCAAATTTCCTTTCATTTGAAAGGGGTTTCGTTAAGAGCTTATTTAAACGCTCTATCTCGGTAACAAATGCGATAAAGGTTTCTCCTTTTTGTTGCTTTCGATCGTATATACGTTGTCGGTTTCCCTGATCTTGATTAGGGTTGCCGAATCGGAACCTAATATTTGCCTCAAAAGTCTCCCAGTCCCATTGCGGGTGATAGTAGGTAAAAAACCAATTACAAGCTTCACCTCTCAACAGCAAATGAATGTTATTCAATAAATGATTGTTGGGTATTCCATTCATACTCGCTAACACCTTAACCCTAAACATGAAATCTTCTAATGAAATTGATCGCGCATCCCCAGCAAATACCAGATTCCATTTTTCCATCTTTCGATCATATTGAGTCCTATCCTCCCTGTGACGAACTCTCTCGAACCTATTAGTGTTTTCTTCCGGAACTGTGTTCTCGCTGCTACTGTCGTCATCGTCCTCTCTTTGATGTTGGCTGTTTGCGAGTCCTTGTTGGCTTGGCGGCCACCATTGATTTAGTGCCCCTCCTCCGTTTCCTCTTTGATTGTTGCCATTTTGTCCATTACCAAGTCGCTGGCGATTCTGCGGCCCCCATTGATTGGATGGGCCTGATTCACCTCTTAGGTGACTACTATCCCCTGGTCTACTACCCGAACCTTGATGGTCTTGTGACCACCACTGCTTTGGTGCGCCATCTTCTCGCGGGATGTTTGAGTTTCTTCGGCTATTTTGTCCCTGATTATTCTGAGGTGTCTGCATTTTGACTTTTAATAGGGCGGTTAGTGTTTCTATCTGAGCTTCTAAAAATGCTACTTTCTCCTTCATCATCGCGTTTTCTGACTTCTTATCCGGTCCTTCTGGCCTATCCCTGTTCTTTTTCTCCTTTGCTTCTAATTCCTTCTTCTTTTTCGTACCAAGCATCTTTCAATTCTCATTTAGACCCTCTTCGTCTTCTGCTGATTCATCTGATGCTTTCGTATCCTCTCCGTCGGTAACGTCAAATGGATCCGCCGTCTCACCAACTGGTGCAAAAGCCTTGTTTACCTCTATAAGATCTTTAATGTTCCCCAGTAACTCTGATTTCTTTCGCTAACCCTCTTCATCTGTAGCCTTCCATCGCTCTACTCTTAAGTAGTAGTGCTTCAACCGAGATATCAATTTTCCGTCATAACCTTTAGCCAATCCAGTCCTTATTTTGTTTACTTGATGAACGACTAAATCAAATTCTTGTTCGATCGTGTAAGGTGACCGGTATTCCCGATTCTCCTTTGCATCTACCAAAAATACCCTTCTAAGCAATCGATGTTTTGCTTGTATATCCTTCCTCAGCTCCTCAATGTAATTTCGTAATCTAAGTTCATAATCGACTTCCTCAATAAGAAGATGATTAGCCTTTGGAAATTTAGATCCCATTATTCTATCGAATTAATTCACCTTACTTAGAATATTGAAAGAAAATAGAAGTAACCTAAGTTAATGGTCAAATATTTACACGCTTTTAACCAAGCTATATTCACGAAAATAAGCAGAATAATTAAACAGTATCATTAAGAAAAAATCCGAAAAAAAAAACTAAACAGATTTCCCCATATAATTTAAGCATGAAGTGTAATACAAAAAAAATATTCAGCAAAATAAACTACTCAAAAATTTGACTTATTTTGTTATCTTAAATCACTGAAACATTCCTAGGTTCGTACTTGCAGTTGGGCGCCAAAATGTAGCACGCCAACATCGTCTAGCGACGATGGCGTACTTAAGTTCCAAACGTTATTCAGAGCTAACGCCAGGGATTTCCATTCCGCACTTGACCGTAAAAATGAGCGATTTAAGCGCCACCTCGAATGAGGATCGCTCACCAATGTTTAATTGCCCGGTATGAGACCTAACCTCAGGTAGGTGCTTGTTCAACGCGTCAAAGCGGTCCGGCTGTCCCCAACTTCCCCCCTCACTAGACTTACTAGATCTCACTAGACTCTCACGACCATCATTCACGGATTCACCCTTCTCATCCGAAAGCAAGCTTTCCCTAAAAGCTTCTCTTGAACATCATGGGAGTTTTCCCCCTCTTGTCGGCATACGCAAATACGGCAGTGGTCACGTGGTCGCCCTTCGAAGCGAAGTTCGCAAGCATAGGTTCAAATCGAAACGATACGCGCGAGCAGAAATCTTTTCAGGGGGGCTATTCACCAAAAAAACTACACAGCGTAATAGGGAGGCATTAGGTAATATTTGCAAGAAATAATTTACACATGGTTATTCTAGTTGAATCACAATCTTATTCTAGTAACTCTCGATTTTTATCATCTTTCCTTTCCCTATCCTATCTGTGCGTGTCTTTACTGATCTACCAGACCATTGTCTATCGCTTAACAAAGCGTTTGCCAAATCGCCTGCATGCAATCTCAGCAGCGGACAAATTTCATCATTTGAATATATGTACGTTCAATCTGGCGACGTTCTCTGACCGTCGGTCACATGTGCACACGGACAATCGAATAATAAATGAGCTCAAATGAGTACTTACAGGCCTGTAGCAATAGTTTGATGGGGGAATACCTCTGGCTGTGCCTTACAGCGTGTGGTACGGCGAATGATGGGCAGCAACGATGCGATGAGATTCTCTGCTTCGGCACGCGTTGCTTGCTGCTGGTGCTATCCTGATCCACCTAGTAGGGTGGGGAGGATCCTGTGAATTCGCCTGTATCTCGATGATCGTCTGATGTGGGCGCGATGGTTACGGCGCGGCGCTTTCTGGCCCCGATGATGGTTAGGCGGAATTTGCGCACGGTAAACCCAACGGAAAAAATGTGGCGGTGGTCGATTGGCTATATTGAAAAAAGAAAGCCGTGGGACGGTTGTTCGGCGAGGATTAAGACACGCACTTTCCTACACGCACAGATTCTTATACCTTTCTTCTCTTGGCACAAACGAAACTAGCCTAGCTATGCGAAGGTTTCTAATTCGGTTGAATTTCACTGCAAAGAATCTTGATGATTAGCACTCTTGAAAATTTTAACAAGTTAATACAGGAAGTGCGTCACCTCCGAACGAGTTGGACAAATTCGTTAGCTATAGATCGTTCCTGAGCAATGCATCTCGCTCTTACGGGTTTCATTGGATCTTGCCATCCCACTTTGCCCGCGTTTGGAGGACACGATGTCAATCTAATCTCTCTAATCTCTGAGTTTGATTCGGTCCTGGCAGTTTCTTTAATCCGTTTAAAGAGCATTTCTCTCGAGACCTCACGGATCACAGTGCGTAAAGTCGTATCCCCTGGGTGGCATATCTTTAGGCGCTGCCTAATTCAAATACGCCTGGTTTATTATACCAGTTCAAGTACCCTCAGTCGACTAATGTATTTCAGTGGTCGAGCTAGACTGTTTGTGATTACCAGATCTGTTCGTTCCTATTAACTTTTAATATTGATTTTAATATTTTATTTATACAACTAGAAAAAAGTTACTTCTTAAATTAGTTATGTACAAATTATACCTAAGGTACAATAAGTGTACCTGTTACAGTGTCAATGAGCACTTCGATTCACATTTATTTGTTGTTGCACTTTCAAACTGTGCAGTCCATTTGGGTGGGAAGTGCGCAATACAAATCCGTTTATAATATTCTGTATAAATATAGATCAATCTGTATGTATGGCACCCCTGCCCATAGGGCTGTTGCTACACATACATGCATAGCATTATATTTATTTCGAATGAGTTCGAGAATCGAGCAAGTGATAAAATTGTTATTGAAAAATCCGCTATAGACCATCTCACCGAATCTTTTCAACCTCATTTTTCTGACAGTTGTGGTTTCTGACAAAGTGGTAACTTTGTTTACATTTTAGACTTTGTGCTTTCTTTTGGTGGAGTAATCGTGTGCGTAGTGGAAATGCTGCCCAATACAGAATTGTTCTTAGTGTACTGGCACCTCACGCCCAACATTAAAATAGCATTTTGACCAGAATTGAAATGATCTGGTATAATTGAAAACAAAAGTGCATCGCCCGAAGGTATACAAAGTTACCATTAGCTGTCAAATTCATATGCGTGACGTCACCGTACGATGGTCTATGGAAATATCCATAAATGCCGGAGCACTCGAGGTTAAAAGAGATGGGGGGGGAGGGGGAAGCATTTTCGTGACGAAATGTGAGGAGGGGAGGAAGGGGGTCAAGCCAAGCTACGTAGCAAATATGAAACTAAGAAAAAGATTTGATTTTTTCTTATTGTTCTTTTTGGTCATTGTTTTGTCTGTTTAGGGTCATTTTTATTACTTTCTTGTGTTTTCTTGTTCGTTTCATAGGTATGTTAGGTATGTTTTTTATAATAATATTTGCAAAATAAATGTTCAAGGCGGGGAGGTTGTTATAGAGCTACGTAATTATCTATAGGGCGGTCTGATTTTGTGACGAAATACTACGATGGAGGAGGGATGGGTAAAAAAAACCTTAAAAAATGTCACGTAATTTATGGAAGTTCCCTATGTTGAGTCAAGTGCAAATATCTTGTTGTGGTCAACGCACAGTGGTACGAGAGCTCAAAAACGTGAACTTAATTCATTTGCTCTCCAAATAATGGTTTTATTGACATACTATCTTTCGAAGATATTTAGTATATAAAAAGGCTCAAATCATGACAAAAAGTTTAAGTTCGAAACTCAACCGCTAGTGGCGCTGCAAAATCTAACTGTTTAGTCTTACACTTTAGAGAAATGGTGTCTTGAGAAAAGTTATAGATAAAGTTCTCACAAAAAACTTCGTCGAAGACACTTTTCTTCTAACTCTTTTTGTTTTGGATGTATAACATTTCTTATTAGACTTGTCTTTTAATTCACACAACTTTGTAGAAGACACAAAATAGATAGCTTCCACACAAACCGAATTAGTGCCAAAAAATGTTAAAAGAGCATCATTTTTTGTACACACCTAGAGCACAAAACAGCAAAAACTAGCAGACGAAACCTGCATAGAATTAAATATTATCATAATCACTCTACGAAATCACTTTGAACATTTGTCCCTTCCAGTATCTTCATTGCCTAAGTTTTGTTTAAAAAACAGCCTTACTCAACTTTTTCGATGACAATACACGTCAAAACGTTGGCCAGATTACTGGTCACTGCATACCTTTTCCAAATTAAAAATGTTGTATCATCTATTGCATTGTGTTCGTTCTTCTTCGATAAAAGTCACTGGTCACAATTCTTTTAGCAAGAAAAAGTCTTAGTTTTATGAAATACAATTTTCCAACTTAACTAAATTTATTGAAACACTAAATATATAAAACGAATGAACGTCGCGATCGCCATGAACTATTTATTGGTGCTGAACAAGCAAGAAGAGACAGAGTGCCAGATTCATGCGTATTTATAGGTAATCTGTTATCGAGAGAATTGATCTACTCTGCTATCACTGATAGTGCTCTGATATTAGTGTATTGAGAATAATATTTGACACTCTCTTGATCGATGAAGCTAACGTCAATTACAGAGTGGGTCTGCTGGACAAAAACTAAATAATTATAAACACATTGTTCAAATAATTAAATTATATTTTTATGTATTAATTTAGCGAAAATAAATGTATAAAAAATATAAAGTTGAAAAATCATTCCCCATCAGAATTAGCATTATCCTTAGCATTATAATCAATATCTAGCCTGTATTTTCCATCACCGCAGATCTCATTAGGTGGCTTGTCTCACAAACTGCTAATAACTAGATCTATTGCATCCAGAAAACGGTATAGTAAATCAACATTTTTCAAATTTTGCAGAGACAATAATAGGGCATTCATCATAGGCTGTGATGCCAACGCTCACCATACAGTTTGGGGGAGTAAGGGCGTTAATGGTCGTGGTGAGTGCCCATTGGAGTTTCTCTCGTCAAATAATATAGATATATGCAACGAAGGTAACAAACCAACATTTACAAACGCTATCAGAGGTGAAGTTTTGGATCTGACGCTATGCAGTCCAGCAATTTCTGAAAAAATTGCTAACTGGCATGTATCGGATGAAACCTCACTATCTGATCACAAGCACATTTTGTTTGAATGGATTGGTGGGAAACCATCATCTGTTACTTACAGAGATCCTAAAAAAACAGACTGGGATCAATATGCACAATATTTGCGAAAAGATTCACCTTTAAATTGTAGCAGAATTGAAACAGTTTCAGAATTGGAATCTATGATAATTCAGCTAAATGAAATGGTGATAAATGCATACAATAAAAGTTGTCCCGCCAAACAATCGTCCTCAAGTAGGGACGTGCCATGGTGGAACAAGAAGCTTGAAAGTCTTCGAAAAAATAGTCGGAAACTTTTTAATAAAGCAAAACGTACTTCAGACTGGGCTCAATATAGAAGAGCCTTAACTGAATATAGCAATGAAATCCGAAAATCTAAAAGAAGGTCTTGGGTTCAAATGTGTGAATCTATAGAAAAAACTCCAGTTGTTTCTAGATTACAAAAGACTCTTGCCAAAGATCATACCGTTGAGTTTGGCAATCTAAAGCGTCACGACGGAATCTATACTAGTGGTCCTCGTGATACCTTAAATCTAATGATGGAAACGCATTTTCCCGGTTCTATTGAAAAGACGGATTCAGCCATCTCTGATTTAGTTGAAATTTGTTCTACGCAGACTAGCTCTTGGTCTGCTAGAACGGAAAATACTGTATCAGATGTGGCGGATGAAATTTTTACGAGAACCAGGGTGGAAAGTGCTATGAGATCCTTTGAGCCTTTTAAGTCTGCAAGTGTAGATTGAATATTTCCAGCATTTCTTCAAAAAGGTGAAGCAATACTAATTCCTTCTCTCATTGAGATTTTCAAGGCCAGTTTAAGGTTGAATCATATTCCATCAAAATGGAGGGTAGTAAGAGTAATCTTTATACCTAAAACTGGGAAGCGTGATAAGACGCATCCTAAATCATTCAGACCCATTAGTCTCTCTTCGGTTTTGTTGAAGACAATGGAAAAAGTGCTGAATGATTTCATTCATACATCTTACATGCAAACAAAACCGCTTTCAAAGTTCCAGTTTGCCTATCAAACTGGAAAATCCACTATAACAGCGCTTCATACGCTGGTCATGAAAATTGAAAAGTCACTTTTAGCTAAAGAAATTGCTCTGTGCTCTTTCTTGGATATTGAAGGTGCTTTTGATAATGCGTCCTATTCTTCAATGTCTAGTGCAATGAAGAACAAAGGATTTCACACAAGCATTGTTAACTGGATTCATACCATGCTTGCAAAAAGAGAAATCACTTCTGAGTTGGGAGGCTCGTCTATCACGATAAGGGCAACGAAAGGATGTCCGCAAGGAGGTGTTCTTTCGCCACTTATGTGGTCTTTGGTGGTGGACGATCTTCTCAAAAGCTTAGAAGCAAAAGGTTTCGAAGTTGTGGGTTTTGCAGATGACATAGTCATCTTGGTAAGAGGAAAGTTCGACAACATAGTTTCGGAAAGAATGCAGGAGGCTCTGGAGTATACCCAGTCTTGGAGTATAAAGGAGGGTCTCAGCATTAATCCGACAAAAGCTGTAATCGTACCTTTCACTAGAAAGAGGAAATTCAATCTAAAAACTCTCAAGCTTGGAGGAGTAGAAATTCCATTCAGTGAACAGGTTAAATACTTAGAAGTTATCCTTGATGCCAAGCTAAACTGGAATGCACATCTTGACTATGCAATCAACAGGGCGGTCAGTGCATTATGGTTGTGCTCCAAAACCGTTGGGAGAAAGTGGGGCTTGAGACCGAAAATGGTGATGTGGATATTCACATCTATTATACGTCCAAAACTGACCTACGCTGCGTTAGTGTGGTGGCCAAAAACCAAAGAGTCCACCGCTAGAACAAAGCTAGATAAAGTTCAACGACTTGCGTGCATTGCTATAACAGGAGCAATGAAAAGCACCCCGTCTAAAGCTCTTGATGCAATTCTTCATCTGCTGCCGTTGTACGAACACGTGCAACTAGAAGCAGAAAAGAGTGCCTTGAAGCTAAAAAGAACAAAAACTATATTGTCAGGTGATCTTGTGGGTCACCTGACAATACTGGACTTTTTCAAAAAAGGCCAGTGATGAGTATGAATGGAGACTGGATGGCACCTCAGGATAACCATGATATTCCCTACAAGGTATGCGAAACGTCGCGTGCAGACTGGGAAGTCGGAGTTCCTGATGTCCGTCCCGGTTCAACGATATTTTTCACAGATGGCTCAAAAATAGGTACCAAAACTGGTGCAGGAATCTTTGGCCCTGGAATTAATATTTCAGTGGCAATGGGACACTGGCCAACAGTGTTTCAAGCAGAGATTTTTGCAATCCTTGAATGTGCGAATGTATGTCTGACTAGGATATACATACATGCAAATATTTGTATTTTCTCTGACAGTCAAGCAGCACTGAAAGCACTTGATGCTTATAAATGCACATCCAAGATTGTCTGGGAATGTATTCTCACATTGCGACAGCTATGTCAAACAAACTCAGTAAATTTGTATTGGGTTCCAGGACATTGTGGCATTGGTGGGAATGAAAAAGCAGACGAACTTGCAAAACAAGGATCTAACTCACAGTTTATCGGCCCAGAACCTTTCTGCGGTATATCAAACTGTGCAGTGAAAATGGAGCTTAAACGCTGGGAGGAACAAAAGGTGATAACCAATTGGTTTGATGTCAAAAAGTGTTCCCAATCTAAAAGATTTATCACACCAAACGAGAATCATTCGAAAAAGCTCCTAGAGCTCAACAAAAGAGCTCTTTGTACATACGTCGGCCTAGTAACGAGGCGCTGTCCGAGTAGATATCATTTAAAGAACATTGGCCGGGTTCAGGATGATATCTGTCGCTTTTGTAATATGGAAAGCGAGACATCGGAACATCTGCTGTGCAGTTGTGGTGCATTATTTAAACGCAGATCAAGGTTTCGTGGCAGTGGCTGTTTACAGCCCAAAGAGATTTGGTCTTTGAATCCTGGGAAGGTGATTGGCTTCATAAACCATATTTCACCTGACTGGGAGCGTGTCGGTGCAGGTACCTGATCACTCAACAATAGTGGTCATTGTATTTTGCAAGGGGACACGTATAGCAATTGACTGGGATATATATTACAAAAGTTCACATCAACGGACAACGTAATTCTAATTCCCTAACAAAAAAAAAAAATCAACATTTACGGCTGTTCTAGAAAACTTTTTGATGTGGTCTGATCTGTATCTACACCCAACGCAAACGGGGAACATTTTATTACTTTAGGGCAATTTTTTATTACTTATTGTGTCTTATGACTGCGCATTATACACAAATAGTAACAAACAAAAAGTAATAAAAATTATGACGGCCACACGCTTGTATGTGTTTCTGGAGGAGAACATACAGCCAAGCACCCACCGCAATGCATGTGTTAGCAAGACTTCACTCGCTGCATTTGTATTGATGCAACGATCAGATTCATTTTTGCTTCCCTTCATCCACACATAATGGGAATCTCACCCGTCAACCTCAAATGTCTAATTAGAAACACTTTCGTTTCGTCCCCCAGTGTTTACATGAAATGGAAATATGTAATACTGTCTGACCAGAGTTGCCGAAGTTGCGAATATTGTCTGGATAGGCTCGAGTATTGTATTTTCAAACAGGTGCAAATGAGTTTCCATGAACCAATGAGTATGTGTTTTAAAGATATCTAAAAGCAGGAAAGCAAATGTTTTTGTTTTTCTCTAACGCAGTTTACAGATCGTGATGTCATTTAAAGACGCATTTCAAGTCTTTGAAATCATCAACGTTTGCATACTCTATGACGGAGAAAATGCTGCTTGGCAGCTCTTGTCATATTTTTTCTCTACTCCGTATGCGAACTAATACACGCACACCGGATGAATTGGAGATTGAAGAAACTTGTAACATGTGCAACATATGCGACGGTGTGTGATTTTTTTTTTGCTTGAGATGGAAAGTAAGCAGTTTTCGACAGAAAAAATCTTGCATGTGGTTGAAACGACCATTATTAGATAGGCGTACTCCCGTAACACGTGCTAAATTTATGTCAGTATGTGTTGTTACTTGACTGGGGAAGAATTTAATTGCCTTTAAAGTAATAGGTTTGTTACCCAAAAAGAAATTTTGCGCTATTGCTTCTAAAGTAATAAGGAAAAGTTTTGCGTGTATGAAGGTAATAGTTGCTAGTTTTTGCATTTTTGTGTTCTTGGTGTGTACAAAAAATGATGGAGGGAATGGCAACACGGCCTACTCAAGTCGGGCTTTTCAATCGCGGATATTTTAACAGTGTTTTGAGTGTGTCAATTGAAGAGAATTATTAAAAATTGGCTGCAAGTGATAAAAACTAATATATTGCAGCATCTTGTGTCAAGGTGTTTTTAAAATAGTTGCAGAAATGTGAGAATTTTAAGTGAAAATAGTCTTTTAGAAGTGGTAGCCATGACGCGTAGCCCCAGCCCCAGCAAATGAAGGGAGTAACATGCAGCAGCTAAAGTAGTAGTTGTGATATGTGCTTGAAACAAAATACCGCTGCTTGCTTCGGGATGATGGTCTGTTCGTCAAAATGTGTGCTTTTGGTGTTATGCTTTTGGTGTCAAGTCTATCGTATCGGAACAATTTTTCAATTCCCCCTCTTTGAGTTATCCAATTTTGAGTGAAGAGGCATTAGTGTTTGTGCAAAAAAGGCAAAAATATATGGAATTTTGGTTTATGTTTGGTGTTAATGTTGTCTTGTGTTGGTGCCATAAAATGGTAATGAAACTGTTTACGGGACTATAACCTGTCGTTGCCAGGGTGCATAGTGCAAATAGCTCGAACAGCAACGGTGGAGGTCGGTTGTAAGTCGGCAAATTGTCGTGTTAGTGAAATGTTGGTGTGTAGTAACGATCCTACCGGTATTTAATCCTCCTTATGTTAGTCCGTGCGACGCAGCGCGAATCGATTCCACGGTTCAAAGCAAAAGCGGTAATTTGAAGATAAGTATCGGTGGTGATGTTGGTGATATTTTGTGTAAACATTATTGGAGAGCTGGTTTTTTACGTACAACTTGATGTTACAAATATAAATACCAGGCGATTATTATGGGTCTCTGTGTTGATCGCCTGCGGTAGTTGAGTTGTTGGTAGGATGCCTAATATGTTGCTCAATGTTTGTTAGGTTTACGAAACAGGCGAAGTCGAAATGTTGTGTTGTGGAGTTGTGCTTTTTTGATTTTTCGAGCTTTTGAGCAGATGTTTTATATATTTATATACTATGTCCTGATTATGACTAGTTTGGTATTTAAGCACCAAATTTGCGTTTATATTCTGGCATCGTGCACATAGAATCGCGGTGATGGACAAGGAGAAAGTACTTTGTGAGCAAATTTAATGGTTTATGTTAATACACAAAAAAATGTGCTATTTTGGCGGAGTTTTACCTGAGCGGCCTCATTTTTTGTTTAACTAGAAGAGGTTTGTTTTCGGATCTTGAATAGATTTTTTATATCTTTGGCTGAAATAATTAAATAAATTTAAAAATTATTCAATAAAAAAAAGCTAGTTTCCTGGAATCCTATGTTGTTATTATATTTTTACGATTCAAATAACTAAAACTTAGACATAGTTGTGTAGGTATTTTGTCAAGCTTCATTTCATGATTTTTAGGTTTTTAAGCAAATATTGATTTTTAAGAGACTGTTGAGTTTGACTTTCGATGATTGTTTAGTCAGCCTGAAATAATCATGATTGGTTTATCTTGTAAATAATTTTAAGACTTTTGATTATTATGTACATCTACACCGGATGTTTGCACTTAATGTTTTAGATGCACCAAGCTTTGCCATTTTTAAATCTTTCCAAGTGCATCACATCCATTATAAGGTAATGAATAACTCAACTTAGTAATGAGCCAACATAACACATAGTATACCTCGAATCCGTCATCTACCGCGGTTTTGCACGGTCAGGCTTCAAGTAGGGTTCTATCAACCAAACATGTTCTCACCTCGAGAGCAATGATGTGGTTTGTGGAAGCTGGGAGTATGGTGCAGTGATAATACATGTAATCTTATGTTTCACTTTTTCGATTTTTCTAGCTTTTGGGCTGTTTATGTTTTGTATACTATGTTCCAACCAGGACTAGGTCGGCATTTTGTTAACAAACTTAAGACTATATATTGGTCAATATGGAAATTTGCATTTTTAAATTATTTGTATGGCTTTGTATGCATGAAACTTTCCCAATTTTTCTATTTAATAGGCAACATTCGCATCGACAACTAAGAGAGAATCGGCGTGAAATGTCGTGTCCCCGAGTGTCTGCATCGGTAGGAGGAAATAGAGAGGTCCTGCATAGTGCTTCGATGTAAACCGCGTTTTCGGCTCGGAAAAATTTTACTTAAATGAACGTTTTCGGAATATAATGATTTCGAGGGGTATACCCAGATACTTGTTCATGTCTCACTGTGACTGTTTAACCGAAGATTCGGTCCGGCCGATAAATATCGCGATTAACGTAAACGCGATGTATACCTTCCTAAGAATCGCTTCGGCCGACGTGCATTCGTTTCTTCGAAAGTATTCGGGATTGACAAATAGCTGATTGGCTACATCGCGTGCGTAGTACGAAGAGGATCGCGACGTTTGGCAAGAAAAATAGTCATGATTAGTTTTCGTAATAAGCGCGCAACATTGTTATATTCTGTTTTTCAGGTGTGTTTTTCGCGGGATCCTATCGTTTTTTAGAGCAGACAAAGTGTGAACGAGAAACGTCGTTGATTGATCTGTTAGGAAGATAATGTCCGGTTGACCGAACGCCTAGAGACTCCGCGTCGATATCTTCATGAGGTCGATAGGTCAACAACGCGCAATTGATTTCGGTGTAAAGAGGATCACCTTACGAGGAGATATCATATCATTTGAAATTGTTCCAATTTGATCAAAGGTCCAGTACTCTTGCGTACGATTTATTGTTGCGGTGTTACATTGTCAAACTTGATAGGTTCGAATCGCATTATGAATACCGGGGCGGATATAATGAACCTGTTCGCGCGATACTTGTTCTAAAGAACCCGACACTCGAAACCAGTGCATCGTTTACCAAAACGAACCCTGCTGTGTACCTTGCCCTTTTTCCAACATCCCAGTGATTTCTCGTGGAAGTGCAGAGGTGTTCTCGGCTTCCAATAAGCGAGTATCACGTCAACATTTTCCTATACCAATTCCTTCTTTGACCTGCATTCGGACGCGGCCGGCGCTGGTATTGCCTATTATAAAGATTAAGGTCACCAGTTTTTACACATTGAGGATGCATGTTGGTCCCAAGCATCATCTTTTGGTTCTCTGTGTAATTACAGCTGATCTGACAATAACGGAGTAGCAACCGCGGGCGGTCAATCATGCTCATGCTCATGCTCATGCTCTTGGTGTGTACAAAAAATGATGCTTTTTTAACATTTTTTGGCAATAACTCGGTTTGTGTGGAAGCTATGTATTTTGTGTCTTCTACAAAGTTGTGTGTTTCGATGATATACAAATATATGTAGAACATTAGAACCTTCTAAACGTTAAAGTTTTTTGTATATTCGAAAGTCTAATAAGAAATATTATATATCCAAAAAAAAAAGAGTTAGAAGAAAAGTGTCTTGCATTTGAATTTTTCGAAATAACATCAGTAAACACTGGACTTGAAAATAGACACAAATTTAAGATTTTAGCTTCTAAACCATTCAGATGAATTTTGGGGTTGCTAGTAAAGATACCTTTTTCAGAGACTTAAATGAGTTTTTCCATAAGCTAACGTAGAAACAACGAACCCGGCGGGCAATCACTTGACGCACTTTTGCATACACTAGAGGCACCAAAATTTACAGGAATAGTTTACAAGCTATGATTTTTATAGGGTAACTATTTTGGACTACATTTTTTCGCTTTTGTCGTTCTCTAGCAACTAACATAGATTAATTGAAATGTACATTCAATATAAAACCTAAATTAATCCTAGCGGTCAGACCCAGCCTTTCTCATTCGAACTTTTATTTGTAAAAATAGATTTACATGAACGCTTCAATCCAATAAATGTATATTCACTTTTTAGGTTCTAAAATATTCATGTTGTAATCTATACATATAAAAATGTAGTCCGGTCTGTCAGTCTGTTTGATCCATATAGGCTCGAAAACTACCGAACCGATCGACGTGAAAATTTGTATGTAGGGGTTTTTGGTCCCGATAAAGGTTCCAATGATAGTTTGAGACCCCTCCCTCTTCTGGAAGGGAGGGGTCCCATACAAATTAAACATAAATTTCTACACAACTCAAGAACAAACCAAGCAAATGAAACCGAATTTGGCATGTGGATGTTTTAAGGGGTAACTAATATGTCCATAATAGTTGGATGAAACACAAATTTGTGCACATCTCGAGAACTAATCAACCAAAAGGAACAAAATTTGGCAGGTAAATGTTTTTAGTGGTAACAAATATGTACATAATGGTTTGAAACCCGACTCCCTCTTCTATAAGGGAGGGATCCCATGAAAATGAAACAAATTTCGCACAGCTCAAGAACCAATCAAGAAAATACAACCAAATTTGGTATGTGAATGTTTTGAGAGGTAACAAATATGTCCATAATGGTTTGACGCCCCTCCCTCTTCTGGAAGTACATGTTTCTTCACAAATTTCTGCTCATCTCGCGAACTAATCAATCAAATGGAACCATATTGGCAGGTGAATGTTTTTAGTGGTAACAAATATGTTCCATAATCGACCTCAGACAACATTTTGGATTGTAAGATGGCAACTTCCGGTTTCTGGAAAACAGCCGAAAATGGCCGATTTCCACCCAATATAATAATATCCGGATCTAGAATAATACATAGGAGCTAAAATTGACCACAGATAGCATTTTAAATTCTAAGATGGTGACTTCCGGTTTCTGAAAACAGCAGAAAATGACCAAATGCCACCCAATATGAGTTTTTCTTTAACCAGTATGCCGTTCAAAATCCAGAAATTGTCTCCAAATGCCATTATTAAATCCAAAATGGCGACTTCCGTTGTCGGAAAAACAGCGGCAAATGACCAAATACCACCCAATATGGGTATTTCCGGAACCGTAATGATGCACTGGAGCCACAAATCGACTTCAGACATCATTTTGAATTGTAAGATGGCAACTTCCGGTTTCTGGAAAACAGCCTGAAATGGACGATTCCCATTAAATATTAGTATTTATGGAACCATAAAGATGCACAGAAGCTAAAAATTGATCGCAGACACAATCTTGAATTTTAAGATGGTGACTTCCGGTGTCTGGCAAACAGCCGGAAATGACCAAATACCATTCAATATGAATGTTTTCGTAACCAGAATTACGCCCAGATGACAGAAATTGATTTCACAGGCAATTTTAAAGTCCAAAATGACGACTTTCGGCTTCTGAAAAACAGTCCAAAGTGACCAAATATCACCCAATATGAGTTTTTCTTTAACCAGTATCCTAAATACCATTTTGCAATCCAAGATGGCGACTACCGGTTTGTGAAAAACAGCCTAAAATAAACAAATACTATCCAATATGAGTATCTCTGGAACCAGAATGATGCAAGGAGCTAACAATTGACCTCAGGCACCATTTTGAATTGCTAAATGGCAACTTATAGGCAACAGTCGGAAATGACCGAATAATACTCAATATGGATATTTCCGTAAACGTGATGATGCATAGAAACCAAACATTGACCCTGGACACTATTTTGAATTTGAAGACGACCACTTTTAGTTTCTGGAAAACAACCAAAAATACCTCCCAATATGGGTATTTCCGGTGTCAGATTGATGCCAGAAAGTCTGCTGATAATGACAGAATACCACCCAATATGAATATATTCAGAATTAAGGCGATGTACAGAAGCCAAAAGACGAGGATGTTGTCATTTCGATAAAACCAATCATTTCAAACGATTTGTTATATGACTTTGATCATATCCTATGGCCGATTCGTCGTGCATTTGCAGATTTCAAACAAACCGCAAGGAATCAATGAACTTGGAACGTTCAAATAGTACGACACCACATTTAAATGATGTTGAGGCCACATATATCGATCAAAGCAGGTATAGTTTTAAATAGTCTTTGAATTTCTCTTCGTTCCATAACTTTTGAGCCACATATCAAATTGTGAGAGATGATTCGTTTGTATGACACTAGTTATGTTCAAATAAATCATGTAATCTTTGAGATAATAGACTTTCGTTGTTTTATTAACAATTTAATACATAACGGTTGCTTAAGTTCGATTATAATTAAATGAAATGGGAACGTGTAGGGCAGCTAAACTTTGAAACCACGTGTTCAATCATAATTCATCAGTTAACCCTTGACTAGCCCGCTCATCTGATAATAATAATCAAATCGGTTGTGTAGTTTCTGAGTTAATGAAGTTTCGTGATTTTCACAAGTCGGCACATTACAAATGAAGTTACAGTTCGATTACAGTAAAATTCAATAGGGTCTTTTGAGGCAGCTAGACCATTCATTTGACACTAATTTTGTGGAAATCGGGTCAGCCATCTCTGAGAAAAGTGAGTGAGTCCACGTAGTCTTCGGAATATGTTCCTTTGCATAGCTGGATTTCACATTTTTAAACATAACAGGCAAAGTAATAGTCCGATTGCAAAACAAATCAATAGGGTCTTATGGGGCAACTAGACCTTCCACTTGACACTGATTTTATGAAAATCGGTACAACCATCTCTGAGAAACATGAGTGAGATTAAACAGTCTTCAGAACAAGTTTCTTTTCATAACTTTCAAACCACAAATTCAATCTTTATGAAATTCAAAACTTAAGAGTTTTCTGAGTAGCTCGTTCTTTTGAGACCAATTTTGTTCAAATCGGTTGGGTAGTTTCTGAGATATTGATGTTTCATGATTTTCACATTTTTAAACATAACCTTTAAACTAAAAATCCGATTACAATAAAATTCAATAGGGTCTCATGGAGCAACAAGACCTTTCATTTGCAATTGATTTCATGAAAATCGGTCCAGCCATCTTTGAGAAAAGTAAGTGAGAATAAAAATCTGCACATACACACACACACACACACACACACACACATACACACACACACACACACACACACACACACACACACACACACACACACACACACACACACACACACACACACACACACACAGAGAGTCGAGTGATATATGCCATTTGGCCCTTTGAAGCACTTTTATACTTTCGGTTTTGCAAGTGATTGCTATACCTTTCTAGGAGAAAGGCAAAAATACATTTTTCGAAAGCGAAGAGATAAGATGAATGATTTACCTCCTAGATAGTCTCGAGATAGGATACTGGTCTAACAAACCAGCGGTCGCATGTGCAAATCTCGGCTCAGGAGAGACTGTTAGTGTCAGTAGAATCGTAGCGGCGCTAGCCCCGCAATTGTCCTGTACACTAAACAATTGACCGCGAAGTCCTCATAAACTGGGGTCTCTTTTATGCGGTTGATTGTACCGCGTTTAAAAGATTAGATTAGATTTACTTATACTAAACTTATTTGATACCGCGTGCAAATAATCTTCCAAATCGCGTAGAAATAATCCGCGTTATTGTAACAATACCTCGTTTAAAAAAACGCATAAAAATAACCCGCGTTAAAAAAGACCCCAGTGTATAATGAACAGAAGGTCGAGTTCCGAATCGAAATGCAACACCAATGCCAAAATACTACAAGGTATACAGCCCTAGGGTTGTATGAAATGGCGACGTGGGACTAAACACTTAAGGGATTAAGGGATTTTTTGTTACAAAATATACAGAGCCTGCAGACAAAATCAAGGTGTTGGCTCAGCGACTGTACGTATTTTTATTTTCAGCTTCCCCTGGAAATCAATTTTTTGAAATATATTCAACAACACTCGAAAGAATATCATATATATTTGGCGATATAAGTAGTAGCCTGTAGTATTTTTTTTGTGCAGACAACATGTATTTGACAAGGCACAAGCATATCATTCTCGTTGGAAAAGCACCAAGAATTTCTCATAATGCGTCAAAGTCAGAACCAACTCTTTATCCTCGAAAACCAAATCCAATAATACTTACGTTATTATAATAAATGGTTTTGTCTTATTTAACTCTGATTAAATCAAATCTATAATATGGTTCTTACTTTCAAAGTAATATAGAAGCCCTTACAAAGGTTCATCAATTGGCAAACACAAGAAGATATGTCTAACAAAATTATTAACAAGTTCCAGCACAAAACCGTAACAATCAACGATTCCATTTTTGTTTTTTGCTTGACAATTTTTTTCACTTCAGTTTTTCCTCGATTGCACACAAATAGAAATGTACGAACAAAAGTGTACCACTGCAATACGAATAGTACCGGTACACTTCAATTCATACTGCAGAATTGAAGTGTACCGCTGAAATGTACGAATAGAAGAGTACCGCTGCAATCATAGACGACGAGAGACCTGCGGTTCTTTACTTCACTTGTACTAGTACTGCTTTTACCGGCATGTTTTCTTTCAAGACATCAGTTTTTATCAGATTATGAAAGCAGGTTTAATAATTGTTCAAGAATGGGGATTGTTTCAAACTTTTCGGAAAACTTTTACCTTCGAGACATCATTTTAGTCTATGCTCATGGAAGCTAAAATAAATTGACCTATTGGGACGGGGAGACTCTGTCAATTTTTATATCGATATTGATACAGAGCATATCACGGGAAACGGATGGTGTCCATTCACGTCGTCTGTGCTAGGAATGCTCGCATGTAATTGGTACATTGTTTGCGTTAGTTTCCCTGTAACTTTTTATCAATTTTCACCGTTGAGCAGTGAAATAATAATGATAACTAGCGTGTTATAAAATTGTTACACATTTTATCTATCCAACAACATATTGGTTATTGTTATCCATCATGTGGTTATGCTGTTATTAACGTTTGAAATCTGACGCAACATTTGCCAGTTTCATTTCCTATTTTACAGAAAGCATCCCAGTATAGTAAACAGAGACGGCCAAGGCTTTGCTTTGATGTTACATTCTGATTCAAAACTCGACTTAACAACCTGATTTTTTGTGATATTCTCGTTTTTAATTCTAGCGATACTTGTAGGCCACTCAAGTATCTCTTATTTTACCAATAGTTTTTTCAAATGTCTTTATTTTAGTGCAGTCTTTTAATTCGATTCCTTCAAGTAAATTTTATAAAAACTTGATCGATATTGTTATTTTTGAGTTACAGCCGAACTCCCACGATTCGATATTGAAAGGAATATCGGATAATGAAAAAAATTTCATCCACTGGGATCTTTCTTTACGCGGTTGATTGTACCGTGTTTAAAAGATTAGATTAGATTTACTTATACTAAACTTATTTTTTACCGCGTACAAATAATCTTCCAAATCGCGTAAAAATAATCCGCGTTTTTGTGAAAAAAATCACGTTTGAAAAACGCATAGAAATCACCCGCGTAAAAAATACCCCAATGTATTTAAAGACACAGCCTTCCCACTTTTCTTCACAGAAAAGTTACCGGGTCTAACTTAGCTTACAAAAACGGACATAACTTTTTGGCTCGGGAGGTTTCTTATCTAAACAATCTTTGTTCGTTGTTCTTCATGGTTTTTAAGACCGTCAAAACAGTACTTAGAACGACACGAAATTATTTCAACTATTTCTAAGACTTTTCCAACAAATTCTGTTATTCTAAATCGACTGTCAGCCGAATTAGTTTTTTTTGTCAATTGTCTTCTTCTATAGTGAAACTTGTGATATTTTTTACTCTCTAAAATAATTTCACGTCTGACAAACTGAAACCACAGTCAGACGTTCATGCAAGAGCAATATTAATCAAAAATTCCGTGTAAATTTTTAAACAACGTTAAAAAACGCATGATTTCCGTATGACAGTATCCAAGATAGGTAGCATTAGAGCCAATTCGAAAGAAAAAATAATTTATTCGCCCGTCTTCTCCTATAAATAAATAAATTACAGCTTTGGGGTGATCAGCCAGACTCATCTACAAGCCGGCTTACAGTTGTCCTGCGTAGGCTTGTTCCTGAGCGTCCAGCGAACGTTTCTTCCATCCGGCAGGGGCGTCCCAATGCACGTGCGGATGAGCAGTTAAATGGTGATGATCGATGTGGTGGTCCACGTGATGGGTATGTGGCGGCGGGTAGTGCACCACTTCGTAGTTAACTATCTTCGGTTTGGCAAACTTGAAGATGACCATCGCAGCCGACAACACCATCGAAAGTAACCCCAGCGTCATTGCCTTCCAGGTTTTGAGCGCAATCAATGCAAGCGCCATCGGAACCAACACCGTCGATTTAAACTTAATTCCGAGCAAGAAAGGAATCATGACTTTCTTTACAAAGCCACGACCTGCGGTTGAAAAAAATATTTAAAATTATTCAAAGATAAAACAATTTAAAGTTTTTATCACCTTCAGCAACATTTCCTTCAGTCAAAGGAATAACTAGTTCCTCAGCAAGACCTCCCTTAGTTAGAGAATCAGGAATATATGCTCGAGCTTCTTCGGATTGGAGAACCTCCGGCACTCCCATCTTCAACGCATGTGTAGAGAGAAAGCTATCGATCTTGTTCAACAAATGTGCAGCTTTATTGTTGCGTTGTTCATTCTTTACTTCTGGATTTTCTTCTTCATCAGTTCCTGTTCGGATGATGGTTAGTGTGTCGGTGATCTTAATCTCATCTTGATCGGACACTTTACTCAACCATGACAGGGCTTTCGACTTAACGCACTTGATATTCACATCATTCAAGCAAGTTTTGTATATATCTAAAGCAACATCGGCCGCCGATCGTGGCTGTTGTGCTGCAATAGTTCCGAGCACTGCAGCTGTCAGGATCAACACTGTAAACGAGCGCATCGCACCAAGCTGCTGATTTAGAACACAACACTAATTACTTTCTCCAGGACCCTGAGATCTGCACCGGTCGAATAGTTAAATCAATATGAATTGTTTCATATGCATTACAATGGATTTTATATCGCGCAGGGGGGCAAACAGGACCGCACTGTTACATACAACACCTTCATTCACGACTGTGGCAACTAGTTTATAATATTCCATTTTCTTGTCCCCCCAAAGAGCGCTTTTAATTCGCCTGCGTAAACAAAACGCACGACTGTTTCGATTTAATCCCCTCAAACAATTATGTACCCTATGCCAAAAGCTGCGACAGAGCCATTTATGGTTGAACATACTCTATCTTTTGTCATACCTTTCAGTTGGCTCGATTCCCGCTCGGCGCTGCTGATAAGCGGGGAAATCACTCGGCGGAAGCTACGTGAAGCGCATGACAGATTTTGATTGGAAACAAATTTCTCTCTCGGTGCTGGCCGAAATGCATACACGTACGGATAGTTGCTACAAAAAAATATACTGCAATCAATTTAATTTCTTTGCCATGTTTAGATAAAAGTGAGTACAGAAAGTGAGAGTTATCGCAGCCTGCAACATCGCATTTGCTTTTTCATGAATTAATGATCCAGCATTGTGTCTGGTTTTAGTTTAAACAATAACCACATAAATATTGAACTCATAATTTTTCCTTGATCTACAAAAAAGGTCTGTTAGATTTCAAAATGAACAAACATGAATAGCACTGATCAACACAGGTGTGGTCCTAAAGGTTAACTGGAAAAAATGAAAGATTATAGCTTTTTAACAATTCCTGTGAATGTCGATGCCCCTAGTCACCAACATCTTGTCAGAGACTTAAACGAGTTTTCTCGTAAATAGGGTTGTCACCTGATAGGGACATCTATCCCGGAGATTTTCAAAGTATCGGGAGGAGAGGGGGGTGTATGGTGCATTGACATGCTTGTTGTGATTTTTTTCCACCACATGATCTACACTATTTATTTACTTTATTTATTTTAGCAATTCTTAACAGCCGATGGAATTCGGTGATTTTGGTGACAATGTCAGTAAAATATTTCAATGAAATTGGGTTGTTTAGCTATTCACGGATTTCTGATTTTTATATAACAGCTAAAATGTAATTTTCTGGGCAAAACGTGTTTTTTATAAATGTTATATCATTGTACTTCGATTTTAAAATGAATAAATAAAATCGTTCTAAATCGCTACAATGACAGTTGGTACATGGACGAACTGTCATTGTAGCGATTTCGAGTGAATCTCGAGCAATTTTAATTCGTGATTTAGAAATTGAAAGACAACGATGAAAAATTTTTGAAAATCACGTTTTGCTTACATGCGTAGTTTTGCTTAGAAATGCAGCTCTTTCAGATGATATTAAAAACTGATATAGCTGAACAACCCAATTAGTAAATGATAAAGATTTGCTGTAAATTCGACAGCCTTAAAATCTCTTTTAGAGAAATTTTCAAATTTAATGCCGAAATTACCTCGCTGATTTTCTGAGTTTTCCGGTAATGCGTAGAACTTGAAAATAAATTGTTCAATTTATGACTTATGTCGTTTCCAGAGTGAGTTGAAAATAATTTCGCTGGCTCAGAGAAAATTCTCTTTCACCCAGAGACCCGGAAATTACCTCGCAGACCCGGAGAAAACTCGCGTTCACTCGGAAACCCAGAGATCACCTCCCAAACCCGGAGACTTCGGGTGAAACCCGGAGAGGTGGCAACCCTACTCGTAAACATAACGTTGAAGCGACAAATCTGGCTAACAATCACTATGAAGCACTTTGATGTCAGTTGACGCGTTTTGAAAATGAATAGAAGCCCCAAATTTCATAGTAATGATTAGAAATCTATTATATTTCTATAGTAACTGTTCTGAGCCTCAGGGCAGCTTTTTTTTGCTTTTGTCGACCAATACCTAAATACTCCGAAATTCAAACAAACATTGTTTAACATTTTTCCATCCAAGACTTTTTAACAAAACTTTTTAAACCTTTTTGTTTTTTCGAGAAAATAAAAAAAATTCAATTTCTCATTAAAAAAAGTATAATCGAAACATTTTAATATACATTGCAAATACTTTTGAACAGGCGTCACCAGTTCCCTCAAATTCCTTCTCAGACTGTTTTTCTGTGCAACCAAAGGTTTCTGAGATACAATGTTTAGAATAAAGCCAAACTGCATATGCTTTTCAGAAAATTACTCTTGAGCCCACCCCACCGCCGGAAAATACGCGGTTTGCTAAGCCAAATACATGTACAAAGTACTACTTAAATCAAGGTTGGTCGAAGATGGTCCTAGAAATCTATTCATTGCCACAGTTGGTTCAATCAAATAAATAAATAGATAGATATATAGATAACTTTTTGCGTTAAGAAGGAACCCTACTCTGGAAGATCAAAAATACTAAATTTTCGTGATTTTATTTCGGATAGTTTAGAGTAAAGTGAAGTGTTCTCGTATTTTGGCTGTTGGTTAAAGTATATTTGAAGATGTATTGAGCATGTTGTGGATGCAAATAAGGTTAACAGGGGTACTGCGCAGAAAGTGATGGGTGATATCACAAGAATAATTCGAAAATTCATCCAACCAGCTGACGAATAATTTTGATGTATTTTTCCGTTTAAAATTAAGGTTGCCATTTCCATGGTTTTCCACACGGCAAAACTAGTAAATACAATGACAATAAGATAATAAGATAGTGGGACTAGGACATTGACCGGCGAAGTCATAACAAGCGTTGTAGTGAAAATCGGGATCGGAAGCTGCATTCGAATGTGAATGAGAACGATTAGGGTAAACTCAAAGCTGTTACAGATATGCAACTTCGAACAAAACTCTGCTGCAAATCCTAGCCCACGCTTTCGCATTCATTTCTTGCTGTTCTATCCTACATTGGTTACAGCGCATCGTTCAAACAGTTCACTCCAATAATTTGAACATGCATAAAAATCTATTCTTTTTTTCGATGACCGGACAAAAAGGTGATGTTAAATCTATCAAAATCAAGTTAAGACAGGACCGCGTTCAAGAGATTTTTAAGCAGAAATTCAGTAACAATTCACAATCAACATTGATAGAAAAAATTAAACTAAAAATCTTTCAACCTTTCAAACATTGCTTAACAAATTTTCGTAGATCGTACACAGCGCGACTGTTGAAACCGTTCTAACCAGTTAGTAGAATTACTTTTATATTTTGGTTAGAGTTGGAAACCGCGTTTCTCGACTAACGACAATAAATTTTTCTTCGTACCGTTTACCTAATATTGCGAGTAATGCATATCAGACGCGCTATACACAATACTGCTTGCGACATTAGGTACAATGTAAACAAACGATTGTCGTTCGTCAAGATATTCGATGTTCAGCTCGGGCTACAATGAAATTCATTTAAAAAAAATATGTACAGAAAAATCTTGCACGTATGCGGGTGGTTTCGATTATCATGAAAAAGCACTCTCGCTATACCAGTACCGGAGAAAACAAAGAATTCTCTCGACGAAAGAGCGGCGAATGGTCGCACAGTTTTTTTGCTTTTTGGTTTTGTATGAGGACAAAAGAGACCGAAATAATTCTTCACCACGAGCAAGTATGAGTGGTATAAGTGCAATAAAATTTTGAGTGTAAAATGCGTTCTCTCCATTGCTGAATGTCGATACTTAAAATAAAGAGATTTTGTCTCGTTTTTGGTTCGTCAGTTAAACAGATGTGCTGTTTGGGATAGCTGTGAGGATGGCTTTAGAAAGCTTCCTATACAAAAGTTCAATATGGCTACTGCACTGGTCGAGGTGGTGTCCCAGCAAATTTAAATTCGCTTTTGCCGATAAAATTCACAGAAAGCTCTAGAAAGGTTCAAGGTACAATACGCATAGATTCCGTAGGATTCCTTACATTGGAATCGTGAGCGTACTCGATGAGGCATCCTCAAGCATGCCCTGTATATGGAACTAGGATTCTTAAATGAGAACCTTGTAGTGAGAAACCATCGAATTCTGTAGGATTCCACATTGGAATCCGAAGAATTAGCATAACACAATTCTCATTGAAGAATCCTAGTCCCACATACAAGGCATTCCTGAGGATTCTTTCCGATCCTGATTTTCACTACAACGCTTGTTATGACTTCGACCGTCGATATCTATGCGAATCGTATGTATTCGTCCGGATACATATGAATTAATTTTACCCGGGACGTCAACCGGACGAACACACAGGTTTCACATAGATTCCCTAGGATTCCTCACATTGGAATCGTGGGCATCCACAGAAAATAATTTTGAAGGAATAATCCTCAGGAATGCCCTGTCTATGAGTCTACGATTCTTGAATGTGTATCGTGTTATGATAATTCTTCGAATACAAAATCTTTCACTTCAACCATTGCGTGTTCGACGAGGTACCACTTTCAAATTAGCATTAGCGGTGCCCCGAAAGAATTCTCCCTCTGCTGGAAATCCGGTTTTCCTGGAATTTGTTCCAAAACAGAGAAATTTTATGATTATTTAAAAACAATCTCACAATGATTGGCTCAAAGTCATTAAAATTACTTCCACAGGCCGTTTGTATGGTTTTGGGTATTTTGGTTTTATGCACTCGAAATGATCCTTCCGGGACAAACTCCACTGAGGCTTCTGGTGAAAACAATTAAATAAAACGAGGTCAGATACCACATATAGCTAATATAGGTATTTTCGGAACCGGGATGACGTCCAAAGACCGAAAAATTACCCCTGACGTCAATTTGAACTCCAAGATGGCGACTTCCGGTTAGTATAAACAACCTAAAATGGTCGAATACCACGCACTGTGGAAATTTTCGGAATCGGGTTTATGCCCAGAGACCGGAAAACGAGTCCAGATGCCATGTTGGATTCCAAAATGGAATCTTCCAGTTTCTGGAAAACGAGGGGCCGTCCACATTTCACGTGGACAACTTAGAAAGGGGGAAGGGGGAGGGGGTAATGATAATATCCACAAATCCATAATATCCACAATCTGTCGAAAAAATATTCTACATTTATTCTGGTTATGAATTCGTTGATTTGAGATAAATTTGGTATCATTTCTTTTGTGGCCTCTTTGTGCTTTTGAGAAGGTTTTTTAGATATGTTGAGAATCTTTCGAAAATTTCGAATGAAATAAGCTACAATCTTTCTATTCTCTAGTTGACAGAGGTATTATAAAGGTTCTTTTTCTGAGGATGATTCGAATATATTTTTCATAAACTTTGTTCTAACTCTTTGAGGCACTTCCAACTAAGTTGTGAGCGAAATTTTAACTCAGTTTTGTTTTTAGTCTGATCCATCTATGGCACCACTTTTAGTCAAACTTGAAACAATTTTGTGTTTTGCCTTTTTCTATCGTCGCTTCTGCGTTTTTCAACAATTGTGCTGAATTTTAATCACTTGTGTTTTGGCCTTTTGCTCTAGCTTAAATTTCTTTAATAATATAAACCAAATTTAAAATAGTTTAACTTTTTTTAATTCCATTATCGTTCTCAAGCATTTTTAGTTGATTCGGAATGCAGACCTCGTTCACTTTTAGCAACACGCCCGAATCTTATGTGTTGCCAAAAACCGAACTTTTTTTTCATTATTTATTTTCTCTTTACAATTGACTTATGCAACCTAGGCGCTAGATAATGCCACCTTTTGGATTCCAAGTCGTTAAAGGTGTCGCTTGATGAGTGTTGGAAATAATCTGGGAGTGGCCGGAATTCAACCGGGACAGGTCCGTATGTGGCCTATGACGAAATACACACTTGATATGACTACTCGAGTAATAACACCGTGCTACAGTGATTTAGAAGTTCTGAAGTGACCTATTGTTATAGCTTTTGTTGAGTGTAACATTCGCTCATACTAGGAATTTTCCATACACCTGATGTTATGGTCAAAATGCCGTTTTCTGGACCTCAGTGATTATAATTTTTTAACTCGGCTATTTTTTAACCGATTTTAAATGTTTTGGAAAGGAGAAAAATGAAGCTTTTGAAATATACACAGGTTTGTACTAGTTTCATGAAAAAATACTGTGTTATTTGAGTTTAAATCTATTTTCTTTTTTACTTTTTCACGCAATTTTTCAATTTAACTTGAAATTTGCCCCTTATTTTTGTAAGAAAAACACTACAAATCTACTGGCGTTTGAAGGTATATTCAAAAACGAAGAAAATAGGGGTGATTTTGTTAAATTAGGTTGATATTCGGCTGAGTTATATATTTTTTTAAAGAAAAACTGAATTTTCAGTTTCTATCGCACAATTATTTCGCGGTGCTACTAAAGGATAATAAAGGATTAAAATGCAAGAGCTTTTAATGTGAACTAGTGTGGGTAGAAACACAGGAGTGTAGAGGTGCGAGTGTTACTTGCATCCATACTTGAAGTTTTTCAAATGCCCCTAAAATTTGAAATTATGGTCAAAACCTCGTGTTTTGGACCTTAGCTCACATTTTTAACAAAGCTACGTAATTATCTAGAGGGAAGTCTGACTTTATGGCGAAATGATACGATGGGGAAGGGGGGTGTCAAAAAAAACCTAAAATGCTATGTTATTTATGAATGTTCCTTTATTAAGAATAATTAGAAAGCAGTTGCACTCTGAACCAATCAAATATTGCCGAGAAAATGACATACAGTCCCATACCTGTGGAGGCACTGTAGTTCTTGTATCTTTTTCCCCTCATTGTCAGTTTGTTCTGTTTTTGTTTTAAGAATTAAATTTGAAATAAAAAGATAAGTTTCAAGGTTTGTCATGTATCTGATCTCAGTCTCTGCTTATATGGAAGAAAAAAATTTCATTAATCTAGAAAAGTTTTTCTTCACTGTCCGAAAGTGCGCCAGGACTGTCCGAAACTACCCCACACACGGGGCACATTCGGACAAAAAAGCAATTTTGAAAAATTCAAATAAACCAATCAAAATCGCATCAACGCACACTGCTAACACGCTTATATGATACTCCGATGTCCAAGTAACAGGCAGAATGAATTCAGGTTTTTTTCTAAGTTAACAAAAAAAATAATAAAAATTAAGATAGAAAAAGTGTCCGAAACTGCCCCCCTCTCCATTAGATCAGTGTTTGTTGCTGGAGAACAAAAAAGCGTATTTCCATAACAAACTAAAATTTTTCAAAGTTATTATTGAAATATCTAGAAAACAGATGCTCATAGAAAGTTAATTACTAAGAGCTTTATGTTTTAAAAATGCTATTAGAATCACACTGCATTAATTTTTCATTCAAATCAAAGAAATTCATTCATATATAAATGGTCGATTTTTTTTTTTTGCGTGTTTCAAGATCATTTGGCGTGGTTATGCTCTAGTTGATCCACTCAACTGTTCTTGATGCCGCCTAATTGAGAAATTATACAAACAGAAAAACAGTGGAAATCACTTAATAGTTTTTCCAACAGTCGGAAGGTAATATGGCAATGTACTTGTTTCATATGTTTTTTATCTTCTTTTCCTTCCGATTTGAGTCTTTCGAAAAATAAAAAATAAACTAGAAAATTCTAAAGGTGCTGAAAACGTAGGGTACCGGGGGTATTTTGGACCACTTTAGGAAGTGGTTTAACAATTCATTAAAGAAACACGATCATCATCGATCTTCTTAGTGTAGGAAAAATGGATTTGAGGTGGATGTGCTTCTGCCGTGGAATTTTTGCAATGTTAGGCTTTTGAAAATATCGTTTATACGTTATGAATTGAGAAAAATTGCCTGTAAATCAATACAAGCTGCTTCTCCGGTCAGCCCGAAACGGCCGAATCGACCGACTAGTAAACAAAGAGCAATCAAAGCTTGGCTAGATAGCATAGTCAAAACATGTTCGCTCTGGTTAAAAACGTGCGTGTTTTGACCATGATTCAAATATCTATTTTAACAATTTTTTTCACTTGCAGAAGTACCAAACTGTTTCTAAAGTATTTTATTGATGTTATTCCAACATTAAATTGCCTCAAATTGCCACAAATTTGTAACAATAGTTTTTAAAAAGTGACTGACAAATTACTTGCTTTTGATTTTATATCGACTCTTACATAATTTTAAACATATGGGAACTAATTTAAGAATTGATGTTTGCTCGAGTTGCTATTTACGTGCTGATTATGTATTTTTGTTTATATCTATATCTAAATATGAATATGTTGAATGATTTAGGATAACACTGAAGTGTCACCATATATCTTACAAAAATACATAAGCTCAAGTCAACAAACTAGACTGAATATGGATGTAACAAGACCCGGTTTAGTGAAATCACATCTATTTTACGTTTTCCGGCGATTTTTTTTTTCAAAAAAACAAACCAATTACTACTTTCTTCCTATCCAGAACTAGAGCCAAGGTGGCTCATGCTCTCATTATCTTAGCGTATAGGGCTTATTAGACCAGCATCTCACCTCGAAGCTAGCAGAGATGCTTCATCCGTTTTATTACATAATCTCAAAATATACGCAATTCACGTTGCATGCTTTTTTCGGTATTCGAACTGCAACATGGATTATGTTAAGTATTTACGTCCAAAAAAGGTTATCTAATGCGATCACCTACTAACCAATGCTGGCCATCTGGTGAGGTAAACTGAACCTTTCCTGAATTCTTGATGCGGCTCAGCCGCAAATATCACATACTCGAGCACAGTTAACTGTCAACAAAACCAGCCGAAACGCAAGCGTAGTCTGATGAACCGGATACTCACGATTTTAATTGCGCATGCATGCATATTGATCGTATGTCCGTTACGATAATTTTTGCCAGTAACGTTGTTTTAAAAGCCACTCAATAAGATTTACAATCACATTTCCGGACATGCGACGCTTCACACTAGCACAAGAAACTAGTTGGTATTGACGTCCAAAATCTATCCCATTCGCCTCCGCCATAGAGGCATACAATATGCAACAATTGTGTAAGTGAACCGAAACTGAATTCACCGCATCGTCAAAAAAAATGTCTCATTCACAAACATGCTTCCGCTGTCTGGCGATCCACCCACATTTGCCTAAACCCCCGTAGTCATCGGTAAAAAATTGCCGTGTCGAATGGAGGGGTCACTCAAAGCTAAATGCGATCACATTGTCATCCGTGATGCATATTAGCTTTCGTCAGCAAATAAATTAGTTTCCGATGATGATATCGCTCTTGACACTTTTGGGGTGATTTGTATAAATCACTGTCGCATAAAGACGCAGCTGTCTCACGTAGAATTGCGTCGAAAAGTGAAAGCTATTTCCGTTACTGTTTACTTTTGTGCAGCGCTTACCGAGAAATAACTAGTGTTTAGCTTGTAACTTCAATCTTACAATGTTAACCTGTTTTCTATTACAAAGGTGAAAGCAGCGATAAAGAGAAATATTTTGGAAAATGAATTTCACAATCCATTAAAATAATATGCCAATGCTAGTTACTAAGGTCTGTGCCTCTCCTACCTAATCAAAACATCATTAACCTCAAAAACGGACAAATAAGGGTACCTGGGATAATAGGCACCGTTGAGGCAAAATGCACCTTCTCCGATTTACAAAGGGGGAACATTTTATAAAACAAAATAGTAATTCTATCACTTGAATCTATGTTTTCTATAGTCACCTTGTCAATTTGACAGCACTGCAATATCAAAAAATGTAAATAAATACAAAGAGGAAGTCATTTCGATGGTCATAGGGCGTTGAACAGTCACGATCGGTGCTAGAGGCAATCAAAAACGAAACCATGCCGCTCGAGTGTATGGAGTTAAAAAAATAGTAGGAGGGTGGTATCCAAGACACGACCGCATAGTTGACGTAGGACTACAATAATTTTATATTTTAATTTTAAAGCTATGTTTGATTTGAGCACATTTTACTTTTGTAGTTTGCTTGATTGATTTATTTTAACCAATTTAAACTCAACATCTTCCAAAAGGGAGGTATTTTGGTTCGGGTGGTAATATCAAGTATCCAGGTCGTCAGCCCGAATTCATCAAGCGACACCTTAAACGACTTGGAACTAAAACTAGTTCATTGGTGGCCATTTCTACTGTTAAGGTTGTCTTTGACCACTTTAAAAGTCAAAAAAGTCATGAAAAAAGAACCGTTCATTTTTGGCATGGTTCGATTTTGGCAACAGAAAATATTCTGGCGTGTTGCCAAAATCGAACGGGGTCTGTATTTTGATTATTTCTTTGTACCACTCTACCTTAGAAGAAAAAATATTCTCTTTAACATTCACAATGGTCCAGGAACCAAATTTAGGGGAAAATTTGGGTCTAGAGCTATATAGCAATGTTTTAGAGAAAATCTTTTTTTTTTACAAAGTTACTTAAAATATTTGAGCTATAAAATTGTAGAACAAGGTTTTCTATCTACAAAAATAAAAAAGTTAGATACTTGATAGCATTGAAAATTTTGGTGAAATGTAACAACTTTTTTGAAGAAAGTTTTTCTCTAAAATATTGCTATAGAGCTCTAGACCCAAGTTTCCCCCTAAATTTAGTTTCCAGACTATTGATGAATACCTTTCATTCTAATACAGCGAATTTTCTTTAATACGCGAAAAGGCAACCTTCCATAAAATATTTAATTGAGTACGATTTAGTAGAAATCACACTTCTTCCTTCTATATCTATTTGTGGAAAAAATATAGATAATGAATGACAGTTTTAGTAGAAAATGTATATTCACAGAAAATTTGAAATTGACATAGAACTTTATGAATATGTTAACATTCAATTCAGGTCAATGTAAACATTTTATCAGTATTAAGAATCAATCAGAAAAAATTTGATTAGTTTCAAGATACCAAAGAACAACGAAGATATCATATTTGAAGGTCATATGTCTGTTATTTTCGAAAATAAACTGGGCAAGAGTGATGCACAACATTAGCCACGGCAATTAATGTTTGCATAGCGTTGTTCAATTACAAGTAAGGTTATGGAAAGTAATATTTTCTTGTAAATGCAAATTCAAAATAAAAATTTTAATTGAAAAACACAAATACTAATGTCGGAACTTTAATATCAAGATGAAATGAATTTGGTTTTCCTCTATACCGCCACCGCAGGATGCAACTAATATTGTCATATTGGACTAAATTCATTTAGCTAGTAAAATTTAATCATCAGTACAGCTCGTTTAACTAACTATTCAAAGATATGTATGGAGCATTTTTGTTTTCTATTGTCTTTCAAATACCATATTCAGTTATTTAAATAAATCTGAAAAAAAGCAGAATGTAGAGTTCAAAAATAAACAACGCATTTTGTTGTCCCCGGCGGCGCAGCGTATTCTGCGGTACCCGAAAAATCAAATTGAATTCTGATCTTTGCTGCTATACGAAACAAGAAGAAGGAGAAGAAGACAATTCAAACGGCAATTCGATTGTGTTCCACGCCCCACCGTGCGTCAACAGCGGCAATGTAGTTTTCACTTGGCTTGGCTGCACACAAATCAATATCGAATTTTTCTGCACTGATAGACGACAAATGACCAGCGCTCTATTCATACAATGCTCGGTGCAGTACTGTTGCCTGTGCCAGCATTTGTTCCGTCAAGACATCAGTTTTATTAACATTAACATATTTATTAACAGCAGAACGTCATACTGTCTAATAGTGGAGGTGGTTACGAACTTTCCGAGAAAGCTTCACCTTCAAGACATCAAAATAGTCTAGGCTCATGGAAACTAACATTAGTTGACCTATTGGGACGGAGAGATTCTGTCAAAAAATTTTTTGCCACTGCTATACAGGATATCACAGCATGCAGTTGGTGTCTATTCATGAAGTTTGTGCTAGGCGTGCTCGCATATGATTAGTACATTGTTGGTGAAAATTTGACCTTGAAACTTTTATTCAATTTTCACTGTTTAACAATGAAGTGATAATGAAAATTGAAGAATCACAAAATTGTCCATCATCTTATCAATCCAACGACATATTGATTATTGTGATCCATCATGTGGTTACATCAGTATAACCGTTTGAAATCTTTCATTCCGGCGTTACATCTTGGTTTTAGTTTTCGCGGAATGTATCACGATATAGTGCGGTTAGACGTAGTCCTACGTCAAAAACCATATTGCCATTATTTATAAGATCATAAAATGAGCCGTACTACCCCAATATTGTAATACATTCTGCCCTTTTCGAAGGGGTGCATTATACCTCATTTGCATGATGCTTCTTACCTTTTTGTTGCGGTTTATTATAATGCAACGTGAAACTGCCAATTATAGTGTCACGTTAGTAAAGGCCATCAGCTCTGTCCCTCTGCCATCTGGCTGCCAACACGAAATTATAGATTCATTTTACCAAGTCTTATTATACAGTGAATGTCATTACATTACACCACGACACCTATAGAATGACAAAATTTGAAAAAAAGGGCGGACACCTTTACAACATGAGTATAAAATAAATATTGCGGTGCGATGTAATTTTATTCCAGTTCAAATGCGGAATGTACTCCACGATGCATTTTTGACGTTGGACTGGAAGTTAAGCGCCTGAATTTGAAAACTTAATAATTCAACCATAGAAAAAGTGTTTGGGTGCTTATATATCATGTCTAATCAGATTAACCAGGTCATGCATCAACCGATTATAAATTCTTGTACGGTTGAGATTTTGTATTAAAAACAACCAATTGATTGAGATACACTATTGAAAAATTGGTGATTAACCTGGATTGTCTAAATAATTCCGAGCAACCAATCACTCACTTTCTCCCCAGCACAGCCGACACTGAAATTTACAACCGACACTATTTTGTAAACTATTTGTTACTTTTGTTGTTTTACTCTAGCGAGCAGGCCATGCCTAAGAGAAATTCAACCCTAGGAGTCACGTTTAAACCTCCAGCTTGCAGACTTCATTGTAAAATCAATTCATCATTGTAGAACCGATTACTGCAACGAGAGGACGGTTGACTCTTACTAAAAATGGCTCAACCCACAGCCTGCAGAGCAACCGCTGATTTTAGCACAGCAAGGCTGAGCAGATGATTCATTCGGTCGCAGCTGTGGAATGCAGACGGACCGACCGGTGGACTGCGCAGCATTGCTGAACATGTAATTAATTTTACCCAAATAGCTGTGAGTATGCCAGTAATATGTGTCAATGACCGTTATGTCTTGTTTGTTTGCATATTTAGGGGGTACGGAGGACAAAAAAATAGCTAGAATCATTTTGTGTCAATGGTAAATGGCAACCTAAATGATGCTTTTGTGAGAAATTCTAAGGAATTTCAAAATGAAGAAATTAGCATTTTTTTCTATTACTCACCAAAACGTTGACAGCGATAACAACTACGCAAAAAGCGGATAGTTGAGTTCTTACTTCTTTTTTGGCGTTATTGAAATTAACATAATTTTTCAAAATACATGAAGTTATATGCTGGGCTGTAGCTAACCTAGCATGGTTACCTAGTTTTATTAATTTAATGTAAAACAATTTCTAATCTGAGAGTTTCCGCTTTAATCGTTCTGGTCTCCAATTTCAAACAGTTTTATTTAGTTTGCTGTTTGCTGGAAAAGGTAAATCAAACCGACTTTACTAAATTAAATGTTTTACTTGGCAGTAAAACTACGAACAAAAGTTTTTCTGATTCGAATATGTACGAAGTGGAGGCACAGAGGAATTTGGTGAATACTCTATTTCTCAAAGAGTTGAAACTATGATTTAGAAGTCACCGTTTATGCAGGGTGGTGCTGTTCATCAAGCCTCGATACTGCGGAACTTAGTCGTGGGTTCGTGTCTTAGTCGATTCAGGTCATTTGATTGTCAAACGACTTTAACATGGGTTTATTCTCAGGCTCCTCACCCTTCATTCGCGCTGAACTCTACAATACCCTTCATGTAGGGTTTGCAATATTCCCGGGAATCGATTTCCCGGGAAACGGGAATAAACGGGAATTTTTAGCGAAATGAGATTTTCAATGAAGTTGATCAGTGAAAAGTAAAACATTGTTTAAATTTCAATCTCAATTCGCATGAAAAACAAATGGAATAAAAAACATATTCAAGTTAACATCAAAAATTCGTGATCGATTTTTGTAGCATATTTTTGCAGAAGAGGAAAATTAAAGGGCTTCATGTCGTCAAACAATCGCTTCAGATCCGCTGACAATTTTCCGTTAAGCTCAAAAATTTTATTTCCTTCTGTGAAACTTTGCTCAAGTTTGCTGAATCATCGCTGATGTTCGATTTCTAGAATACTTTCAAATCACCGATTACAGCTTTTGCTACACCTAATTGAAAACGGGTGTCCAATTCTTTCAGTTTGTTGAAGAGAAAACTAAGTGTTAGGCAGGCATTGGACGCGGAAAATATTTGCTATATTCGGTACGGACTTTTTTAGCAAAATATTTTACACTACAGTAAATATTTACTGTTTACTTGAGCGGTGGCAAACCTTTTCGCTATTTGTTTTTCTCATTTAAATATATTTGCTATGCTATTGTGATTTTTTTTAAATAAACTGTGTTTTAAATCTAGTTTTCATTGACAGAACAACATTTCAAACCCTTTTGGAGTTTATATCATTATTGACTTGAACGTAAGATTTCGAGGAAGAATTTTGGTTAATTAACTACGTTATTTCGCCGTTCGGTGGTTTTCTGAGACCGAGACAAACCGGAAGGAAAGGATAGAATACTAAATAATCAGTTCAATACGAGTCAAAATAAGTCAGTCTTAGAGCATTTGAAGGCTTACTAATTGTCATGCAAAGATGATTTTCACGTTGAAATACTATACTGACTTTTAGTTTCATAAAATGATTTATTTCAGGTCGCACCAGTTCGACGTAATTAATTTTATTGCAATATTGCATAAGAAACTATAGTGAATCGTACAAAATTTTTCGCGGAACTCGGGAATCCCGGGATCCCGGGAATCAAATTTTTTGTTCCCGGGATCCGGGAATCGCGGGAAAAGCTGTTTCCCGGGAAATCGTTCCCGGGATTGCAAACCCTACCTTCATGAGAAATCATCACAAAATAAGTCTCTGTTATAAGAAAACTGACCAGAGAAACGTATGGGAAATTGTAATTGTGGATTGAAATTGCCAGAAAGAACGAGGTTTCGATATGACTCCTTCCGCTTTACTAAATAAGTCCTTCAGATAATGAAACTTACCAGAGAAATCTTTATAAAGACCCTTCAGGAAATTTCAATAGATACAATAGAGCAACGAAAGAGTAAAACATTCACTCAAACACGAATATAAATTATGAGCATGTCAACTAGTGATATTACCAATAATAATATGACTTGCAAAATACAAAAAAAACCCTGAGTTACATCACAATACATTAGAAGTTTCTGATCGCAGTGACAAGTTCAAACAAACGAAAAACCTCGATACTGCACGCGATTTACACAAATTTTGCCCTAAAATCACACAATAAATGTGTGAAATGCATAACGCATCAGTTGAACTGCGAATACATTTACATAGATTGAAAGCAGAATATATATCATATACATGAGAAACGTGATGTTCCGGTAAACTTCAGTTTAGGGCGAATGATTCTTTTGGGGCGCTCGAAAATTTTTTGCTTTGCTTTCCTCCTTACGATATATTTTTTGTCATTAGTGTACATCACAACACGTGGTTCTCAATGCTCTTCTACTCTCGCTCAACTCAACCGCTGCCGAAGCAGTCCCTTCTTTCACACTCTTCCTTTCACCGCACCACACTGCTTCTCAGGCAACATGATATTCTCTTGTTGCTATCCTTTCTTTCCCTAACGGCCGGCGTATGAAAGAAAAACTTTTAACTAAAGTCGCTTTTTACGCGTTTTTTTTGTGCGGGTATTCTTACGCGGCATTTTTTACGCAGATTCCGGAATTTACGCGTTTTTTTACGCGGATTCCGGAAGTTACACGGTTTTATACGCGGATTCCGGAATTTACGCGGTATTTTTTTTCGTACGCGGATTAAGGAATTTTTGAAGTAGAATACTTCTCTCAGGAAGTTCGGCTACATAGGGATGTGAAATGAAAATCTAAAAGTGAAAAATATGTCCAATTTTAAATGCTAATAAATCGGTTAGTATTCGATGGATTTCCTTCATTCTTGCAGCAATAGATTGGAAAATCTTCTAAGATTCTTCCCAAAATAAGATAATTGTAATTTTATTATTCACACTATTGTACTATTGAAAATAGTCAAGCATTGTCAAAACGAAAATTTCGACCCCTGATTGGTCGTTATATGCTTGCTCCCAAGCACGGTCGACAGAATCATATACCTTGCAATTGAAAACATGCTATTTGGCCTATATAAGAGCCTGTTTCAGCCGGAGCCGCTCATAACAGTTCTGAACAGCGACGACAGCAGTCCTCCCTTAGCAGCAGCGGGAGCGAGCAGTGGGTACCATCGATAGCGGAAAGCGGCCACAACTGTGGCATGGCTGTGGATAGGCGTAGCAGTTCCAGCGGATCTCACCATCGATAGCAGCAGGGCCAGCAGATGCAGTTACAGTGGATACCAATGGCGGCCACAACTGTGGCATGGCTACGGATAGTGTTGCAGTTGCTCAGCAGTTAGGCCAGCGTATAGCGGCCACAACTGTGGCATGGCTATGCATAGCGTAGCATCAGACAGCGACAACGGCAGTCGTCCTTCCTCAGCAGCAGCACTAGCCCTGTGGTTGGTCACCACGTCTCAGGAGCAGCGCGGTTTTTCTCAGCGTGTGTTGCCAGACAGCCATTATTCCCCCCGTGTTGGGGCAGCATGATGATTGTCATCAGGAAATCCAGTTTCGGAAATCAAAATGCCTTTTTGAAGGCAAATAAACAAGTCATTGAAAGTTAATAATTTTTATCAACGCAAGCAAGCATTCTGTGTTGCATCCTAGCAATTTAAATTTGTCGCACCCGTCTAATTTACTGAAAGTGAAATAGCTTCCACAGTGCATGTTGTCCGTGTATCTTAATTCCCCCAATGTTAGGGCAGCTCAAAGGTTGTAATTAGCAACCGATTTTGAACCGCAACATGCTTTTTTCAAGGCAAAAAAAATAATTGAAGGTTAATAATTTTCTGGCATCAACACAAGCAGACATTCTGTGCGGGATGCAATCAAATTCGGTTGTAGTTGTCTAATTTTTATTTTCACTTTATTTAGTAAACCCCCCACTGTAGGGGCAGCGTAAAGGCTGCGATCAGCATAACCGACATTGAATAATAAATTGCCCTGTTAGTACGCATTCACAAAAGCAGTTAGTCCGACTATGCAGAGCTAATATGAAGTCGATTCAATCAATCAGCATAAACAGAATTTCGTCTTCCCCCAGCTGCCAAGTTGCAACATGATGCAACACGCAACAGCGAGCAAACGAAATCGCTTGATGTTACAAACCGCAATAAGATACGGGTTAAAACCGTTGCGTGTGTGAGAGCACCATCGGTGTTTATTCGCTGGATACACTATCTACTGTCTACTGAACGCAATAGACTGCTTACATGCGACACGGGGACGGGAACATTTTCTTCAACGAAGCTGCGCAACACGACACAAAACATGTTAGTTTGTTGCTTCAATGAGAGTGCAATCGGTCCGGCTCGACAAGAAATCATTTTTGTGCATCCGTGCTACGAAACTGAGGGAAAACTTTAGAAACTGAAAAAAGAGGTGGAGCTTATCAAATGATCGCTCTGAGCCGGAATGAAGTCACACATATTTTTCAAGTTATGTCGATCCACCACGTACAAAAAATAATTCATTCCTATTTTAATCCCTATATAAGAGCCTGTTTCAGCCGGAGCCGCTCATAATAGTTCTGAACAGCGACGACAGCAGTCCTCCCTTAGCAGCAGCGGGAGCGAGCAGTGGGTACCATCGATAGCGGAAAGCGGCCACAACTGTGGCATGGCTGTGGATAAGCGTAGCTGTTCCAGCGGATCTCACCATCGATAGCAGCAGGGCCAGCAGATGCAGGTGCAGTGGATACCAATGGCGGCCACAACTGTGGCATGGCTACGGATAGTGTTGCAGTTGTTCAGCAGTTAGGCCAGCGTATAGCGGCCACAACTGTGGCATGGCTATGCATAGCGTAGCATCAGACAGCGACAACAGCAGTCGTCCTTCCTTAGCAGCAGCACTAGCCCTGTGGTTGGTCACCACGTCTCAGGAGCAGCGCGGTTTTTCTCAGCGTGTGTCGCCAGACAGCCATTATTCCCCCCGTGTTGGGGCAGCATGAAGATTGCCATCAGGAAATCCAATTTTGGAAATCAAAATGCCTTTTTGAAGGCAAATAAAGAAGTCATTGAAAGTTAATAATTTTTATCAACGCAAGCAAGCATTCTGTGTTGCATCCTAGCAATTTAAATTTGTCGCACCTGTCTAATTTACTGAGTGTGAAATAGCTTCCACAGTGTATGTTGTCCGTGTATCTTGATTCCCCCAATGTTAGGGCAGCTCAAAGGTTGTAATTAGCAACCGATTTTGAACCGCAAAATGCTTTTTTGAAGGCAAATAAAAAAATAATTGAAGGTTTATAATTTTCTGGCATCAACACAAGCAGACATTCTGTGCGGGATGCAATCAAATTCTGTTGTAGTTGTCTAATTTTCACTTTATTTAGTAAACCCCCCACTGTAGGGGCAGCGTAAAGGCAGCGATCAGCATAACCGACATTGAATAATAAACTGCCCTGTTAGTACGCATTTACAAAAGCAGTTAGTTCGACTATGCAGAACTAATATGAAGTCGATTCAATCAATCAGCATAAACAGAATTTCGTCGTCTCCCAGCTGCCACGTTGCAACATGATGCAACACACAACAGCGAGCAAACGAAATCGCTTGATGTTACAAACCGCAATAAGATACGGGTTAAAACCGTTGCGTGTGTGAGAGCACCATCGGTGTTTATTCGCTGGATACACTATCTACTGTCTACTGAACGCAATAATCTGCTTACATGCGACATGGGGACGGGAACATTTTCTTCAACCAAGCTGCACAACACGACACAAAACATGTTATTTTGTTGCTTCAATGAGAGTGCTATCGGTCCGGCTCGACAAGAAATCATTTTTGTGCATCCGCGCTACGAAACTGAGGAAAAACTTTAGAAACTGAATAAAGAGGTGGAGCTTATCAAATGATCGCTCTGAACCACACATATTTTGAAGTAGAATACTTCTCTCAGGAAGTTCGTCTACATAGGGATGTAAAATGAAAATCTAAAACCGAAAAAAGTGAAAAATATGTCCAATTTCAAATGCTAATAAATCGGTTAGTATTCGATGGATTTCCTTCGTTCTTGCAGCAATAGATTGGAAAATCTTCTAAGATTCTTCCCAAATGCAGAAAATTGTAATTTTATTATTCAAACTATTGTACTATTGAACATAGTCAAGCCTTGTCAAAACGGAAAATTCGACCTCTGATTGGTCGTTATATGATTGCTTCCCAAGCACGGTCGACAGAATCATAGACCTTGCCATTTAAAATGTGCAATTTGGCCTATATAAGAGCCTGTTTCACTCGAAGTCGCTCATTATAATTCTAGACAGCAACAGGAGCAGTCCTCCCTGTCCTGTGGTATGGCAACGGATAGCGGAGCGCGTCTCAGCATCGATAGCAGGACCAGGTGATGCAGGGCAGCGGATACCAATGGCAACGGAAGCGTCCACTACTGTGGCAACGGGGATAGCGCAGCGGTTGACGTTAGTCTCAGCATCTATATAAGCAGGGCCAGCTGATGCAGTGTGGCATTTCAGTGAAATGCTGTCTCTGAGCGATAGCAGGCACACTAGCAAATGAATCCAATGAAAAGAACATTCTGGAAAATTTTTCAGTGTTTATTTCCCCGAAGAAATACTTTATTCGCACTGCCAGTGATAACGCAAAGATGTGGTCGGCATCTTATCAAACATTGAATAAAACAACAAATTGTCCTTTTCAGGATGAAATAAAAACCTAATTGAAGAGTTAATATTCTCTCTTAAATCAATTTACAGTTTCAAGAAATTTGGAACAGGTTTCAGTCATGAGCACAACATCCGAAAAGCTTTCATTATCAGCATAAAAATTAATTTTTACGCATAATCAAAATTCAAAAACTATCAAGTCCAAATCATGACAAGCAACTACATTATTGAGAATGGTCAATCCTTGTTGAAGCGCGAAATTTGACTGATCTGATTAGTCGTTAATATGATTGCTTCCCAAGCACGGTCGACAGAATCATAGACCGTGCCATTTTAAATTTGCTATTTGTCTGTATAAGAGTAAGGATATCAACTGAAATGGTTATCGATAGTTATCGATTGTTGTTTATTGAAATCCGACAACAATCGATGATTTCCTACTACTATAGATAGGTTTTTCATTCCTATATAAGAGCCTGTTTCCCCCGAAGCCGCTCATTATAATTCTAGACTGCGACAACAGCAGCAGTGCAGTGGATACCAGGCGGATAGCGGCCACTGCATAGCAAAGAATAGTGCACTAGTTGCAGCTGATATCAGCATCGATAGCAGCTGGGCCAGCTGATGCAGGGACAGTGGATACCAATAGCGGCGTATAGCGGCCAAAACATTGGCATGGCTACGGATAGCGTAGCAGTTGCAGCGGGTTTAGCATCTATAGCAGCTGATGCAGTGAGGCACTTTGTGAAATGCAGTTTCTGTGCGATAGCGGGTACTAGTAAATGCATTCAATGTAAAGTTGACACATTTTGACAACACATGAGCTGTCTAGTTTTGAGTGTTAAATCAGCTTTTCACTGTTTATTTTATCACAAGGAATAATTTATTCTCACTGTCAGTGATATCGCCAAGATGTGAACGGTATCTTATTCGATATTGAATTGAACAACAATTAAAAAATGACTGACACGCAAGCAGCCGGGTTTTCTTTCTTGTAAAAGTATTCTACTTCATCCTTGCGGTCGTGGCTTTGCACACAACCCTCCTGTAATTTTTTTCACTCGGAATGCGGAATTTACGCGGACTCCGGAGTTTACGCGTTTTTTTACGCGGATTCCGGAATTTACGCGGTTTTTTCACGCGGATTCCGGAATTTACGCGATTTTTTTACACGGCACGTATCCCCCGCGTAAAAAGCGACTTAAGTGCACATTGAAAAAACACTAGAGCATCATTTGCGTTATACCCAACACGCAATTATTGGACTGGTTCCAAACTACATCAACAATTGCGCTAAAAACGCACAATTTTGTACTTGTTTCGCACCATCCACTTTTTGCGTGTGTGCATAAAAACAATAGTTTATAAGTACTCGTGAAGCCGAAATTTCATTTGGGGTGGGGTGAAGGGGTAATTATTATATGTGAATTTCGAGAATATTGAAGAGAAAGGCAAGCTGAGAGAGAGAGTAAACTAAATCAATGACTATTACGTTTCAAAACGGGATTGAAGAAACAGTGGTAGTAGGGATATGAATACGTGAGAATTTTAAAAAAAGAGAATAGGAGAGAACATCGAGAAAGATAAAGTGTTTTACTGCTATCATTTATTTATTTATTATATTTATTACCGAACCAAAGACAACTGTCTGTTGTGTTCTCGTTTTGAAACTAGCGGCAGGAGGTACAAAAGAAACGAATATTCTATCAATTCAAAGCTCTACAATAAACTATTAAAATACTAATTTGTTAAATTATTAAAATACTCTACACATTCCCTTTTAAAACCTATTTTTGAGCTCATAGTGTGTAAATTATTTGGAATAGAATTCCATAATATTATTCCTCTTACAAAAATGGAGCTATTATAGTAGGCAGTCCTACAACGTTGAACATTAAACTTTCTACCTCTTCGAGTACTTGACATATTGAATTTTCACTGAAGGTACAAAGGAGTTTTGTTATATACAGTATTACGATGCAGTACAACAGGGCGATACTTTACAAAATTCAAAAAAGAACAACCGAGCAGCGCAGACTGGTAACGTGACACATGTGTAAAACGGTTTAGATTATAGATAAATCTGAAACAGCAATTTAACGCAACCCTCGAGCGATTTAGACAATGTGAAGTGGCTTGCGTGAAAATGAAGTCGCAAAAAAAACAAAATGCGAATATATTAAACTCTTGAACAAAATTAGTTTCGTTGCGGGGTTTAGAAAAAACATTTTGAAACGGAGTGATCTCAACGAGGCGTACACTTTTCCGCATTGCTTAGATATGAATGAATCCCATTCAAAGTTTTCTTGAATAGTTACTCCTAAGATTGTTACACTTCTCGAGTATTCAATCTCACTTCCATCTAGAAAAATTCGTGGTTTTGAAACATTGCGTTTCGAACGGGAAATGAAAATTACTTGCGTTTTGTTGGCGTTTAAAACAAGGGAATTATTTTTGGCCCAAATTGCGATATCAGATAAGTTTTTATTTATTAAATCAGCTACTTGAAGGTTCTCGGAACCTGAGCATTCAAAATAGAGTCGGACGTCGTCCGCGAACAGATGAACACCACATCTATGGGTAACCAGTGGAAGATCGTTAATGTAAAGCGAAAATAATAAGGGACCAAGCACTTGTGGTACTCCTGAACTGATTGCCAAAAGCTCAGAAAGAATATCATTTACATATACCCTCTGGTATCTGTTTTGCAAATAAGAACGAATAAGTTCCATTGCGTTATGAGAAAAGCCAAAAGTGTTCATTAGCTTATGGCACAGGTTTTTATGAGATATTTTATCAAACGCTTTGGAAAAATCCAACAAAACCAGAACGGTAGCAGAACAATAATCGAGAATGAACCCGATGTCGTCACAAACCTTAAGCATCGCCGTTTTGGTACTGTGACCTGAACGATAGCCTGACTGACATGGATGCAATAAATTTTTGTCATTAGTGTATACAGTAGCTTGATTTTCCAAAATTCTCTCAAATGCCTTAGATAACGCACAGAGAATACTAACTGGTCGCATATTTTCAAGGTTATTACTCGTCGATTTTTTCTTAATCGGTATCACTTTAAAAACTTTCTATTGCGCAAACGTTTGAAAATTTCATGTTGGCTTTCTAGTTTAAACGTTTTCCATTTTTGGTATGCTATGTTTCTATCTACAATCGCTTTGGAAATTTCAGAATTGTACCAAGGATTATATATTGATCTCTTTTTAAATGTTTTCAGGGGAACGCTTTGGTTATAAAGTTGTCTAATGTTACTGTTAAAGAAATCTACAAGAATTGTGGAATCTTTTTCTCTATAGAAATCATCCCATGGTATTCTGTTGTATAAATTAATGATTGTTGATGGATTTAAAAGTTTGTAGTCTCGATATTGAATGAATTCATTGGTGGTAGTTGTATCAATGTCTAGTGAAGCAAACAGCATTTCATGGTTAGACATAAAAGGAACACTGATTTGATTGAATCGTAAAACAAAATCTTTTCGATTTGATAACATCAGATCCATGTGTGAAGAACCCGTCCTATGACAGTGCGTTGGAAGAGTCCCAGAAGATACAAACGAAAAGATGGACATAAAACTTTCGAACCGTTTCGTTTTTTCTGAACTGGAAGGTTAGTATTAAAATCACCTAACAGAATAGTATTGGTATTGGTACTTGAAATCAGAAAAAAGATCGTTCATGTAGTTGGAGCAATCATTAGGAGGCGGGTTGTAAAACACACCTAATAGTACTTTGATGCTGTTTAAACTTATTTCTAATAAGATATGTTCGGTTAGCGTTTCATTATTGGACCTGTTCAAGACAAGAACTGCAATATACCTTTTTATATAGATGAGTATGCTGCCACCTAATCTGCCAACACGGTCATGCCGGATAATTGAATAACCATCGATTGTCAACACATCAGCTGGAATTTTATCATTTAGCCATGATTCATATATGCATACTATATCAACATTAGAAACAGCCATAATATTTCGTAGTTCTTCTATTTTAGAAAGCTTCCTCGCACAAATACTTTGGGAGTTAATACAACATAGCGAAAGTTTATTCTTCAATAATGCGGACTACATTACTATAGCCGGTATGCTCACATTTGTAGAGGTGTTGTTAACATTAGCCATTATAAAACAGAATGAATCTTAATACTAAAAGGGAACTTGTGTAGGGTATTTTTCTAATTATATATAACATCTCACTTAAACGCATTATTTCAAAAATTACTGCTTTTTACTATATAACCAAAATTGTATGATACAAGCTTCATTTTCAAACATTCTTCAACACTCCTCAACGATAATTAGTATCGGTAATTAGGCCGTTACGAATTTTATTTTCATTTTATGTCGCTCCCCCCCTTAAAAATCTTGAATATTGGAAGGGGAAGAAAAAAAAGCTCAAACCGTTTTTTTCATTTTATTGGTTTTCCGACAGCATGAATGCTTTATTTAGCAACAAACAAGTCCAGTGACAGTGAGAGTGTCGTCAAAAGGCAAGCGAAATATAAAATAATAATAATAAAGTGATATTTTCCAACATTTATTTGAGTGCAAGTTACAAACGTCATAACTTGCACACAAACTTTGATCAAAGATATTTCTTTTTTTTCGTCTCGGTGTTATTTATTTTTTGCCACCCCCTTTGCTAACTTTGATAACCTTGGACATAGAAAGAATTCGAATTTCGTATCAGCCTTATTGTAATTTTAAATTCAGCAGCAACCAACAGCAACAATACAAGCAGTAACATTCCTCCAAGTCAGTGCAACGAAGATTTGTTCGCTTTGCGCTCAGAAGACTTCCGTGGAACGACCCTTTTGACTACCTAGCTACGAACAGCGATGCAGACTCATCGACTTGGATACACTGCAAATCCGTCGGGACATATCCAGGGCAATATTCGTCGCGGACGTGCTTACCTCACGAATAGATTGTCCGGCAATTCTCGAGCAACTCAATATTTACGTTAGACCACGCATGTTGCGAAATAGCCTCTTCCTTCACGTTCAGAATAGGCGAACGAACTACAGTAGCTTCAGCACGATAACCGGTCTCCAGCGCCATTTCAATCGTTTCGCTACAAGCTTCGATTTCGACACCAGCCGCGAGATGCTGAAGACCCGCTTTCTGACTTTAGCACGTAATTTTTAGCATAGTATAATCATTTGGGCCACAAGGCCTGTTGATGTAATTTTTACAAATAAACAAATAAACAAATAAAAGAATAAACGATTTTCATCTGTAGCGATAATCCCAATAATCATAATTGATCACGTGTTTTTCAATTTTGACAACGTTCATTCTGTTACAGAGGCCGATTGGTGATTTAGGCCCGATGGAAACAACCCAACATGCCAGTCCGTAATATCTTGGCCCAGCAGCGGAACAAATTTAATATGCTGCTTACCTATGGCAATGAAAACCATCAAACAGCAAACCTGTGCTTTTAATGCAAAATATTCTAGCTTTAAGTGAGATTTAGTTTCAGCTCGTAGCCGGCAGCGAGGATAAAAAATTTGCTTTTAGTTATTAAGATACTTTAGAAAGTAAGCTACCAGATATGCTGAAAGCTGATACGCTGAAAGAATACCAGTAGTCTAGTTTTTGAAAAATACATTGAATCGGATAAATCGAACAGCTGGTACTCTTTGGATCTTTTACGTTTAAAACGTAAAAGAGATAAAAAGTACAAAAAATTTTGCAGAAGTAACGATAATAATGATTGGAATAGGTACACTGTCGCGCGTAATTTATATTCACGCGCCTTGAAAAAGGCCCGTTGTGAATATATACAGAGAAAGATCGATCAACATCAAAATAACAGCAAAGAGTTATGGAAAATATTAAAAACATTAATGAAAAATAAAGATAGTTTTCCGCAATCCATAACATTCGACGGTTTGAGAGAACAATCGGCGCGGGTAATAGCAGAGGAATTCAACAATTATTTCGTTGACAGTGTTCAATCGATCAATCAAAGCATTGATTCGGTCAATGAACCGGACGAAATAATACAGTCGATCAGTAATCACTGTAGCTTTGATGGTTTTCATCCTATTACTTTTGCAGAGTTAAAAGATATTTGTTTTTCTTTGGAAAGATCGGCTGGTATCGACAATGTCAACGCAAAGGTAATACAAGATTGCATTCATGTCATTAGACACGACCTGCTGGACCTTGTTAATGAATTATTACAAACGGGGCACGTGCCTGAAGTTTGGAAGGAATCGCTTGTGGTTCTTATCGCTAAGATTACTGGGACGGATAAAGCCAAAGAGTTCCGTCCCATTAACATGTTGCACACATTAGAGAAAATATTAGAACTTGTTGTAAAAGGCCAGCTGATGAATTATTTAAATAGTAATAACTTGCTTATCCCAGAGCAATCAGGTTATCGTGAGGGTCACTCTTGTGAATCTGCTTTGAATCTGGTGTTAGCAAAATGGAAAGAAAAAATCGAGGCTAAAGAAACTATTTTTGCGGTGTTTTTGGATCTAAAACGCGCTTTTGAAACAATTTCTAGACAGCATACAAATGGTTTGAAAGCTATTTGTGTGCTAGAACTCAGAAGACTCGTTTTAACGATTTTGATTCGGATTCCATTGCTAATACACTTGGTGTACCGCAAGGAAGTGTTCTAGGGCCCATTTTATTTATTATTTACATTAATGACATGAAGCGAGTTTTACGGTTCTGTGATATTAATTTATTCGCTGATGACACTGTTCTGTTCATTGCAGCGAAGCATCCGCTTGATGTTGTAGCACTTCTAAACCAAGATTTACATTATCTAGCGAATTGGTTAAAATTCAAGCAACTAAAGTTAAACATTAGTAAGACAAAGTACTTGATAATTTCTTCAGCCAACTCCAGACTAGACGTAAATATTGAAATTGATGGTGAGACGATTGATCGCGTAAACGAAATAAAGTATCTTGGAGTAATTATTGATGACAGATTAACTTTTAAGTCTCACATTGATAATGTCATCAAAAAATGGCCAGAAAATACGGTGTCTTGTGCCGGTTAAAGAATGAATTGACTGTTAGTAGTAAAATTCAATTGTACAAGTCAATTATTTCACCACATATAGATTTCTGCTCATCCATTTTATTCCTGGCAAACAATACGCAAATATTGAGATTGCAACGTTTACAAAATAGAACTATGCGATTAATATTAAAATGTAATAGATACACTTCCTCGAGTTTTATGCTGGACGCATTGCGATGGCTTTCTGTGAAGCAAAGAGTATATTTTTGACAATGGTGTTTCTATATAAAATTTTTAATAATATGTTGCCTCGATATTTGTGTGACCGAATTGATAGAGGAAGAGAATTGCACAGGTACAACACTAGAAACGCGGAAGATGCCAGAACACCAAATTTTCTTTTTGAAAGATCACAGAACTCTCTGTTGTACAAAGGAATGAACTTTTTCAATTCGATGCCCAGGCAAGTAAAACGTGCAGCAACAATGGCAGAGTTTAAACGGCTTTGTATTTCACACATAAAGTCTGTTTTGTAGACAGCATAGATTTTTTTTTTGTAAATTTATAAAGAAGATTGTAAAATTGAAATATTTTTTAAAATTTATTTGGTACATTAAGTTATTATGTTCATTGATGATGATGGATTTTTTGTTTGAATATAGTTATATAATATTAAATAGGAGAGTAAAAAAAGAGTCGGCTACACATGTTTGAGTCACGTGCGCGTAGACTGACATAGACAATCTTGATATTGAGTACATCAGGTTTAAACCCCTGAAATTGAAATAGAAAGCATATCGGGTTGACAAATTACTTTTTTGGTTTGTAATATTTTTGAAATTATTTTACTTTCTTTTTAACAATTCATCTGTTTTTACGATTTAAAATAGGGTTTGGAGCGAAAACTAAAAAGGCTTGAGTTTGCCTGTGATCTGTAGAGCTCGTTATCGAGAACTATAGTATCATTGGATCTCTCTCGTAGTTCTAGATCGTTATCTAGAACCAATTCTGATTTGTGAACGCTCTTAAACATTAGGTTCAATTCCTAATCAAGTCTTGATAATTTTCGGGTTGGAAACGTTCTGGATGAGCCTTGGATTGGATATTCGTCATATTTTTTTGTAAATTATTGGTATTCATTTGAAGGGTTACTATGTCTGAAATTAATAACCAGTCCGTTATTCGTTTGCCAACTGGTTACATTGCATGTTTTCAAAAATATCTCACATAGATAAATCGTCCAGCTCAAACTGATGTAGGGGTATGAGGTGGGACCATCATCATCATAATCATCATAACATTTAGTATCCGCGGAGGGCAGCAGGCAGCATCAGTGAAAAAAAAAATCCAGTATAGGGACGCATTGCATTTCAGCCCACAATGCAACTCCAGCAGAAACAGCTTCACCAATTATAACTTTCAGGAAGAGATATATGGAGAGCTGAGGATAGGAAAGGCGGAATTAGAGAAATATGCAAGGATAGGTTATAACTGATTGACTTTTAGGAGAGGAGACAAAGGAATATCAGGGACGGAACGGAAGGAACATTGACTATCATTAGGACAGGGGTTTTATGTTCTACTGTTTTTCTTTTAAGATGTATCTTGAACCAGCTCGTCTTCACAGTTAACAGGTTGATCTTGCTCAGCATTTGGCCACCTTACGAAAATGACACCCCCTCGAGAATAAACGTTTTGCAACTTTCCGTTACGCTTCAGTTCCATCGCCTTAGATTTTAGTTTTCTGGCAACCAGTGTTAGGTTTTCATTGACGTAGACTCATTGATCTGATTTGAAACCAATTTGTGAGAGGGTTAACGATCAAGCTCGTAAGTATTTTCCAAAAAAGTAATTTCGTTGATTGCTTATGGCAAACTGAATGAGAATAAAACTGGTACTTCCTTCTCGTACAGGTATTTTAGATAAACGGCGAGCATCAACCATCGGAATTGCAGCATCACTATAACCCAGTATTTGACACCAACAGCGAAAATAATGTAGCAAATCTTCATTCAACGTATATGGTACGCCACTAACGATGAGATCATTAGAAAGAAGGGCTCTGGATTTAGCATTTGTGTTTTCGTTCACTTTTTCGTTTGTATACGACAACCTCACATTCATTGTAGCGATATCTTCCTTGATCAAATCGAGTCCTTTGCCAAGCTCGCATCGAAGATCCGTGCCAAGTTTATTTAGTTGATCTTGCATAGTTCGACTTAGGTCAGCAATTATCGCAGCTAATTCATTATTTGTCAGCTCCTTTTGCGGAGAATCATGATCCGGCTTATTCCGTTTGTTATCGTTTTTTGACATTCTGTTGCTTTCTTCACTTCGGGACCACAGTTGACTAGTTCAGTCAAAAACCAACAAAATAGACTGTGGATTAGGCAGTAACACAAATAAACAATAGGCTTATACTGGCATGTGGCAAGACTAAAATATACGATATCCTCAGCTAGCAGTTGCTTATAAGCATGGATAACACTTGCTCAATATAACTCATATGAGTGCATTCCAAGCACATTAGCACAGCGTATACCGTACAACGCACGTGGTGTTGAAATAAACCGTTGCGTAGTTCAATCAATGGTCAATTAGAAAACAACATTCGAATAGTTGTTTAACACATGACATTAACAGTAGGGTGCCAATGGAAATCGACTTTTCTAGTTTCGTTCAGCGAGAGATTTAAGAACTTTCGTCTCTTCGAAAGGTCTTATCTGGCCTCTTTCCCAGAAACACATATAGACACAAATTTCCATTTCCACAGGCAGACAGACATTCGATACAACATTCCATTGCATAGTCTGAAATAGTATATTTTCCCGACATTTGGAATAAGGTGCTAATACTAGACACCTTGTTTCCCGTAGCAGAAACAACGACGATAAATATAGCATATTTTTTTCTTTTCTACGTGACAGGAACAATGCAAAGAAATTAAAAGTTAGAGTAGAACAGGGAAAAAAATCGGAGAAAATGTTTCTCTCCGGGGCTTAAGTAGAGTTTGTTTGGTAAAATCAATCTGGATTCCAGACGACCGTTATTTTCTCGGCACGAACTGGGACTTATTACAAGCCTCTGGCAAAGGTGTAGAAGATTAACTTAGTCTTAGAAATCGAACTTCCGGAAGTCGTGCCTCAAGACAGTCGAAGTTCTACTTTTTTTAAACCAAATGTCTTGAAATACATGAAACTTCGAGATCTGGTGTTGTCTCTATTATTTCAAAATTGGGATTCAGAGAGTTTCCGAACAGGGAAACTCTCCAAGAAAGTCGATTTTTCAAAAAAAATACACCAGAAGAACTTAATTTTAGCAATTTCATGAGAAATACAGTCTAACTTGTTTTTCTGCTAGGGATGGGGACCGAACAAAATAAATCGCAAAAAAAATCATTTGAAACTTCACGTATAGCTATGAAACAATGTTTCCACAACATTTTTAAAAAAAAATCTTTGTTTATGCGGTGGATAGGGACCGCATAATAAAATTCTCATTAATAAATAACTCGAAACTCTAAGATTCTAATTTAGGAGATACCTCTGAAAACATCTTTGAACATCTGATTGATAACGTAACTTTTTGAAACATACTAATCTTCCCCACCGCTATCCTTGGTAAGCTAACAATATGTGACTATTCCTACGTAAACTGGCTCAAATAGTAATTGGCTGACGCAATAATTATGTAATGCATTAAAATTCATTTCGAGGATTGGCAAAACTAAATTGCTGAAAAACTCGTCGAACGTGGTCCTTATCCAGTCGCATATAACAGTCGCATATACATATACACATATACACTTTTTGAACATTTTTCCATCGTACAAAAAAGAGTGGAACTTTGACCGCTTCAAGGCTCAACATCCCGAAGTTTGATTGAGCTGAAATTTTACATGGGGAAATTTGAAGCCCAAATTTTTTGCACTCATTTAACAGTAATGCAGAACCATAGCAGTAAAAGTTCTGGTAAGTGTTGGAATAATTCAAATTTCATGCTGTATTCGAGAAAAAGTAGTTTGAATGTGATTTTAGAGTAAAGATTAAACTTGATTTCTTTTCACGAGAAATGGATAACTTTCATTTTGTCTGCTTTAGTCTTGATGATTGAAGCAATATTGATTGTATGTATTGTTAAAACAAAAAAGTTTTGTCGTCTTTCGTCGATTTGAAAAGTATGTGCACGGCTTCTGATTTTAATGAAGGATATACACATACTGTTCCCTTTATACGTTGTTCACCGTTCACGAAGCTAGATAGATAGTATCTATCGATTTCCAAAAATTAATGTTTCACACTATATTTCATCATAATAATCTATTACAAACAAGTAATAGCTTTCTTGTCGAACAACGGAACGGTTCAGCATAAGTATACACAAAGCATAAAGCTTCAAAGCTTATCTATCATTTCATACGATATCGCTTTCAGACCCCACTCGGATAGTATGTATTGTAATGTAGTAAAAGTGGAAGAAAATAAAACCTCCTCCTACGTGATCGAAATTGCCAAGCTTATTTCGCGTTGACGCATTGTTACTACATGCCAGTAATTTGTGTTAGCATCCACAATTTGGGGACACTTGTCACTGGCATTCCTCCCTCCTCGAAACATCAGTCCAACTATTCGGGGACGCCTTCCAGCTCTCACACTTCCCCGAGTGTGGGAACGTCCGAAACGAAGCGAACTTTTCCGAATCGGAATACGATAGCAAATCTCGGTCCATCGAACAACATCGGAAACAAACGGACGGTTAAACCGGAAGGTCGTATATAAACTGAAGTGATTAAATTTTACACCAGCATATCGTCAATTTCGTTTCACGCGATCACATCGAAAAGAAATCAGTGAGCTGAACAAGTGTTCTAACCTGTTTACAAGCAAGTCCTGCAACATGGCTTTCAAATTTGTTATACTGGCGGTGGTTCTTGTCGGCCTAGCTGGAGCAACCCCAGCAAACAAACCCGCCTTCTGGGAAGGAACCCCGATGGATGGCATGGTGGAGGAGATGCGTTCAATGTGCAGTACAGATAACGACAGAGGAGCCTGTCTTAAGTACAAAATAATGAGCTTCTTGGACACCGTTTTCAAAAAGGATAACTTTCAGGTAAATAGGTAAAATTATGAAAAATCAGTGATAACAATATACTTTTATAGCTCACCGACGATGTTGAAGTTCATGGCAACGGATACACCGGAAATGGAGCGCGTAGCGCCTCTGGACTAGTCGATAATGTTGAGCAGTATCTGAAAAGTCACGACGTTACCTTCAAGCTTCCTCTTGCTAACGCGAAGGTTACCGTGTCGCCCCGTAATTTGGACAATGAAGAACTCAGTTTGACAGTCAACTTCGCCAAGGTTGACAGCGCAAGAAGTGTGGGAGAAGCACGGAAGTCTAAACTGAAAAAGATCGTAATCCCAATCATGGTGTTCATTCTTCTGAAGGCCATGACACTGATTCCGATGGCTCTCGGTGTTCTTGGTCTGAAGGCTTGGAACTCGTTGCAGCTCTCATTCTTCTCGTTCATCGTTTCCGTTGGATTGGCAGTTTTCCAGCTGTGTAAAAAGGTATACATTTCTGATTCTCCGAACACGTGAAAAATTGATTTATTCATGTAACATTTGATTTTTTTTTCAGCTGGCTGCTGACAGCCATCACCCCCATATCGCAGCTCACGGTCCTTGGGATGCCGGCCGTTCGTTTGGTACCGTCGAAGCCGAACCTGAATATGCCGGACAGGATCTGGCGTACAATGCCTATGCCTGAATTCCACTGACACCAAAAACAAACGCTATCATTCCCCATGTTCGAAGTTGGTAGAGCACTCCTAAATTCGAAACAATGGGCTTCTCAACGACTGATTATGGTACAGTAGTAATTTATTTATTTATTTAACTTTCCCTCAGATATGCGCTGTTGATGCGAATACTTCTGTACAATAAACCCGAACGAATACAATCAACCGATAGTTAACACTATTTCCGATTAGTATCAATATCCCAATTATTCCGAACTGTCTTGAAAACATCTCATCTAAATTTAGATAGCCTTCACTGGAATTAAGATTTTGTCCACATGAAAATGCTTTGTTTATTCGACTTGCAGATCATTAGGTTCACTTGCCACATTATAAGATTGAAGTTTGAAATATATCTATAAATTTAGTTAAACTGTTACTAGTAAGGTAAAACTTTTACAAAAAAGGCTAACTAGCGGAAGACTATACGTTGCTATAATTTTGTTGATGCTTTTGGTTTTAATTATCTGTAACAAAATGTAAAATTGAATCATATGCAACACACATTAATTATCACTGTTTCTACCTTTCTCTGTATTGATTGTTGTAAAAATCCACCATTGCAATTTTAAAAAAATCGCTTTTTTATCTTGATTCACAATTCAGCTTCAGAATAGTCTTCTAAATTGGATCTCGCAGTAATATCCTAGTTCTTCTTGCCACTCTCGTAAAAATCCTTTTCCCACTTCATAATGCACTTCAAAATTTTTGAACATTTCTCGAATTTTTCATTTTCCGTCAGATAGACACCAATTTTTTAAAAAAGCTCGGTTATAGCGTATTAAAAGCTCACACGTAGGATTTTTTCTTTATTTAACTTAAAAATTTATTTGTTTCATCGTTTAATCGGAATACCGTTCGCTGCTAAATGAAAATTGACTGAAGATCTACATGCAAGCGTAAAATGCGCTCTGATAAAAAGGTAGAGTAAATGTTGTTCTAAGGCAAAGTGAACACAAGTTATGTTTTATGCTGGTTTTGAAAATATCATTTTACGCTTTTTCAGAAATCGGTCATCGTCAACTAGAAATGTTAACGCATACAGCCGGCGTCTAGGTCCTATGAGCTTCATGCGTTGCGAAATTTCGCATTTATATATAAGATAACAATTTTTGAATCTAGATCAAGGATGTTACGGATATGATTTTTCTGATTTCTGAGTTGCGGACGCGCATATTGTAATCGTGGTACAGAAATTGATGTCTTGATTTGTTCAATATGTAAATGAAATGGTTGCAATGCGGATATTTAAATTTGAGTACGGGCACAGGTATTTATATTCGGACAAAATATAATCGAAATGCAGTTCCAGAAATGGGTATCGCGGTTTACATCAGTCAGTCGGTTTGGCTGCAGCAGTTTCTCGTTAGTAAGCCGGCCTCGAAACGGGTCGCAAATCTGGCCAGCACTGGTGAACAGCTGCTCACTGGAGATACTCACTAGAGGTGGAGATAAATATCTTCTGATTAGAATCTGATCACTAAGTCCAAGTTTTCCCTTTAATGTGAAACGGGATTTCTTTGAAAACGACGCGTTTCTCTTTCAGATTAATTGTCATCAAATCTTTCATTTTCTACTCATCGTGAATTGAAATATCTTCTTTGCGGCTTAAAGATTCAAGATATGAAGCCATGGGTTGCTGAAAGCATGATCTGCTGTTTGTATTTTGCATTTGAAAGTGGTTCTACTACAAAATTTTTTAAGCGATTTAATTTTCTATATCCATATTGATTTTACAACATATTCATGCCAGATGCGAATGCGGATAGAAATGCAGATATCAATTTCCATCCGGATGTTCCACATTTACGAATGCGAACACGGTAATCATCCCTGATAGGTATACATTTGTGTACTACAAAAATCGATTTTGTGTAATATAGAAACAAAATTGAAAACCTCTCAAAAATCGCCTCTCAAATGATTCTTGCACCAAAACACTTACAGACTTCAAGTTTTTTTACTCAAACGTTACTTCGAACTAACTAAAATACATGGAATACCTAAGCCTAACACTAAGCTGCAAATCAAAAATATTTGGAGTTGTCCGATTGTACTAACCTTAACTAGAATGCGGTCAAAGTTTTATGACATGGTATGCCCGAGTTCTCAAGTTTTTACTCTCAAAGTGTTGCTATTTCTGTTACTTTTGGATACTATGGTAAAAAGTGAATTTCATGTTTTGATTAAACATTGATCCCGCTGTGAAAAAAAATGTTCATGTGAAGCTTAATAGATGTTACATTGCTGGTTTGTTTGATTTCGTCATGGTCATACCTCCAAGGCATTCCATGGAAAATGAATAAAAAAAATATTTTTAGCATGACATTTCCGAATTCGATAAAACTTTGTACAGTTGTTCTTTTTTGATAAAGAGGTCATTTTATGGCATCAGTTTTCCATTTGTCAAAATTTGGTGATGGTAAAATGAAAAACAAAAAAGTTATGAACGTTTGAGTGTTTTGATAGTTTCACTCTGAACTTTTTTTACGAGTGTTTTTTTCTAGCTACGCATTACAATATTAAAAAATACCGCTTAGAGCATGAGATCAATCCAACGTGCTGATTTTGTACTATAACCGATCATTTTTTACTGGCCCTAACTCACAGGCAAACCCTGTTATCAGATAATGTTAAAATTAGACGAACTCACAGGGAAACCAAATTAAACAGTACGTGTTTGTTATATATACAAGTGAATCAAGATTTAGAGGACGGAGAGTTGCGAGATTGAGCAAACACAAATTTGGCAATCTTGCGCCTGAGGCTCGATACTTTCAGAATCCGCTCTTTATGTGTTCCTTTTTGATAAAAGTTTATTTTCTGTTATCAGATCTTCATGTAGACTCACGACTGCTCTTCTAAAAGAGCCTATCCAGAAATGTGACTGATGATTAAAATATTTATTCCTTCGCCGAATGCCTAATAATGATAAAATATATTTTTCAAAAAATCATAACTTTCTTAGTTCTTATTCTAACACGTTAAAACGAGCATCAATGTTTCGCTAATAGTGTGTAATTTTTGTGAAAAAATGTCAATTCAGATCTTGAGAAAGTGCACTTACGAGATATTTAGGTTTTATTTATTCTTATAATATTTTTTTTTTTAAATTGTTTCGTTCTTGCAGCGTATATTTTTTTCTGAAACAAAAAAATTACAATCTACAACTTTGCTAAAGAAATAACGTAAATCAAATAAATCATTTTGACTCAGATAAAAAATGCCTTTTTTATGTGTATGTGTATGTATGTGTGTATATGTGAATGTGTGTATATTAAGGAGGTGAAAAATCCTCGCCTATAGTTTGTTGTTGTTTCGTGATTAACTTGAGTGTAACCTTGTTACCCCCTGACACGGTGTGGTATCCGCTGGAGCGCTTCCCCACTAAGCAACATTTTATTATTCGTTTCCTTGATTCCCCCGAGACACTATTAGGCGACTATTTCGGGGGAAGGCTGTGTCCTTGCACTTCTCGGTTACTCACATCTCTAGCTTTTACCACTGGCTGGCAATTACTCCAGATTCTCTGCAGCTCTATCATGATTTGTGATACTGCACTGTTGACGGCATTCCAAGTATTTTCGTCTTCATACATTTGTGCTACTATATTTTCAACTTTTAGCGTTGAGATTCACGCTCTTACCGCTTCGGATCTTTGGCATTCAAAAACTACATGCTCCGGAGTTTCTTCAACATCCCCACAGGCCGCCCAAAAAGAAGTCGTTGCATGCCCGAACCGATGCAGGTAGTGCCGGAAGTGTCAGGTAAAAAATTCACCTGCGTCCAACGACCCTTCTCTGTCGTATCCCAATCTCGTTGCCATTTGGCCATTGACCCAGAGTCGTAGCATCTTTCGGGTTCCTTTGGGTTCCTTTTCTTCTATGGAAACACTCGCTGTCCTCCATCAGGGTAATACCAATTGGCATCATCCCAGCTATGACACATACTGCCTCCGACGAGATTGTTCAATACGCAGTTACGACTCGAATGGCCATGAGTTTGACCACACTGCACAGTTTCGCCTGATTCCTCTTATTCATTAATACCCCAAGCTAGACTGGACCTCCATATCGCAGTATTGAAGATGATACACTAGCCAGTAGACGCCGTTTACTACTGCTAGGACCGTAGCTCTTTGGCATGATCATGGCTACCGTATGGACGGCCTTTGCCGTCTACTCACCGGCATAGTCGACGTGACTATCAAAGTTCAGTCGGAAGTCAATCATTACTCCTAAGCAGAGTAGGCAGTGTGACTTTGCACTCGTATCCAAGTGAGTTTTAAAACTTGCTTGCACATTTATTTTCGGTTTGCACGTGAACCCTACTAACAGTGTATTACACTTGAGTTAGATTTGAGTTTGAATCTTGCATAACAACAATTGCATAAAAATCGAATTGCGATGAAATTCGCGCCGCGTCTGCTGCAACAGTTTGTTGCATTGTCCTTTGAAAGCATAAATTGAATCTAAAAACAAAACTCATCGCGTCACATCATCGCCTGCATCGTTGGATACATCGTGCACTGCAAGCATTGCACGCATTTAAACTCAATCGATCAGAGTGTGCGGTGCAAAAAACTCAAACTATCGAGAAGAAGCAGATTCAAGTTGGATTCAAATCTGGAAAAGTGTTACTCAGTTCAACTTTGCACGAGTTCATGCCATCACTGCTCCTAAGGTATTAAGCGCGTGCTTCGAAAGTATGACTTTGTCGCTGATGGTGATTTCTGCCCGTATGGGCCGCCTTACAGTTGCTGACCAATAGCATCTCCGTATTGTGATGTGCAATCTTCAGCTTCACTTCCTGCATCCAGTTTTCAATAATTCCGATCGTCTCGGAAGCCAGTATTTCGACCTCTTCCAAAGACTCGCCCGCCACTGATAGCACAATATCATCTGCAAAACTCACAATCACCACCCCTTTGGGCAGCTTCAGTGTCAGTACTCCATTATACATTCCGTTCGAAAGTGTTGGACCGAGAATTGAACCTTGCGGAACTCCAGCTGTGATGTTGGAGCTCTTCTGTTCATCGGCAGTGGTGCATACCAGGACCCGGTTCTGGAAGTAACTATCTATAATCTTACACAGATAGTCTGGTACTCGCATTCTGTGTAGCGACTCGACGATGGCCTCCCAGCTAGCACTGTTGAAGGCGTTCTTGACGTCGATCGTAACTACGGCATAATAACGATTACCTCCGAAGGCCTCGTTCGCCTTCCGTATACTGCGTCAGCCTGTTGAGAATAATCCTCTCCAAGAGCTTTACAGCTGTATCCAGCAGACAAATCGGCCTGTACGATGGATCCCCTAGCGGCTTGCCCAGTTTCATTTAAGATAAAGTGTAGTGGGCCACGTCACCGGATTATGTGTCGGGAAAAGTCCCTCAACGTTCGTTTTCAACTTTTGGCCCTTTGACCTTCGACATTACGATTCGGTACGCTTCACCCCAAGGGTGAAATGCATGTCAGCTCATCCGCATTTTGGCGAAACGGGCCCTCTATCAATAACCGATCAGAAAGAAAAAACAAAACTGTAACAGAAGTTGTTAGTTTGTTACGGGGAAAACCATACAGGCTGTGTTTTCAATTTGGTCCCGTTAGGTGTTAAAATAACAGAAATTATAACAGAAATGATTCTACTAGTATCAAAGACATATCAAAATTTGTTACTAATATATCAGCTTTCTAACAAAATAAGATAGTATATAGAACAATATAATAACAAACATAATTAGAAACAATAGGTTTTGATAAAAACGAAAAATTAGTTAGACTTGTTTCAGAACTACTTCATTACACGTTTTGTTATTATAACTCATTCAGATTCAATTTTGTTATCAAAATTATATGAATAAATACGAAATTGTATCAAAATATGTTATTTGTATCTCACGTTGATAGAATTTTGTATTTTCTAGTTATGCTCTTCTGATCGGGTACGCAGGGCCTCAACAAAAAGGTCTTCATCAAAAGCCCTCGTCTTCCACTATCGTTAGCAAGATTTCGACAGGTGGTAGAAGGTGACTTGAACAAAACCTTCTCTCTCGAATTTGAATGACCTATTCATTGTTTTATTGCTCACAACCAGCGATGCACACCTTATTTTATAAAAAGCTGGAAGAATTCAAAATAAAAAAACTAGAGAAAAGTGGATATATAAATTTGAAGCTTTTACAGAAATTTATTTGATTTTCGGTTCAAAAATGCTGCACCGTATTATTGCATGTAACTAAAAAGGCTGAAAGAATTTTTTTTACTGATGGAGATTATAGTCATTGGCGTACTTGAAATTGAGTGGATTTCGAATAAAATCTTACAACCGAGAGGCATGAATGCACAAATAACTGAATAGACCATACATGTAATGGGAATGAGTTCAAGAAATGTGGTGATGAACAGAAAACTGGATAAAACTGGAACAATTTTCAAAAAACTGGAAATATTCAACCTTCAGCTGTTTCGCTGGCGATCTTCAAAAAAACTGAAGATATCCAGGAAAAACTGGAGGGTTGGCAACGCTGCTCACAACGCTAGTGTCAACATCGCAGATGCTAGGAAAAAACGGAGCAAGCAAGTGTTTTTTTATTGGAATTGGATAATTAACCGTCATTTTTTACCAACACAATTGTGTGCGCTCAGTCGGGAAGGGATATATGTATGAATGTGTATGTGTGTGGATGTGCGAGTGTGTGTATGTGCATGCAAAAGTTCAAGCCTTGTGCAATCAATGTGTCTTCTCGATTTGCACAAATTATTCACTAAAATCGCACGATAAATATGTGAAATGCATAACGCAACAGTTGACTGCGAATACATTGACATAGATTGAAATCAGAGTATATAGCATATACACGAGAATCGTGATGTTCCAGTAAATTTCAGCTACGGGCGACCGATCATTTTGGGGCGCTCGAAAAATCGAGCTTCATTGTAGTGCGCTGGTTCATATGAACGATTTGCTCATCCCTAATAATACTCTGCAGTACTACCTACAATCGCATACCATATATGGATTTTCATCGTTTTTGAGTTAAATATCAGATTCCATCTATTTCTTGCTTTGCTATCGGTTAAGGAAATAAAAAAGTTTTATTTGGAAAATGTGATGTCAAATTGTCCCATCTTAAAAATAATCGCATATCAGTCCCACCAAATTTTTTTCCTGAGTATGGCCAATTTTTTTTTCTCCAATCCATATAACAAATATTTGGCGTTGTTTTTTAAGCTTTTTATTGCTGAAAAATCATTGTAATAAAATCGTTGTAATAAAATTGGAAACTTCTCTTTCTCAATACCACCTTTGCAAGATGCTAAATGCACGGGCTATTGCAGAATAGTTTTATTCAGCACGTATTGCGAAACACTGAAGACGTAAGAAATGGAATTGTTCAGTAGCATATCCAAGACTTCAACCTCATGTTTTGCTAACTCTAAGACGGCTTTAAAGTAGGGGTTAGTGATGGGTGAACGTCTCCGCCATTCTCCATGCAGCATAGAAGCTGTCTACGACCATAAACGTCTGCCCACATCCAAAATACTTGAGAAAAATATGACTACTCCTACACCAAGCGTTTGAAAGTGAGACCGGTTTGCGATCATTTTGCTACTCAATGGCCTAAATAATCGCACATCAGTCTCTTCCTTATTTTTCATCGTAATTTTCACGAAAAAGGCAATTGTTTGATGAAGAAGTTATGATTAAGGTCTATTTTATTACATTATGTCGAAAAAATGAGAATGACCCACCCCAAACAGATGAATTACCCTAAACTTGAAAAATATCTTTAAGCGCTGTTTTCTCAACTTGATGATTTTCCAGATGGGACTGGTATGCGATTATAGGCAGAGAGGCAGATAGGAAAAAATCACCTCTAGTGATTTTGAATACATATAAAGCAAGCCTAAGATGCGTTGACATCGTCGTCAGTATGCGAATAACAAAGAATCGGTGTTGATGCTATTCTTTCTTATAGGGTATAGGTTCCCTACTTTCTTACGATATATTTTTTGTCATTAGTGTACACCACAAAACGTGGTTCTCAATGCGCTCCTACTCTCGCTCAACTCAACCGCTGCCGAAGTAGTCCCTTCCACCACACTTTCCCTCCACACCACACCACACCTCTTCTGCTGCTCAGGCGACATGATATTCTCCTGTTGCTATTGAGACAAACACAACGAGTGAATAACATGACACCAGTGGAAAGTTTTGTCGAATCCGTTCTCGCGGTGTGGCTACACTTTTCCGGACTACACTTTGCAGCTTCAAATGGAACATTTTCAGTGTAGTTGCATTGGTATGCGTAATAATAGGGATAGCTGTCAATTTGTTTTATTTTGGTCATTATCGCCATCGTCATTTTGTCTCGTTTCCATTTCATATGTCCGATATGTCCATCTTGCAATTGTGCTGAAAAAAAAAATCACAAGAAGGTTGTATGCAAAGCCACGACCGCAAGGTTGAAGTAGAATACTTTTACAAGAAAGATAACCCGGCTGCTTGCGTGTCAGTCATTTTTTCTAGTAAATAAACGTTGACCGTTCATTGGCAGTATTGTAATTTCTTTTCGTCTGATATTTTGAATGAAGTTCATTGAATATTTTTAAATTTTTTGCAAATGAGAAGTTGAAGTGCTGCCGAATTGTAATATGCACATTTAATGCAACATCATTAAACAGGAACGGAACAAAGGCTACGGTTATGCAGAACGCGAATGCCGCCGCGATGCGATTCGCCTTACCGTGGTGAAATGTATAGCTCTTTTTAAGGCGAAGTAGAGCTATACATTTCAACAGATTTCGTCTTGCCGAATCGCATCGCGCCGTTATTTGCGTTCTGCATGACCGTAGCCAAACACCGAGCGACGCAAACACGCAATAATAGTCACAGTATGCATGTAGATGAAGATAATTAACTTTGGATTATAGCGCAAAAGGAGAAAATATTAACTCTTCAAATAATCATTTGTGTTCTTCAAATTTCAGTTGTTCAATTGATTATCCGATGAAATGTTTGTTTATTATCTGATGAAGCTCTTATATAGGCCAAATGATGCATTCCCAATTTACTATATCCATAACTCTGCCGACCGTGCTTGGGAAAGCGCGGTATAACGACCAATCAGAGGTCGAATTTTGTGTTTTGACAAGGCTTAAGAGTTTTCAATAGTACAATAGTTCGAATGATAAAAATGCAATTTCATGCATTTGGTAGGAATCTTAGAAGATTTTCTAATCGATTGCTGCAAAAACGAAGGAAATCCATCGAAAACTAACCGATTTATTAGCATATGAAATTTTTCTTACTTTTTTCAGTTTTAGATTTTCATTTCACATCCCTATGTAGCCGAACTTCCTGAGAGAAGTATTCTAATTCAAAATTAAATCTTCATTAATTCATTTGTTGTCCTTATAAGGACAATTGTTCAATTTATCATAGGATGTAGTGTTTATCTTACATCTCTGTGTTACCTTGATAGCGAGGACTAAGGCGCACGGTCAACACAATGAGAAAGGTGTTTTCACAATGAAAACTAGACACGGCTTTACTGGAGGAAGTGTTGGCAAATGCATCTACCACTAATACCACCGCTATCATACGAAAATCAACAACGAAAAATGACGCGCGTCTAAGCATTACCCGAACAGTTTCGCCGTGCTGCTCCCATTTACTTCCACATCGGCCTCAGGGAAGTACCGGCTGCATCTGCATCTACCGCTGAGGCTGTCACTTTACTGCTATTAGCTATTTACTCTTCAAATAAGTGTTTTATTAGTTCTCAAAAGAACAATTGTTCAATTCAAAATCGGATTCACGCAATCGCATCTCTGTAATATACTGACAATAATATTCTTCTGAACAAAATGATACACCTTTCCCATTGGGCCTCTGCTATAATAGACGCGAAAAGCGACGCGAAAAAGCGTCTACTATGGCAGAGGCCTTAGAGAAAGATGCTGGCTGATGTATTCACTTCATGCAAGCCTGCTGCTGATACTTCCCGCTACCACACTGAAACAGCATTTTAGTGAAGGGAGTGTCATTGCATCAGCTGACCCTGCTACTATCGATGCTGATATACCCGCTGCAACAGCTACGCTATGCATAGCCATGCCACAGTTGTGGCCGCTATACGCTGGCCCAACTGCTGAGCAACTGCAACGCTATCCGTAGCCATGCCACAGTTGTGGCCGCCATTGGTATCCGCTGTACCTGCATCTGCTGGCCCTGCTGCTATCGATGGTGAGATCCGCTGAAACTGCTACGCTTATCCGCAGCCATGCCACAGTTGTGGCCGCTATCCGCTATTGATGGTACCCACTGCTCGCTCCCGCTGCTGCTAAGGGAGGACTGCTGTCCTCGCTGTTCAGAACTGTTATGAGCGGCTTCGACTAAAACAGGCTCTTATATAGGGATGAAAATAGGAATGAATTATTTTTCGTACGTGGTGGAATGATATAACTTGAAAAATATTTGTGACTTATTCTGGCTCAGAGCAATCATTTGACAAGCTCCACCTCTTTTTTCAGTTTCTAAAGTTTTTCCTCAGTTTCGTAGCACGGATGCACAAAAATGATTTCTTGTGAACATTCTGTCGAGCCGGACCGATAGCACTCTCATTGAAGCAACAAAATAACATGTTTTGTGTCGTGTTGTGCAGCTTGGTTGAAGAAAATGTCCCCGTCTCCGTGTCGCATGTAAGCAGATTATTGCGTTCAGTAGACAGTAGATAGTGTATCTAGCGAATAAACACCGATGGTGCTCTCACACACGCAACGGTTTTAACCCGTATCTTATTGCGGTTTGTAACATCAAACGATTTCGTTTGCTCGCTGTTGCGTGTTGCATCATGTTGCAACTTGGCAGCTGGGAGACGACGAAATTCTGTTTATGCTGATTGATTGAATCGACTTCATATTAGCTCTGCATAGTCGAACTAACTGCTTTTGTGAATGCGTTCTAACAGGGCAGTTTATTATTCAATGTCGGTTATGCTGATCGCAGCCTTTGCGCTGCCCCTACAGTGGGGGGTTTACTAAATAAAGTAAAAATTAGACAACTACAACAGAATTTGATTGCATCCCGCACAGAATGTCTGCTTGTGTTGATGCCAGAAAATTATTAACCTTCAATAATTTTTTTATTTGCCTTCAACAAAGCATTTTGCGGTTCAAAATCGGTTGCTAATTACAACCTTTGAGCTGCCCTATCATTGGGGGAATTAAGATACACGGACAACATGCACTGTGGAAGCTATTTCACATTAGTAAATTAGACGGGTGCGACAAATTTAAATTGCTAGGATGCAACACAGAATGCTTGCTTGCGTTGACAAAAATTATTAACTTTCAATGACTTATTTATTTGCCTTGAAAAAGGCACATTGATTTCCAAAATTGGATTTCCTGATGGCAATCTTCATGTTGCCCCGACAGTGGGGGAATAATGGCTGTCTGGCGACACACGTTGAGAAAAACCGCGCTGCTCCTGAGACGTGGTGACCAACCACAGGGCTAATGCTGCTGCTAAGGAAGGACGACTGCTGTTGTCGCTGTCTAGAACTATTATGAGCGGCTCCGGCTGAAACAGGCTCTTATATAGGCCAAATAGCATGTTTTCAATTGCAAGGTATATGATCCTGTCGACCGTGCTTGGGAAGCAAGCATATAACGACCAATCAGAGGTCGAATTTTTCGTTTTGACAAGGCTTGACTATTTTCAATAGTACAATAGTGTGAATAATAAAATTACAATTATCTTATTTTGGGAAGAATCTTAGAAGATTTTCCAATCTATTGCTGCAAGAACGAAGGAAATCCATTGAATACTAACCGATTTATTAGCATTTGAAATTGGACATATTTTTCACTTTTTTCGGTTTTAGATTTTCATTTCACATCCCTATGTAGCCGAACTTTCTGAGAGAAGTATTCTACTTCAAAAAAACTGAAAACCACGTGGAACGAGAACCAAAACAAAAACCTTTTTCGGGTGTAGTTCGGGACCGAAAAAGTGTAGTCAGAGAAAGAAAAAGTGTAGTCCGGAAAGTGAAATAGAACAATTACAGTGTCAAAAGTGTAGTTCGAGTATAGCTACACCGCGAAAACGAAAACGACATAAGTGTAGTAGTTTGGAGCTGCCAAATACATCGAAAAAACGCTAGAACATGATTTGCATTATGACCAACACGCAATACGCACTGGTTCGTACGTACAATGGTACTAGTTCCAAACTACATCAACAATTGCGCTAGAAACGCACAATTTTGTGCTGGTTCCGCACCATCCAACTTTTGCGTGTGCGTTTGTGTGTGAGTATGTTTGTGACCCACACATTTTTTTTGCTCACATACTAACAGTGACCTACATTGAAAACAGCCCCTCTAAAGGGTGTCCACGATGAAATTGCCACACACAAAATTGATTCGCAAAATTCGAGTTTTCATCCGATTGCCATCAAATTTTCAGGGATTGAAAAATAACTAATAAATTTCATTTTAGCATTGTACTCGTATTTTATTTACAGTCCATACGCAAATGTCCGCACCTTGGCCTTAACCCCGGCCATAAGATTGCGCACAACCTGTGAATCAACCGTTTTTTGCATGTAAACCCATACTTTCTTCAGTTCCTTCACTACCTTAGGTCGTTTAAGAAGGTGCTGCTTCATAATCGCCCAGTACTTTTCGATGGGGCGGAGCTCCGGAGTGTTGGGAGGGTTGAAGATTTTCGGCACGAAATTGACCTTATTGTCCGCATACCACTTCAGAACGTCCTTGGAGTAGTGGCATGAGGACAAATATGGCCAGAAGATTGTTGGGACGTTGAGGGCCTTCAGGAGAGGAAGCAGCCGCTTCTGGAGGCACTCTTTCATGTACATCTGTCCGTTCATCGTGTCCTGGGTCACGAAAGGTGCACTCCGCTTCGGCTTGCCAAACCAGGAATTTCTTCGCAAATTTGGACATCTTCTGAGTGCGGACATGCTCCGGAACGCTGAACTCATCCTTGGCCGTGAAAAACAGGTTGCCGGGGATCTGTTTGAAGTCGGCCTTCACATATGTTTCGTCGTCCATGATGCAGCATTCAGCTTTCGTCAGCATGTTGAGTACAACTTCCTGGCACGGGTTTTGGCGGACTTGTTCTGATTCTCGTCGCGATTAGGGGCCTTTTGCACCTTGAACATTCGAAGCCCAGCCTTAGTTTTGGCCTTCTGGATAAAACTTCGGCTTAAGTGCAGCTTCTTAGCCACATCCCGAACGGAGGCGTTCGGGTTTCGGTTGAAGGGCCAACTACGCGGTTGTGATTTTTGGTGTTGTACGAAATACTTTTTCCTTCACTTCTGGGCTTCCGATCGGTGGTCAATCGTTCCTCGAACCGCTTAATCACTCGCGACACCGTGGAATTCGCGATACCCAACGTTTTAGCGATGGAACGATGCGAAAGATCCTTGTTCTCGTGATGAATGCGCAAGATTTTATCACGCACGAGCTGTTCTTTCGACTCCATTTCCGCGAGTTTTGATCACAGGACTTTAAAACTTGCAGGATGTAAATAATGCACTATGAACTAAATCCACCTCAATTTTCATTAAATTCTATCCAACGGTTAAAAAGTTAGAGCAATTTCATGGTGTGGCAATTTCATCGTGGACAGCCTTTATCTTGCAAAAGTATTGGTATTGGTTACAAAAAATACTAAAAATCTTGTCGCGATTTTACGCACAATTCGATTCAAAGAAGGGTAAATGCGTACAACAACAAATCTATTACATATTAAACACGCACACAGCCGTTTAGTAGTTCGCTGTTTCTCAGAAGAGGTTTTGTTGTTACTGTCGCCTGCTTTTCGGCAGATTTGCCAGTCTATATGAACAGTCCATTTTTTGTGAACGGTTTCTAATATACAGAATCCTGCAATATGCATAATTCAAACAATTAACATGTAAATTAAAAAAAAATATGTTTGAAAAAAGAAATTGAGGTAAAATCAACGTAAAATCGAGGGTGCGTATAATCTAGGTATACCTGTTTTTTCCTGTGTGGACTCATCACTGCGACCAGAGATTAGATCTATTGTGATATTGCCCAGGTGTTTTCTGTACTCCGCGCTTTATATTATTGGCAGTATCACTATTGAAGTAAGTGATACGCTTATCATTCATATCCGTGCTTGTGTGTAAGTTTTACCTTTCCGTTTCAAGCTTACTACTCTACTATACCGAGCCTCTGTCCATCCTAACAGGTATACCTGTAGTAGTGAACATTGTTGTGTTCAATATTTAAAAAAAATTAATTTTCAAGAAATTTAGAGTTATTTGATATTTTGTGACAATTTGAAACATTTGACACAGAATAAAAAAATTATAGTGTATATTTTTTTCTGGAGCCACAACTTTAGTGACCAGAATTTTGCTGAATGCTCCCTTTTAATCAATTAAACCGTTTTTCTGATATAGATTTTTTTACTCATAAGTCATATTTTTGGATAGACATAAAGGAACAACTGAACAAAATTTCAGCGAAATCTAAAATGATCGATTAGCATTGATATTCTAAGTAGCGTGGACTGCCTCAGGATATAGAGACAGGTTTCGCTTTTAATATTTAAGCGAAACCTGTCTCTATATCTAAATCTAGATTTACTTGATATAAACACGTACTGTTTAAATTGGTAACCTTGTGAGCTCGTTTTATTTTTACAACCTTTCGATAACATGGTTCACCGGTAAGTTACGCATATTCGATTTTAACAGGGCCAGTATAAAATGATCGATTAAGGTACAAAAACAGCACGTTAGATTAGACTTATTCTCTTAGCCATAATTTTTTCACATTGCAATGTGCAGCTAGAAAATAAAACACCCAAAAAAATAGTAAAAATATTAAAATAATAAAACGTTCATGGCTTTTTTGTTCATCATTTTACCATCACCAAGTTTAGACAGTTAATAGTTCATATTGTCTACTTAAATGTGTAAAAAATGTTCAATATTCAGTGACAATTTCAATTGTTTGGCCCAGAAAATAATTCTCACAGGGTATATATTTTTTTCTAGAACTGCAATTATTTTACCTACAATTTTGCTGAAAACACTATTTAAATTAAACATCACCAAGTTTAGACAGTTAATAGTTCATATTGTCTACTTAAATGTGTAAAAAATGTTCAATATTCAGTGACAATTTCAATTGTTTGGCCCAGAAAATAATTCTCACAGGGTATATATTTTTTTCTAGAACCGCAATTATTTTACCTACAATTTTGCTGAAAACACTATTTAAATTAAACAAGCCGTTTTTCTGATAAAGATATTTTTATCCATCTGTCAAATTTTTGGATAGGCCCTTTCGAAACAGCGGTCGTGACTCTATACGAAGAACTGATATCATAAAATGACCACTTCATCAAAAAGGAACAACTGAGCAAAGCTTCAGCGTAATCGGAAACGACCAATCAGCACCGATTTGTGAAGTAGCGTGGAATGCCTCCTCTACAAGCAATCCACTATGTTCAGGGAGATCAAACCAGGCAGTCACTCCGAAAAGTATCCAAATAAAAATCGTAACTTCGTGCTATATGATCGCGAAGTAAAATTGAGCGAGCTAATTAACACAATAAGTATCTTAAAGAAACTCGTTGGTCACATCACTCATGAATGTCTACACATGACGAAGCTGTGTGCACGATGGGTGCCGCGTTTCTTAACAATTTATCAGAAAGACTAACGATTCTAACTTTCACTACACTTTTAAGTCCAAACGACAGGTGAAAAAGTGGTTTTTGTCTGATGAGAATCATTCGAGGCGCCCAAAAATGCACCAATCTGTTGGTAAAGTGTTAGTCAGTATTTTTTGAGACTACCTTGAATAAAGTAAAACAATCAATAAACAATATCATTATACATTATTCGATAGATGGGACGTTGAACACAAGGTGAAATGCTCTTTTACCAAGACACTACTCCGACTCATTCTGCTCGCGATTCGGCCGATAAATTGAAAAAATTGCGCTATGAATTTGTTACCCACCCTCCGTATTCGCCATATTTTGCTTCTGACGACTATTTACTGTTTTCCCGATTTAAAATGTAGCTCTCAGGCAAGTGATTTCACTATAAAAATTCCCAGAGTTATAGCTTCAACCAAAATGTGTTCCGGAATAACATTAGGATTTCAACATCGATATCGTTCTTCAGTGGTACTCCTAACTTCTTTCGGAGCTTTATCCCATCTCAACGTTTTAGAGATGTAGTGTGGAGAACATTTCCGGACTATTTCGTGATAAGGGCGGATCGATGCCTTGAAATCTTGCGTGCGGATAGCTGGCGAGGCATCAGCCGCGTTCGTAACGTTGGATGGACTGAAGCAGGGGGATGCGCTCTTTAACTTACTATTTAACATCACCCTTGAAGGTGCAGTACGAAGAGCAAACGTGCAAAGAAACGGTACGATCATCACGAAATCTCACATGCTCAATGGTTTCGCGGACGACATCGATATCATCGGTATCAACCGTACTGCCGGTACCCAGATAACTGTCCCATAATTAATATCAACATGTTGAGAAAACGGCGATTTAATATTACCCGTGAATTTTCGAATTTCCAGCAATTACATCCAGAACCAATGCCCATAACAGTTTCATGGCACTACAAGTTTATCGTTGAGAACAATCTTGAGAACAACTCCACATATACGGTTATTTAAACCAACGCAACATTGATTTTATTCCGGATATCGATAACCATAGCATTTTACTTCCAATTATTGGCGAAAATGAAACGCTGCAGCTTCTTTTTGATAAAACCTCTAGTCTTGGCCTTAATCAAATAAATCAGGTGAAAAATGGTCAAAATTGTTATCTAGATCTGTTAATGTCCAACATTAGTGAAGACTTTTGTGTGACGAATTCATTACAACCATTATGGAAAAACGAAGTTTATCATACAGCAATAGAGTTTTCTTTATTTGTGCATGTGAATAAAAGACCTGACAAATATGAATTCGAAGATGTTTTTGACTTTCAGTCAGCAAACTATGATGAATTAAAACATAAACTAAATAGTATCAACTGGCAAGATGTATTGTTTGAAGACGGAAACGTCGATTCGGCTATAGAAAATTTTTATAAAGTATTATCTGATTTATTTATTAGCGAAACACCATTGAAAAGAAGAAGGCGTCATGGCAATTCAAAATACCCAGTCTGGTACAATAGACAAATTAAAAACTTAAAAAATCGCAAACAAAAAGCATACAAAAAATACAAAACTCATAATAATCGTGATGCTTTAACAACTTATCTTAACATTTGCGGCGAATTAAACGATGCCATTAGTAACGCTTTTGAAGAGTTCACACTAAAAACTGAGCTTGAAATTAAATCTTGTCCAAAAATTTTTTTCAAATATGTTAAATCAAAGTTAAAATCTGAAAAATTTCCTTCAAAAATGCAACTGCATGACAAAGTTGAAGAGAACCCGGCATACATCTCTGATCTATTTGCTGATTTTTTTCAACAAAATTATACAAATTTCTCAGAATCTGATCGTGACTATACAGTCTTCACCAACTTTTCTGCGTTTCCCAACTATTTCAGTATTGACCATGTCAGTGCACGCGAAATTAAAGATACTTTAAAAGCTCTGGATGCGTCTAAAGGTCCGGGACCAGACGGAATACCGCCAGCATTCATGAAACATTTAGCTAAAGAGCTAACTTCCCCACTGTTCTTGATTTTCAATATGTCGCTGGAATCCGGTTGCTTCCCGTGCCTGTGTTCAAATCAGGTAAAAAATCCGACATTAGCAACTATCGAGGCATAGCCATTCTTTCCTGTATACCTAAGCTTTTTAAAGCAATAATAAACAAAAAGTCATTCCACCAAAAAAAAATAGGATTACTCCAACGCAACACGGTTTTTTCAAAGGGCGCTCAACAACAACTAACTTACTCGAGTTTATTAACTTCTATTTGAACGCAATGGATAAAGGTAATTATGTTGAAACCTTATATACTGACTTCAGTAAAGCTTTTGATCGCATTGATATACCCCTGCTTCCCTTCAAGTTACGAAAAATTGGAATTCATCCACAATTACTCAAGTGGATTAAATCGTATTTGACAGAATGTCAACAAACAGTCAAATTTAAAGGTAGACTATCGAAACCTATTCAGGTAACCTCAGGAGTTCCTCAAGGCTCTCACTTGGGCCCTCTTCTATTTATATTATTTGTAAACGACATTTCCTTTATTCTAAAACATGTAAAAACTCTTATTTATGCCGACGATATAAAACTTTTCATTGAAATTAAAAACGCTGATGATGTTAACATTTTTCGTAACGAGATAAATTATTTTTACATTTGGTGTAAAAAAAGCCTTCTTCAGCTAAACGTAAAAAAATGTAGTTCGATGGCTTTTGGTAGGAAAAGAAACATGCCAAGCAATATTATTTCCTTAGGAGATCAGGTAGTAGAGAAATGTGAACGAGTTAGGGACTTAGGAGTCATACTCGACTCAAAATTAACATTCACTGATCACTACAATACAATTATTAATAAGGCTAGTAACATGCTCAGTTTTATAAAATGTTTCTGCTTTAATTTCCAAGATCCATACACAATAAAAACACTTTATAATTCCTATGTCAGGTCACTTTTAGAATACTGTAGCATTGTATGGTCTCCGTTTTCTGCAACACATGTAAACAGAATAGAATCAGTGCAAAAACAATTCCTGTTATATGCACTTCGTAATCTACGATGGACGTCATTTCCCCTACCATCATATGACAAACGCTGCAAAAATATTGACATCCAATCATTAAAAGCCCGTCGTGAATTCGCAATGATTTCATTTGTTAACGATATCGTATCTCAACGTGTCGATTCACCCGAAATATTATCAAAACTCAATTTTTATGTACCTTCTAGAAATTTGCGAGCTCGGACTTTGTTTTTTTTTAAATCATCAACGAAACAATTATGCTAAATACGGGCCTATTGATCAAATGATGTTAGTGTATAACCAACACTGTGAAGCAATTGACTTTTCTATGTCGAGAACTAAATTAAAACAATATTTCAATTCAACGCGCAATTTAAATCGATAGAAAACATTTATTGTAATAATCCGTCAAGTAGAGAAATTATTATTCAATTATGTATAAACTCTTTTTTTTTTGCTTCCACTAGTATAAATAGCATATAGCATGTAAGTTAGTTTTAAACATATGTAGTCTACTTTTGTTTGACGAAAAAATAAATAAAAATAAAAAACCATGGATGGAATTGGTTTTACGTTATATAACTTGAAAAAAAGACAAAATGGGACAAAATATGCGGGTACATTTCGAAAGTACTCGCATATTTTGTCCCATCACATATAAATTCAACCAGCAACCGGCAGTATCACCGACAACGTAGATTGTACTACAGAAAAACAACATTAGTCTTGTTAATTAAATGATATACCGTGGAATGGGGTGAAATTGATCAGTGGGGAGAAAATGATCACCTGAAAATTCTTGATAAAAATACTAATCAAAAGATATTGCTCTTACAACACTAGGCAATGTTAACGTGTCCCTAAACGCAACTTTTGTATGATTCACATACCTGTCAAAGTTCACCCTTGCATGCCCGGTGCAATTTTACATATTTTCGAAAAATTCTTCTAACTCACTCAAAACTCAATCAAATTTGATCAAATAAGTTTCCAAATATCATAAAAAGTATTGAATTTACTTAAAGTAATCTTAGTTGAGGGTTAATTACGTTATATTTGGAGAAGTGAGTAAAGTTTGATAATAGCTCAAAAAGTGTAATTCTCAACAATGATCATTCCATACCATTAAAGAAATACTGATGAATTCGCAGGAAACCACAAAGATTTGATTTTTAGAGTTAGTTTTTGAGCTTTTGCAACAAACCGAATTGAAATCGGTCTAACGACGATCAAATAAGAGCAAATTTAGCACAAGCAGCTCGCGAACCAAAATAAACAAATTTGAACCTGAAATAACGTTATTTTCGTTTCCAAACTAGCTGTAAATGAAATTTTTCAGCACAGAAATTATCATTTACCTTGAGCTTGTCGAAAAAAGCACATTGCCAAAAGAATGTATGGATTTCAATGGTGATCAATTTCACCCCATTTTATCTCATAGTACCTTTACTGGAGCACATACCAGTACTTGTTTTAAAATTATACTATTTCGAGAAAAATGTACATGAAGCTAGTTAATTAGAAATTGTTATAAAAATTGATCAATTTCACCCCGTTCCGAATCCGCACCAAACTGTACCATCATGGAAGCATGCGATTCGTTAGTTGGTATCGACCCCCATCATCCAACGCTGCCTGTATCATTGGCTTGCCCTCAGCTAGTTCGTTTTAAAGAACTGTCTGAAACTGAGTAATTTAACTTCAGTAAAACCGATTTCGAAGGTCTTCAGAGGGCTCTACTCGCAATTAATTGGGAAAATTTGCTGAGCGGAACTGATATTGATAGTGTAGTAGAAATATTCTCACACACACTGAAGCAGCAATTTAGCAACTTTGTTCCGTTGTTTCGCAAACGGCCGAAACCTGTATGGTCCAATCGACGACTTCGAGATTTATGACGACAAAGAGCAACTGCACTTCGCAACTACGTTAGACGACGAAAGGCTATGACCAAGCTATCCTTCACTACTGCTAGCAAACAGTATAAAACTTACAACCGTTTTCTTTACTCTCAACACGTTCTACGCACCCAATCACAACTCAAACGAAATCCAAAACGATTTTGGTCATTTTTTAACAGTAAGTGGAAAGAAAGTGGACTCCCTAACAGCATGTTTCTTGGAAATGACAGTGCGGGATCACTTGACGGTATTGGCTCTTTATTTAAGAAACATTTCTCGAGCGAATTAGTTCGACTTCTGCAAATACGTCTCAAATACAAAGTGCCCTTCGCGACGTTCCTCATGACGTAGTTAATCTGAATAATTTAAGTTTTACTAACGAAGATGTTCTCAAAGCCACAGAAAAACTGAAACCTTCTTCTTCAGCTGGGCCTGACGGTTTTAGTCGGCAACGTTTTATCCGGTGAATTCAAGCCATAGATTTCAACAGTCCAACATGGTTTTTACCCAGGTAGATCGACCACGACTAACTTACTGGAGTTTACGTCGCACTGTATCAAAAACATAGAGAACGGGAACGGGGCAAGTGGATACCATCTATACAGATTTGAAAGCAGCGTTTGACCGTGTTGATTACAATATTCTGTTGGCTAAAATCGAACGCCTTGGTGCATCACACCATTTTACTAAGTGGTTGAAATCGTACCTCGTAAACCGCACACTGTACATTAAATTAGGCAACACTGAGTCAGATAGCTTCGTTAACCTATCGGGTGTCCCTCAAGGAAGCAACCTTGGACCATTGCTTTTCAATCTTTTTTTCAACGATGTTTGTCACGTTTCACTTGGCTGTAAAGTAATTGATGCTGATGATCTAAAGCTGTTTCGCATCATTCGATCTATAGTTGACTGCAAAGAATTGCAAAAATATCTTGATGCATTCTTTGATTGGTGTAACCGTAATTTTCTGACAATCAGTGTTTCTAAACGCTCCGTAATTTCTTTCACACGAGAAATTAAGCCGCTACCTTGGAACTATAGTATATGTGGAGAAACCCTCGAGAGAGTATCGGTAATAAAAAATTTAGGTGTTCTGCTTGACTCACAGCTGTCCTTCAAGCACCACTATTCTCATATCATTGCACAAGCAAACAGAAATCTCGGCTTCATGATGAGAATCGCCAAAGAGTTTACTGATCCGTTTTATCTGCTATCTCACTAGTTCGCTCTGTTTTGGAAACATCTGCCATCATATGGAACCCTTACACTGACATCTGGGCCAACCGGATTGAATCAGTACAGGTCAGGTTTCTGTGTTACGCTCTAATATCACTTCCATGGCGTGATCCTGCCCAATTACCACCATATGCTAACCGAGGCCGTCTACTTGGCATTGATACACTAGCAAAAAGAAGAGACGTGTCCAGAGCTGTATTCGTGGGAAAACTACTAAGTGGCGAAATTGACGCTCCAAACATTTTGGCTCAAATCAACGTGAATGTTCCCCTTCGAAACCTAAGATTGCGAAACTTTCTGCGTCTCCCATTTCATCGTACAGAATATGGTCAAAACGAACCCATCAGGGCGATATGTGACGTCTACAACAATGTATTTTACCTATTTGACTTCAACGTATCTAGTGTTACTTTTAAACATAGACTTAAGCGAATGTTGTAATTTGTTAGCCTTATGGTAAAATTGTGTCTTAGCTAGTTAAGTGATTTCATGTGTCATATTTTACAATAGTATATTTATTTGTAGTTAAACTTAGTTTCAAAAATGTTCAATCAAAAGACGCGCATTTGAGCTTTTCTTAAGGAATTTCTCGAATGGGCTTTTCCCCCAACCCACTTCATTAAGACCAAACAGGTCAGATGATATGAATAAATAAATAAATACATATACAAATACAAAACGAAGTACATGGTAGCTGGCAGGAAGCGTGGGGTTCCCGTGATTTGGTGCTGAGGTGGAGATGGATGGGGAACGATTTGAAGTGGTTGAATTCGTTTACGCTTGTGACATGTGACAACGATATGAGCCGTGAAGTGAAACGACGAATTGCAGAAGCGAACAGGGCCTTCTGCGGACTACATAACCAGCTAAGGTCCCGTAGTTTGCAAACTCGCACAAAACTAGCGCTGTATAGGACGCTGATACTCCCGGTGGCCCTTAACAGACATGAAGCATGGACGCTGAAGGAAGCTGATCGACGAGTGCTCGGAGTTTTTAAGCGTAAAGTTCTGCGATCGATACTTGGCGGTAAATTGAAAGATGGAGTGTAGCGCAGACGCATGAATCCCGAGTTGTACCAGATATACAAACATGCTGATATAGTGAAGCTAATACAGCGGGGCAGGCTTCAGTGGGCTGGACATGTAGCCAGAATGCCTGACGAGAGAGCCGCCAGAACTATCTTCAGTAGAGAACCAAGAGGAGGCTGTCGGCTCCGTGGTAGGCCTCGCACGCGGTGGATGTGCGCGGTGGAAGAAGGTGCACGATCTGCTGATGTACGAGAAGACTGGAGAATATCTCTTATTTTCTGGATATCACTTATTCGTTCGGCCCTAAACCGGTGAACGGGACCATTAGCCAACAAAGTAAAGTAAGTAAGTAAAGTAAGTCGTGCGAGTTGTTGCTGAGATTTGCAGAATATTATGCACCGTTCTGAGAAACAGAATATTATGCACCGTTCTGAGAACTTAAAATTAAATAATAGAGTCGAACAGATGAAAGGGAATGAATCTTTTTACGATATTACTGTACTATACTTTTTATCGACTGTTAGTTTACTCAGAGGAGTTTCTTTCGGCTTCGCAGTCTTTAAAATGTGAAAAGAAAACGATATTTTTCCCTTACACCGACGTTTCGAATAATATATATTCTTTATCAAGGCTCGAGAGGACCATTTTCCTGTGAAGGGGTTCTTCGGCTAGAGCATTAATTGTCAAAACAGATAATAATAATCAACATTATGCAAATTAAAAAAATAAAAAAATAAAAACTATACACTTTAACGAAGCGGAACTCGTAGCACTATGAGTATGATTGGGAGTGCTACGAGTTCCGCTTCGTTAAAGTGTATAGTTTTTATTTTTTTATTTTTTTTATTTGCATAATGTTGATTACACAGTGCAACAAAAATTGACTTTTTTTTCTGCCTTGGCTTCTATATATATATTTTTGTGTATTTTTATGCAAAACTAAATTGACCCGAGTTTGAACATATTTCAACTTAAGGGGCAACAATGGCGCCATTTTGAATGTTTGAGAAACCGGTAATTTTTAATGTTTTTTCGACGCCATTTTGTTTCAAGACCAAATATCAAAATTCTAAGAGTTTGTCCACATATTAGCATCTTTTTACCCATCTTTTAAAAAAAACAGATCTTAAAGCGGACAAAAACTGAGCTCAAAACGGTGATTCTACGAAACCGGTGTTGGCATGGTTTTAGTGTATTTTACAAAGCAAAATAGTATCGATTATTTCTGAGCATTAATGGTAATTCGCTAATATCTGTGGTAGTCAAATTATATCTTTTCTTGAGTAAAAAAGTCTCAGAAATCGAATGGTAGGTGTCTGATCTACGTAAAAAGTCAGCAGATAAACCTATTTTTGTTTTGTAAGGGAATTGGGGCAAAATCGACATTTTGCTGAAATTTCATCAAAAAATCAAAAAATCAAAAACTTCATCAAAAAATCATACATAGAAGCCAAGGCAAAAAAATTGTTGCACTGTGTTATTATTATCTGTTTTCACAATTAATGCTCTAGCCGAAGAACCCCTTCACAGGAAAATGGCCCTCTCGAGCCTTAATAAAGAATATATATTGATAAAGTATGAGAAAAATATCGTTTTCTTTTCACATTTTAAAGACTGCGAAGCCGAAAGAAACTCCTCTGATATGACTGTAAGTGTAAGATTGCTTATTCTGGTATTTTTTTGAAGAACAGGTAGGTACTAATATAATTTTATAGTCTTCACAACCATTCTAATTTATTCGGGTCTGTTTGTGTACTTCATTTGTTTCATTTGGATGGCAATAAATAAACATAAACAAAAAAATTTACAACCCATAGTTAAAGCATGCAAAACCATATGTTTTCTAATGTTTTGGAATTATCTACATATGTGGTAAGTGGTTGTCGTCGTAAGCATATGGTGCAGCATCGCGGGCCGGATATCAGCTAGTGATCTACGTTTTTAAGTTGAAAATCTCAAATTTTGAGTCATATAAAACTATATTTTCTCGAAAAAATACATAACTTTACGTTCACGAACTTGCTATGGTTTTAGGCAACACCACATAGAAATCTCACATTATCCGATGAAATGGTTTTGAGTAATCGTGTATACCGGAAACGATTCAAATGAAGAAATGTTTTGCGAAAAGGGCGAATTCGTGAATAAACTATGAGCTGTTTGCATTTAATACATATACAAACATGTACCTTTACAGTATATCCAAATGAAATTATAATAGCACATTGAAGAAAAATCACAAAAACCAATTAAATGTTGAAGTAGTAACTCATGCCATGTTTAATATTTAACTGCATTTGCAGAAAATGTATTACAATTTATTCAATCTGTCCACATTGTTCACCGAAATGTGGACACCGTGCAGCTCATCAGTGTCAACTGAATTTATGTACATGGGCACAAAATTTGCTACCGGTTGCATCGACTTTAATGACCCCTCGTTTACGTGATCCTAGTACAAACCGAAGGACATCCGCATCTTATGCAACGGTAGCATTTACTTAATTACCAGGATTTGCAACCGCATCACAGGGAAACTTTCATCAGAGAAAGTGATTCTCACTAATGCGGTCAAAATTCTTTCGACCATAAGCGCATAACTATGCCATTGAAGAGGGCCCTACCAGTCGTTCCGAGGTGAGGATTCCGCACCCAGAATACTGATGAGCCTAATAAAGTGGAACATTTGCGCGCTCGGAGCTGCGTTTTTGAAGACGATGAAAATCGACAACTCTCCTACACAGTGGGTGGAACCAACACGATGAATAATCGGGGACCAATAGTAACACAAGTCGGTTTTAATGGTTCGGTAGTGGTGCGAAAAATATGTACTCGCCAGCCCAGCTTAAACAAAAGCATCGCCAAAAACGGCTTCCGATGCTTATTTAGTGTTTCGCTTTTCGGTTGTCCGGTAGTGTTACAACCCAATGGGGCTGTTTAGGTTTCGCGTACTTTTTCGTGGATACTGAGCCGCTGCCTGAACCTAAGGAATCATTCAATCACTATCATACGGAACTGGAAAGTCAATAGGGAGCAGTGGTATAAAATACTCGCACAGTAGCATACACACTATCATTACCTTGCTGTCATTTGTTTAATCAACACGCATAGATTAAAATAAATTGACCGAAACGTTAGTAAGTTAGTTAGTTAGATCCTCCGGCACTTCCTACAGTGCGAAAGTGAAATTCGATTATTTACATAAACGAAGAAAAAACGGCAAAATGAAATCTGCCACATGTCTGTTAGTGCTAGGCGCTACCGCCCTACTCGGTGCAGTGTCCTGTGCATCGATTGCATCCAATTTAGTGGAGGCTGCCACCCCGCGAATCGCAACCAGCGAGCAACTGCTGTCATCGATCGTGAATGACTGTTTCGAGCAAGACTCAGTGATGAGTTGCCTCAAGGGCAAAGTACTCATCTATCTGGACGGTGTGTTGGGATTGCACGAAGAGCAGGCCCGTGCATTTGAAGATCAAAATGTGGATAAGGTCATCTTCGACCGGGTTGCTCGTGTCCTTGCCTCGCACGAGTTCAAACTGCAGCTGCCGGAGGATACCGTTGTCAGCTACCGAGCTGACAAGGGAATAAATTTAGATTCCCTGCCTTTAGGATTAGGCGCCGGTGGGTATTAGTGATAGTGCTGCTGTTTTTGCTTCTATATGATGAAATTGGAATCTTTTGGGTGAAAACCAAGTGCAACTCTGACAACAGAAACTCTACTAAGAAAACTAAATTAGGTGCATGAAGCATGTGAAAAAAATATCCAACTGTGGATTTTATTTCCAAGACACAAATATCGTGAAAAGGTTCGCGGGTTGCATGTAAAAATAATTCAATGGCCCTGGATGAATATGAAGATTGCGTCTAGTTAAGCACCTTAAATTTTCAAAAATCATCATGGATTAACTTTTGAAATGGTTCGAGCTTCCAATTTAAAAAGTATAACTCTAACAAATTTTAATATAAGAAAACTAAATCAAAATCCTATTTTAAAAACAGTATGCGAAAAACTCACTGCTACTACTACTACTACTTATTTATTTGTTATTAGATATTTTCTCCTATGGTACCAACTATCAAAAAAGTAAGCAAACTTACAAAGCTTCTTTCACATGTGCGAAGACAGTTAAAATTTCAATATTTACATCACGCTGATTAAAATTCAATACTACATGCGTGTCATCAAACTAAGCCGAATGGAAAGTAACTATCTGGGATAATGAAGTGTATTTTATTTACACAAACAATTAGTTTTGATCTTACTATTTTAAAACCAGTAAGATAATTTGTTACAGAAATTTTCACTTATGAAATCTGAGTTGAAACTCCGATTATCAACTAATGGGAAAATTCAGAGACCAGATTTATATTTTAAAATATAAATCACAAAAAACCCTCTTCACAGAAACACTCTTTTGCAAACCGGGGCTCGAACATACGACGACCGGCTTATTAGACCAGCATTGTACCTCGATATCAACTAGAAGGCTTTAAACTATGTTGTATTGAAGATCATTTACGTTTTAGTTGTGAATTCCTGTGATTACATATAATATTTTTACGTTCGTAACTCAGTGCTAACAGAAAAAGAATGGTCTCTGTGTTAAACACTGACATCAAATTTATTGGTTGTTCATACATATTTATAATTGTATTTGTGCCAATTGCAACAAATGTGCAACATTTTACAAGACTCATCCCATATGTTGAAGATCAACTTTTCCACACTCGGGAACAAGCTAGTACTGTAATTGCGATGTTTACGTTTGCGATGTTTTTTGTGTGGTTCTGACAATATTATATTAAAAATATGGGTCATTCCATACGAAGTGCACATGCCACTTGGACACGACCATCACAGGTTTTGCTCATTTAGTGTCACTTTCTGAAAACCCAAATTCTGATGTCGATTGGAATACCCCCTCTGTGGGACCCCCTCTTTGTTGCAAGATAACGCATTTTTTGTGAAAAACATTTTTTTTTATTTCCTACAATTTATAGACATAAGACGTCTGAAAAATACTGATAGGTGATATTTAAAGAAAATGAAGCAAGGAATCTAGAAATACAATTTTTTGGCCGTAAATGTTGCCATTTTGCATTTTTCGGCAAATGAAGCCAATTTTATTTTGAAAAGTAGTGCTGAATACAACAAATACAACATTCGTACAGTATCAGTAGATTGAAAATTGTGGTCGCAGTGTTTGGTCCATACAGAGAAAAAAGGGAAAAACAGAAAAAAATGTTTTCAGAATGCCATGAAATATTTTCAATAAAATTTTGTTTGCCTTTCTCGAAAGTTGGTGAATGTATTGAAAGTTGTAATAATAGACAGTTTCTTTACATCTTCAAAGTATCATTGGATTTTGAGAGGTTGTTGCCAATCTCAAGGACATGTTGCTGAAAACTCGTTTATAAAAAATCATTTTCCATATTTTTCGCTTTTCGTAATCAATCCGAATGAAACTCAAACCAATTTGATTGTGGAGAGGTAATGTTAACCCCCCTTCCATTGCTTCCAATGGAATACAATTTGTTCTCATTATTTAGTTAAAGTCTTCAAATGAAACAATCGACAACAGCAACAACAACAGTTATTTAATAAACATAAAAAAAGATCAATAACTAAAATAAAAACAGTCTCATGAGAATTAATCTGAACGAAACCTATTTAACAGTTATTTTAGCACAATACAGTTAGTAGAACAGTAGCTGAAATGCATTTAATTCTAAAGCATTTTTCGCATAACTAAACTAACTAAAACTAATACAATTCTTTCCCCATGCACGTGCCTGTGTTCGTACACTATTTCTCCTGCCCATCGTAGAACCCCGTGGTCACTTATTGAAGAAGAAACTACTGCTTCCAGTTCTACTGCTACTCAAGCTGAAAATGAAAGCCCTGATGCCGATTATCGTCGCTCTGGTCGGTCTGAAAGCCATGAAAGCACTGATTCTGTCAAAATTGGCAATCACTTTGGTGCTTGGTTTCCTGATTGCTCAACTGGTCAAGAAGTCCGGGCTGGGAATGCCAATGATGTCAATGATGCCCATGATGCCACCCGCTGCTGAATACGGTGCCCCTGCTCCAGCCACCACTGAACCACCGTCCAGCTACAACCCATCTTCCTGGGAACCACAAACTGGAGGACCATACTCACGCGTATGGGAACCATCGACCTCGTCCTCGTCGCACAGTTTAGCGTACAGTTCATACTATCCGAGCTCCAGCGGCAACAGTGGGTCATCGTATAGTTCCACGGGCTACAACTCTGGCTCATCGGGATCTAGCTCATCTCCTTCTTCGTCGTCATCATCATCATCGTCTACCTCAGCCCATGCCTACTAGCGATACCGAATTCTAAGCTAGATTGAATTGTTCCGACTAGAAGGAATACACTGATGTACAGTTAAATCTCCAAACCAAAAAGTATGGTAGCACTGAAACAATCTCATCGTCCCATCGACCCCACGGACAACCTTCTTGATTGGATAGTCTAATCATTCCGAAGAATGTCCAAGCCTTTGGTGAAAGAAAAAAACAAACCAACTAAAACTAATATTTATTTGCTTCACCTATCTATTTATTGTCTGAGAGAATGGACGTATTTAATAAACGAAATATTTTCACAGATTTCAAAACAATTGAACAATGAAAGAAATCCATTTTTTGGGAATAACATTTTTGAAACTATCAAATTTTTTCGTTCTAACCGTATCAATCTAGCTGTTAGGTTGAAATTTCCAGTTACTATAGTTTTTCTTCGAAAAAATAGGTCAGTTATAGTCTTAAGTAACACTTCAAAAACATCTGCCAAGAAATTTATTTTGCATTTATTTTAGTTTTTGCTTATTTAAAGGGCTATAATTTAGTGACATGTTCTTTGAAACTTTTCGCTAGCTCACCTGGTTGAGATACGGCCTATCTTTTATATGTTGTGTTTTTTACTTGATACTTACATGAGTAATGCTACATCACTTTTTGTATTGGCTGGATAAACAAAAAACAAATTAATATGTTAAGCAAACATATTTTTTAGATTTGCTTCAGAGCATGAAAAAGTTCTTCAATACAGAACGAAACTTCGTTAAGACGAATTCCAAACAATTACAAAATTACAAATTACAACTTGGCGCTTCTTTTGAAGCACCTGCATGTGAAACAAATCGCAAACAGAGTAATGTTTGCAATACTCTACCGCTTATGTTGAAATTACTGCAAAACTAGCTGAACTCATAAAATTTGCAAAACAAGTTAAAAACTATAGACTACTCTTTGAAATCTGTATAAATGCTGCCAAACCACATCTATTTAGTGTGAAATCAGCGTTAGGTTTAAAGCCTCAGCTGCGACGCATCTTCTATATGACAGACATCACTGGAATAATAAAATGCAATTCCACAAAAAAGTCCTAGTTTTATTTTTTTGTCATTTTTAATTGAGGTGGACTTTGAACAAAAATTTCCATAGTGAAAAGATGCCATTTTATTTTTGTTTGCTTGTTTTTCCTTTTTAAATCACGACCAATATTTTTAGAGCCAAAACGGTTTGTTTGATCAGTGTAATGCTTTTAGCAAAGCTGAGATTATTGTTTCGCCTTTTTGTAGAAAATATACACTCTAAACAAATTTTCTTTTTTGAGAGAAAAGGTGAAAGTAGAAAATTTTTTAAACCTAATTTTGAAACATCTCAAAAACAGATGCACTTAGAAAGTTAGTTGCCAAAAGTTTTATGATTCAAAATTTTACTACAATCAGATTGTATGTTTCTCAGAGATGTCTAGACAAATTTTCATAAAATCATGGTCGTATGGAAGGTCTAGTAGCCCAATAAGACCCTATTGATTTTTTTTTTCAATCGGACTTTTACTTTGTCTGCTATGTTTAAAAATGTGAAATCCAGTTTCGAAACGAAACATATTCATCTAAAAGCTTCTCCAACATGTCAGGCGTACCACAAGGAAGCAACGTCGGTCCACTTCTGTTCTCAATATTCATCAATGAGCTGTCGATTTTACTGCCATCGGGATGTCGGCTCTTTTATGCGGATGATGTCAAATTAAACGTAACTGTGAAACGCATCGATGATTGTCATGTGCTCCAACAATGGATCAACATTTTCGAAGAATGGTGCTCTAGAAATCTTCTAACGATTAACATCAATGAATGCAATGCAAAAACGTTCCATCGAAAACTGAACCCAATCACTTACAATTACAGCATTTCCAACCAACCTCTTGTACGAGTTGACTACATTCGGTACTTGGGAGTAGTACTCGATTCTGGATTCTCATTTCACCTTCACTACGACAACATAATTTCTAAAGCCAACAGACAGCACGGATTTTTGTTTGAAATATGTAACGAATTTTGCGATCCTCATTGTATACGGCCGCTGTACTGTGTTTTAGTGCGCTCGATTTTAGAGTCCAATTCAGTTGTGTGGTGCCCATATCAGCACCCTTGGAAAAACAGATTCGAATCAGAGCAGAAGAATTTCGTAAAACACGTTCTTCGACGTTTGCCATGGCGAATTACAGTGAACTTGCCACCATATGAACACCGGTGCAACCTGTTGGGTCTAAACACACTAGAACACAAGCGATTCGTTGCTCAGGCTGTTTTTGTCAGAAAAATACTGAAAGGAGACGCTGATTTTGAGCAAATTCTGACACAACTTAATTTTTACGCACCTGAAAGGGTTCTACAGCAGCGGGATTTTCAATCTCTCGGATGCCCGTCGTACGGAATACGGTCGCCATGAGCCGAACCGTTTCATGGCTACCAGCTTTAATGAGGTCTACCACCTCTACGATTTCAACGTCTCTAATGCGGCATTTCAACGGAAACTTCTGGATAGAAGGCGAGAACTTCAATGACGAGAATTTAACGAAATAAACTATCTAGGATCATTGACATTACCTGAAGTATTAGTGATAGCTTCATACTCACTGGCCAATCAACATGTAACCTGTTCGTTTTTTTTGTATTAGTTCTGGATTATGTTTTGTGAATGTTTTTGTAAATTAAAAAAGATATGAGGTTTTTATACCTTTTTGAGTAACAAACTGTGACACAAAAGGGCATTTCCTCATCACGAAAAATTCATTGAGGCATACTTAGCCAGATGAAAATAACAAATAAATAAATAAAATTAAAATAAGAATAAATATTCCGAGGCCTACTTAAACTCACTCACTTTTCGCAGAGATGGCTGAATCGATTTCCACAAAATTATTGTCAAATGAAAAGTTTAGTTGCCTCATAGCACCCTTTCTAATTATACTGTATTCGGACTGTAACTTCGTCAGTAATGTATCAAAATGATAAAATCACGAAACATTATTATCTCAGATACTACACAACCGATTTGAACAATACTGATATCAGATAAACGGTGGTTAAGGGTTAACTGATGAATTTTATGATTTTTTTTTGTTAGGGAATTAGAATTACGTTGTCCATTGATGTGAACTTTTGTAATATATCCCAGTCAATTGCTATACGTGTCCCCTTGCAAAATACAATGACCACTATTGTTGAGTGATCAGGTACCTGCATCGACACGCTCCCAGTCAGGTTAAATATGGTTTATGAAGCCAATCACCTGCCCAGGATTTAAAGACCAAATCTCTTTGGACTGTAAACAGCCACTGCCAAGAACCCTTGATCTGCGTTTAAATAATGCACCACAACTGCACAGCAGATGCTCCGATGTCTCGCTTTCTATATTACAGAAGCGACATAATGATTAAACACGTGATTCAAAAGTTGTAAAAAGAAAGTCATATTTGAAATAGAAAAAAAATCTACTATAATTAATCGAATCAAAAATGATATTTTATCGAATGTATAATCGAGTTCAACCTAATTAAAAGTACAGTGACGTTTCGATTATACCACGATAATGTTATGTTTCAAATGTTCGGTATACTTTTTCATTCAGAATGAAATATAAATCAAGTAAATATTACCAGGGTGTATTTTTCTGAAAATTGAAGTGTTCGTGTAAACCTATTTAATTAAATAATAAGTTTGTATGAGAAAGGCTGGATCTGACCACTAGGTGAATTAATTTAGGTTTTGACTCGACATTTTTTTGTGTTTAGGAATTTTCGTCACTGCGCTCAATTTTTTATATTTTGTAACATAGCCTCAAAATAAAGTTTAGTGCTTAGTGCATAAATTAACAATAATTTGAAAACGGATGCATTTATTTTAATTAAATTATTAATTTTCGTTTTTCCGGCGGTATGTTTTTATTGGTTTTTTATTATTAAATCTTTCATTTAGAGTGTCAGATGAGTCTACCTAATTTACCGTAAACAGCTTATCTAGCTCGGCAATTTTTTTTTTAGCAAATATTAACCGAAGTTCCTGAAAATACTGCCGAACATTTGTAGAGCATTTATCTAAATATATCTGTTTATGTTCTCGGCAATAAAATCAGGGTTTGTGACCTTTTTATATTTCTCATGATTTTCAACTCAATTCGCTTGCGAAATAATACCACTGCTATTGATCCTTTTTCGAAAGAATTTGGCAGAAATGAATAAAAACGTTTATCAAATGAAGTTTTTTACGGGGATTTCGGAATTCACGCGGATTTCAGAATTACCGCGTTTTTACGCGGATTGTTTTACGCGCTACGTACTAAATCCAGTGTTTCTTGGAGAACTGGAAACAGAAGCTTTTTGACAGCCGAACGTTCAGGGCCGAAGAGAGTATTTCTGTAGAGAGCTCGGCAAATTTTTACTCAATTTGGAATAACCAATAAAATTTTCACAATCGATGTACGACAAAGACATGCCAAATGCACGCATTTAATATAAAAAAGGTGTACAGCAATTCTGACCATTCCCTTTTGATATTGATTATACTTACGAATGGGTGAGGATGGGGCAGATTCTTTTCATTCTGTTTATGTTCTCGGCAATAAAATCAGAGTTTGTGACCTTTTTATATTTTTTATAATTTTCAAATCAATTCGCTTGCGGAATAATACCACTGCTATTGATCCTTTTTCGAAAGAATTCAGCAGAAATGAATAAAAACGTTTATCAAATGAAGTTTTTTACGTGGCTTTTGAAATTTACGCGGATTTCAGAATTACCGCGTTTTTACGCGGATTTTTTTACGCGCTACGTACTCTCGCGTGAAAAAGACTTTAGTGTATTATTATAAATACTGAAATTGAAAAAATGCTTTAAAACTTAACCTTTAATAAAAAAAAACAATTTTTCCTATTTTCATCCTGGACGTTTTTAAAAAAGTTTACTGTCTACTATTTTCCGTTAAAACGGTTTTGTCTTTGCTCGTAGCCGCAATACTGACGGTTTTGTCTTTGTTAATGAGTGTGCACCATGTGCACTCTTGCTTATAGCGACATCAGTGGGATTGTTACCTACTGAACAAAATTCGTTATTTTTCGGGACGATGAAATCATCATCGAGGTGTACGTTAGGGTGCCAACCAATATTCTGTTTGAAAAATGTGTACTGTCGGGATAAAACCATCACACATCGGAATACGTTGAACAAAGTTGGCCAGAAGTTATTCTAATGAGGGTGTTTCCTGTGTCCAAATGTGTCCGAAAGTGGTTTTATTTTCATTAAGCATAATTAGAGACAGTGGTAATTCGCGGCAAAAAGTTGAAAATTCGCGGGTGGCAAAATATAAAATATTCAAAATTCGCGGTTTTTTCGCGGCATTCTTTTCTTTAGAAAACGCCAAATAAAGTGCTCTTAGTAATATAATAAAAAAAACTGTTTTATTTAATTTAATGTAGGTACTGTAATTTAACCGAACGATTCATGATTTCTTTGCAGTAAGGACTACTGTGTTGAATTGTCTTCAATCATATTTTGGTGTCGGCAGGCACATATTATTCAAGTTATTCTGACTCACGTTGCATTTCGCATCTACTGAGTTTCTAGGAATCGATAATTTTTTTTGCAAACTGGAAAAGTGCAAGAATACTTACCAAAATTATAATATCAATCTCACTGTTGCGTATTTTTTAAAATGCAAAAATGCTTACTACTTGAACTTAGTTGGTATCTTGTTACTTCGATTTTGCACACTCTGGGCTATCATGCAGGGCTAGACCTTCCATTTGACACTGATTTTGTGGAAATCGGTCCAGCCATCTCTGAGAAACATGAGTGAGATTTAACACTCTCCAGAACTTCTGAACCACACGTTCAATCTTCATGAAACTCAGAAGTTAAGGGTTTTTTAAGTAGCTCGTTCATTTAAAACCAATTTTGTTAAAATCGGTTGAGTAGTTTCTGAGATAATAATGTTTCGTGATTTTCACATTTTTAAACATAAGCTCTAAACTAAAAATCCGATTGCAATGAAATTCAATAGGGTCTTATGGGGCAACTAGACCTCTCATTCGCAATTAATTTCATGAAGATCGGTCCAGCCATCTCTGAGAAAATCGAGTGAGATTGGGAGAGCGTTACATACACACACACATACACACACACATACACACACACATACACACACACATACACACACACATACAGAAAATGCTCAGCTCGTCAAACTAAGTCGAGTGGTATACGATATTCGGCCCTTCGGAGCACTTTCATACCTTTGGTTTTTACAGTAATTGCTATACCTTTCTAGGAGAAAGGCAAAAAGGTGTACAGCAATTCTGACCATTCCCTTTTCATATAGATTATACTTACGAATGGGTGAGGATGGGGCAGATTCTTTTTATGGTACTCATTCAAAAATACACTTGCTGGGAGCCTTAACGAATTACTGTTTTGTGAAAATTTTGGTCCGGCTTTCGACTAGAATAAACTAAAGTCGCTTTTTACGCGGGGGATACGTGCCGCGGGAAAGGAAACCGTGTAAATTCCGAAATCCGCGTAAAAAAATACCGCGTACATTCCGGAATCCGCGTAAAAAACTGCGTAAATTCCGAAATCCGCGTAAAGACATTACGGAATCCGCGTAAAAAAATACCGTGTAAAAAAACCGCGTAAATTCCGGAATTCGCGTAAAAATAGCCGCTTAAAAAAACTGCATAAAAAGCGACCTTAGTGTACTCCTATGTGCGTCACCCAGTAAGTGTGGTGAGCCCGGTAGATTTGAGATTGGTTACATGTTACTGGCGCATTATCTATTACAAATGCTTCGCTGCTGAATAAATAAATAAATCCACTTGAAACCAAGAACTCAAGCTCTTCTGTGATTTGCGGATAAATTCAAGTGTTATTAGCTAAGACTTAGGTTATTAGAAGTGTCACATGCACTGATTCAAGTCAAAAAAAAAAACCTCTTCCCCAGTGCTATCTGAAACATGTTCCAACTGGGTCGACTTTTTTCTGGCTCTTATGAAATTTGCTGTTGAATTCAAATGTGATTTGAAGTATTCTCCAGAACCAACAAACCAGCAACAACCAAGTTAAACAGTAACGTATAGAAATTCAATATCTCTCATTTGGCGGTTTCCACATTTAAATTGGTTCAGTTGATTTGAGTAAATTTAAAGACAAATTTAGGTGACGGTGTTATCCGCATGGGATGCCGATTCCACCCTCGCTGGTTGATAAACGTGTTGTATATTTTCCTGTTGGGGAAACTGCTGGCCAGTATCCCATAATAAAATATTCATTCATTCCTGGGCTGGTACAATTGTTCATGGCGATAACAAAATTGAGGCATTGCTTGTTCATCGATAATTGAAGATATTTACAAACAAATTTTCTTGCTTGAGATACAAAAATGCTGTGAGTAAGGTTTAATCAATTTTTAGTAAAAAAATTAAGGAAAGAGATCATATTCTACTTCTACACTGCAAGCAAGTACTTGGAACTAAGGAGACGCATGGTTTCGTATGACGAGTATATTTTTAGATTTCTATGTACATAAATACAATATAAGTTGTACCAATGCAGCTAAGAATACTATTTTTCATTACCAGCCGCAGTGATAGAAACTATCGCTTGAATCGTTACGGATAACTATCAACATAATCAATAACTAACTTTTTAGATGTATTTTTCAAACTATCTTGTAAAAAACATCCGTTAGAATGTGCAACAACTATGATACTCCTCTTAGGCGACATCTATTATAACAAACGCTAAATTACAATTTTTTTACCTCCTCTCTCCGCTTTGTAACGTAACGCCACCATCTAGGTACTCTCCATAAAAATTACGTAGTGCTATAAGAAACAAACAGAACATTCTTATTTCTATGTAACAAATACTATTGGGTTCATTGCTTCATTCGGCAAGTTGTTCATTTTGTTCAGAACGATATATTCAAACATTCCTTCAAAAGAAATTATTTCAGGTTTATTTCATTACAGTTATCGAAATTTCTTGACAGGCTCTCGCTGACATTTGTCTGGTCGTGAACAAATCCCGTTGTCTCCTTTCTCTCGGCTGGTACCTATAAGTAAATAATGATACCTTTCCCATCCTTACTGTTACTAGTAGGATAATTAACAGCTGACTAACTTGTCTTTTTTCTCGAAATAACATTGCATAATGTACAAGCAAGTACCTTATGACCACTGCTACCAATAGTTAGATATATTGTGGTGGACCAAGCAAGTACAAAACGTTATTTGATTTAATTCACTACGATTTTTACAGAAAACAGTAAAGGTCTAATGATGAAATATTTATTGCAAGCAATCCGCTTATCGTTCAGCATTCCAAATAGCAAACAACCAACAACATCGAAAGAGGTTTTTCACAAACTTCATACCAGAAGGAGGCAAACCAAAATAAGTAGTAGTTATATGAGGTCATTAAACCACCTAAACTAATAAAGTACAACGTGTTCAACACCGCATTCGCAATCATCGTTCTTCAAGTACCCATTATTTCACCGCAACTGTTCCGGTACAACTATGAGCAGTCGAGTCAGAATTGGTTCTTATCAGAGTTTATTGTTTAATATAACTGGCATCATTTTTATTACTACACAGGTATTGCACTACTAGTAAATTACTGATCTACAATAGGGTTCTTTAGAAATAACAGTTAACAAAATATTCTTCAGATAAAGAAACATTGTTGATTGCTTGGAGAACAGTAATGAGCACTAGGTCACACGGTGAACGTACTAACTACACTACACTGCTGAAACTATCAAAAATCCTTGTAAATCACCACACCCAGATTTTTAATCATTTTTATTTAAGAAGTTGCTTATCGTTAGCTAAGAAAAGACAGTTTAGTTTCTGCAATAAATTAAAAAAAAAATACAATTTTTTTCTTGAGTTTTTGCACTTTAAGAGAATTTTGAATAGTTTCATCCTATATACAAGTTGTTTTCATATATTTCTGATTATTTTAACTAGATTTTCCGCTGAACTTGCTACACTTGCTGCCAGCATTAACCTGTAATCCGAAACGAAACAAGCAGTGAACCGAGTAGCACACTGATAACACTTGCCACAGTAACAGTTGCAGTTGAACTTTCAGTTGTTGTACTCGGAATGGTTTGAGTGCTTGTAGAGCCAACGGAGGTAGTGGTGGGAGGTTTGTTGGTAGTAACTTCAGGAGAGGTTGTAGTGGTCGGTTCTTCTGTAGCAGTTGTAGACATTTCCGTAGTTGTATATCCTGCTGTGGTAGCCGTCGACGCCGCACCAGTTGTTGTTGACTCTGGGGTGCTTGACGAACTTTCAACAGTCGAACTTCCCGTAGTTGTTAGAATTTCTGTAGTAGTTATGGGTGCCGGAGTAGTCGTTATGGCAGTTACAGTTGTTGTTGATTCTACAGGACTGCTTGAAGTTACATCAGTGCTGGACGAATGTTCAACAGTTGAAGAACTATCAGTGGTGGCTTGAGCTGCCGTGGTAGTAATCAGACCAGTAGTGGTTGTTATCACCACTTGGGTTGTTGTTGGCTCTATGGTGCTTACTGTGGTTTCTTCTGTGCTTGACGAATGATCAACAGTTGATGAAATTTCTGTTCCAGTAGGAGTAGTCACTGCTTCGTTTGTTGTCGACTCGCTAGTTATGGATGTGATAGTAGTCGTTATGCCAGTTTCCGGTGTTGTTGATTCAACGGTACTGCTTGAGGTTCCATCAGTGCTCGACGAAAGTTCAACGGTCGAAGAACTACTAGTGGTTGCTTGAGCTTCTGTGGTAGCTTCTGTAGCAGTAGAACTGGTTACTGCTTCGTTTGTTGTTGATTCGGTAGTGCTTGGTGAGCTTTCAACAGTCGAAGAGCTTCCCGTAGTTGCTTGAACTTCCGTGGTAGTTATGGGTACCGTAGTAGTCGTTATGGCAGTTTCAGTTGTTGTTGATTCTACAGTACTGCTTGACGTTCCATCAGAACTGGACGATTGTTCAACGGTTGAAGAACTAGTAGTAGTTGCTTGAGCTTCCGTGGTAGTAATTAGATCAGTAGTGGATGTTATTACCACTTCGGTTGTTGGTTCTGCTGGGCTTACGGTGGTTTCTTCTGTGCTTGACAAATGATCAACAGTTGACGAAGCTTCTGTGCCAGTAGAGGTAGTTACTGGTTCGATTGTTGTTGACTCTGCGGTGCTTGATGTACTTTCAACAGACAAAGAACTTCCTGTAGTTGCTTGAACTTCCGTAGTAGTCGTTACGCCAATTTCTGTTGTTGTTGATTCTACAGTACTGCTTGAGGTTCCATCAGAGCTGGACGATTGTTCAACGGTTGAAGAACTACTAGTAGTTGCTTGAGCTTCCGTGGTAGTAATTAGGTCAGTAGTGGATGTTATCACCCCTTCGGTTGTTGGTTCTGCTGGGTTTATTGTGGTTTCTTCTGTGCTCGACGAAAGATCAACAGTTGACGAAGTTTCTGTACCAGTAGAACTAGTCACTGCTTCGTTTGTTGTTAACTCTGCGGTGCTTGATGAACTTTCAACAGACGAAGAACTTCCTGTAGTTGCTTGAACTTCCGTAGTAGTCGTCACGCCAGTTTCAGTTGTTGTAGATTCTATGGTACTGCTTGAGGTTCCGTCAGTGCTGGATGATTGTTCAACGGTTGAAGAACTTTCTGTACCCGTATTATCTCCTGTGGTCTCTACTTCAGTTGTTGTAGGTTTTTTGGTGCTCGATGTATTTTCAATGATTAAAGTGCTTTCTGTTGTTGTGTAATCTTCCGTGGTAGTTAGAAGCTCAGTAGTAGTCGTAATCACAGTTTCCGTTGTTATTGATGCTGTAATACTGGCTGTGGTTTCATCAGTGCTTAACGAGTTTGAAGAATTTTCTGTATTAATATGATCTTCAGTGGCAGTAGACGAGTGCTCAACGGTCGAAGAACTGCCACTGGATGATTGAGCGTCTGTGGTAGTAATAAGTTCAGTAGTAATCGATATTCCTGTTTCAGTTGTGGTTGATTCTGCGGCATTAACTAAGGTTCCATCAGTGCTCGATGAGTCTTCAACGGTTGTAGAACTTCCCGTACCAGCGTTATCTTTGTTGGCAATAGTCACCGCTTCGCTTGTAAGAGGTTCTCTAGTGCTTGGAACTAAGGAGACGCATGGTTTCGTATGACGAGTATATTTTTAGATTTCTATGTACATAAATACAATATAAGTTGTACCAATGCAGCTAAGAATACTATTTTTCATTACCAGCCGCAGTGATAGAAACTATCGCTTGAATCGTTACGGATAACTATCAACATAATCAATAACTAACTTTTTAGATGTATTTTTCAAACTATCTTGTAAAAAACATCCGTTAGAATGTGCAACAACTATGATACTCCTCTTAGGCGACATCTATTATAACAAACGCTAAATTACAATTTTTTTACCTCCTCTCTCCGCTTTGTAACGTAACGCCACCATCTAGGTACTCTCCATAAAAATTACGTAGTGCTATAAGAAACAAACAGAACATTCTTATTTCTATGTAACAAATACTATTGGGTTCATTGCTTCATTCGGCAAGTTGTTCATTTTGTTCAGAACGATATATTCAAACATTCCTTCAAAAGAAATTATTTCAGGTTTATTTCATTACAGTTATCGAAATTTCTTGACAGGCTCTCGCTGACATTTGTCTGGTCGTGAACAAATCCCGTTGTCTCCTTTCTCTCGGCTGGTACCTATAAGTAAATACTGATACCTTTCCCATCCTTACTGTTACTAGTAGGATAATTAACAGCTGACTAACTTGTCTTTTTTCTCGAAATAACATTGCATAATGTACAAGCAAGTACCTTATGACCACTGCTACCAATAGTTAGATATATTGTGGTGGACCAAGCAAGTACAAAACGTTATTTGATTTAATTCACTACGATTTTTACAGAAAACAGTAAAGGTCTAATGATGAAATATTTATTGCAAGCAATCCGCTTATCGTTCAGCATTCCAAATAGCAAACAACCAACAACATCGAAAGAGGTTTTTCACAAACTTCATACCAGAAGGAGGCAAACCAAAATAAGTAGTAGTTATATGAGGTCATTAAACCACCTAAACTAATAAAGTACAACGTGTTCAACACCGCATTCGCAATCATCGTTCTTCAAGTACCCATTATTTCACCGCAACTGTTCCGGTACAACTATGAGCAGTCGAGTCAGAATTGGTTCTTATCAGAGTTTATTGTTTAATATAACTGGCATCATTTTTATTACTACACAGGTATTGCACTACTAGTAAATTACTGATCTACAATAGGGTTCTTTAGAAATAACAGTTAACAAAATATTCTTCAGATAAAGAAACATTGTTGATTGCTTGGAGAACAGTAATGAGCACTAGGTCACACGGTGAACGTACTAACTACACTACACTGCTGAAACTATCAAAAATCCTTGTAAATCACCACACCCAGATTTTTAATCATTTTTATTTAAGAAGTTGCTTATCGTTAGCTAAGAAAAGACAGTTTAGTTTCTGCAATAAATTAAAAAAAAAATACAATTTTTTTCTTGAGTTTTTGCACTTTAAGAGAATTTTGAATAGTTTCATCCTATATACAAGTTGTTTTCATATATTTCTGATTATTTTAACTAGATTTTCCGCTGAACCGTGTACACTTGCTGCCAGCATTAACCTGTAATCCGAAACGAAACAAGCAGTGAACCGAGTAGCACACTGATAACACTTGCCACAGTAACAGTTGCAGTTGAACTTTCAGTTGTTGTACTCGGAATGGTTTGAGTGCTTGTAGAGCCAACGGAGGTAGTGGTGGGAGGTTTGTTGGTAGTAACTTCAGGAGAGGTTGTAGTGGTCGGTTCTTCTGTAGCAGTTGTAGACATTTCCGTAGTTGTATATCCTGCTGTGGTAGCCGTCGACGCCGCACCAGTTGTTGTTGACTCTGGGGTGCTTGACGAACTTTCAACAGTCGAACTTCCCGTAGTTGTTAGAATTTCTGTAGTAGTTATGGGTGCCGGAGTAGTCGTTATGGCAGTTACAGTTGTTGTTGATTCTACAGGACTGCTTGAAGTTACATCAGTGCTGGACGAATGTTCAACAGTTGAAGAACTATCAGTGGTGGCTTGAGCTGCCGTGGTAGTAATCAGACCAGTAGTGGTTGTTATCACCACTTGGGTTGTTGTTGGCTCTATGGTGCTTACTGTGGTTTCTTCTGTGCTTGACGAATGATCAACAGTTGATGAAATTTCTGTTCCAGTAGGAGTAGTCACTGCTTCGTTTGTTGTCGACTCGCTAGTTATGGATGTGATAGTAGTCGTTATGCCAGTTTCCGGTGTTGTTGATTCAACGGTACTGCTTGAGGTTCCATCAGTGCTCGACGAAAGTTCAACGGTCGAAGAACTACTAGTGGTTGCTTGAGCTTCTGTGGTAGCTTCTGTAGCAGTAGAACTGGTTACTGCTTCGTTTGTTGTTGATTCGGTAGTGCTTGGTGAGCTTTCAACAGTCGAAGAGCTTCCCGTAGTTGCTTGAACTTCCGTGGTAGTTATGGGTACCGTAGTAGTCGTTATGGCAGTTTCAGTTGTTGTTGATTCTACAGTACTGCTTGACGTTCCATCAGAACTGGACGATTGTTCAACGGTTGAAGAACTAGTAGTAGTTGCTTGAGCTTCCGTGGTAGTAATTAGATCAGTAGTGGATGTTATTACCACTTCGGTTGTTGGTTCTGCTGGGCTTACGGTGGTTTCTTCTGTGCTTGACAAATGATCAACAGTTGACGAAGCTTCTGTGCCAGTAGAGGTAGTTACTGGTTCGATTGTTGTTGACTCTGCGGTGCTTGATGTACTTTCAACAGACAAAGAACTTCCTGTAGTTGCTTGAACTTCCGTAGTAGTCGTTACGCCAATTTCTGTTGTTGTTGATTCTACAGTACTGCTTGAGGTTCCATCAGAGCTGGACGATTGTTCAACGGTTGAAGAACTACTAGTAGTTGCTTGAGCTTCCGTGGTAGTAATTAGGTCAGTAGTGGATGTTATCACCCCTTCGGTTGTTGGTTCTGCTGGGTTTATTGTGGTTTCTTCTGTGCTCGACGAAAGATCAACAGTTGACGAAGTTTCTGTACCAGTAGAACTAGTCACTACTTCGTTTGTTGTTAACTCTGCGGTGCTTGATGAACTTTCAACAGACGAAGAACTTCCTGTAGTTGCTTGAACTTCCGTAGTAGTCGTCACGCCAGTTTCAGTTGTTGTAGATTCTATGGTACTGCTTGAGGTTCCGTCAGTGCTGGATGATTGTTCAACGGTTGAAGAACTTTCTGTACCCGTATTATCTCCTGTGGTCTCTACTTCAGTTGTTGTAGGTTTTTTGGTGCTCGATGTATTTTCAATGATTAAAGTGCTTTCTGTTGTTGTGTAATCTTCCGTGGTAGTTAGAAGCTCAGTAGTAGTCGTAATCACAGTTTCCGTTGTTATTGATGCTGTAATACTGGCTGTGGTTTCATCAGTGCTTAACGAGTTTGAAGAATTTTCTGTATTAATATGATCTTCAGTGGCAGTAGACGAGTGCTCAACGGTCGAAGAACTGCCACTGGATGATTGAGCGTCTGTGGTAGTAATAAGTTCAGTAGTAATCGATATTCCTGTTTCAGTTGTGGTTGATTCTGCGGCATTAACTAAGGTTCCATCAGTGCTCGATGAGTCTTCAACGGTTGTAGAACTTCCCGTACCAGCGTTATCTTTGTTGGCAATAGTCACCGCTTCGCTTGTAAGAGGTTCTCTAGTGCTTGATGAAAGTTCAACAACCGAAGAATTTTTCGTATTTGTAGTAGTAGTTTCAACACTCTGCGTAGTACTGCTAGCCTCGAAAGTGATTATTGGTTTTTCTGTACTGTATAATGATGCATTATTAGATAACTGATTCTCAGTATCTCCTGTAAGGTTGTCCATACTGGCAGCCAAAGGTCTTTTACTGCTACTCGTTTTTAAAACATCAGGCGTGGTTTGCCAATCGACAGCACTTTTTTTGGAATCATATTCGTTTCGCTGCACATCATCTGTACCTATATCTGCAATTTCATTTTCTGCTCTACTCACAGGAACAGTTTCTGTTACATTCTGTTCTGGCATATTGGTATCCAACAAGTTGCTAATCCTACTATGATCGATCATAGAATCCATAAAATCCACTTTATTTACCACTACTGTTGACCTGTTATATGACACCGAATAAAAATATTAAAGATTAATCCCAAATATTCGATATTTCAAATAACAGAACACTCATACTTGTCATAATGCAAAGGATTCCCGATGACTAGAACGATTAAGGTCAGATAACATTTTGCAAGCACAACTGCCTTCATTTTACTTCACAGTCAAGTATTCTAACTATAGATCACAGTTCAGTTACAACCATCAGGCACTATATGGCACTTGGTAGGTGTTTACACCCGAATCGTTCAAGAACAACTGAGCGTCCGCGAATATCAATCGAACCCTTATTAACCCAGCCGATATGGTTTAAAACACTTCCTCTACGTAATTGTCGTACCCGTCGTTACTGGTATTAGTTGCCAAACTGTGCCAATCCATAGCACTCTACCCCGCATAAAGCGGCAAAGCAGTAATCAATGCGGTACTTGTCACACCATCTCGTCAAGTACAAATGCTAAAATGCAATTTCCCGCCTGAGTACCATTGGCAGTACTTTCGTCTGGAGCATTTGATGGAGGTGGCGTCGTACCTATTCTGCCTGCGTTCACAACTCAATGGTTATCAGGTAGAAAAGCCTATCCGACCCATTGCCGTCCCCCGCATTTGCAGAAACCGGCCGTGCGGAAAGTCATTGGAGAAGGCACCATAAACAATGATTCACCGTCCAGTTGCAGATGGCAGACGGTGGAGGGGGATTTTCTTATCGTTGCTTTCTTCGTACTCGTCCTTGCGGGTCACAGCCTTCAGGTCAACCAACCAACCAACTGTTGGTGCCGTTTGCCTGTTGATTTAAAATTCGAAAAATCATGAAATATGGTCAAAAAATAGATGGATCCTTTCCAGGCACAGACACCTTTCGAGCTCGACGCTCGCCAACCCGCTACTGACCATTCGGTACTTAACGTACACAGCAATCAAATTCTGGTGAATGACGGCTGCGGCTAACCAATAGAAGACGACCGCGACAGTCATTTATGTATAATAAATTATGAGCTGAATGTAACAATGCAAATTACCGGTCTCATTTGGTGCTGACCTGCCATGTGCGACAGACTGATACAATCACATCACACCGAATCGATTGGTGCGATTCGGTTATTTTACAGCCTTGGACTACATATATCGATTGACATTGATTGCGTGAATGCGGTGATGAGTAATTAGTTGCCGAATATGAAATACTCTCTTTTTACTTGCCTAGACAACTCGGTTGCACGAAAAAGTATTTGTCAAATCGTTCGTCAACCCTACTTCTATTATGTGAGGGTATTTATCAGACATTTATGTAATCCTTATAATAATAGTTAGGCTTGTAGACAACGGAAATGTCCTAGTAAATAGCATTGAATTTTATCCTAATTTCTTTGTCATGCCACGTGTACGTTCTATATTTGAATTAAGCATCTAGAAGAGGTAGAAACTGGGTTTTGTAAAATATTGGCTAACTATCCTTCAGAAATATTCTTGCGAATCTGAGTTATTGGTTTCAACATTGCTCGCCAACACGGTTATGTTCGCTGCAACTTTATCTCTAGTTATGTTATCCTGCAACTTTAACTCTAGTTATGTTATCCTTAGCGCTGCTTATCGCCAACCAGATAACCAAAATTGCGATACCGATAAACTTTGATCAGGACAATTACCAATAATCGCTAATGAGTTGTTTCTAAACAACAAAATTATATTTTGATAATTTTTTCACAGAAGGTGCTATTTTCAGCTACTCCTTCCGAAATCTTAAATAGATTTGATTAATCTTTGCTATACCTTCATATTTCAACTTCATAAAACCGAAAACTGAAAGTCACAGTATTACTTTTCTTGTAATTCTAGGTTCTGCGTTAAACACCCAAATCATTTGGATCTTTATACTTGAATAAAAAAAAACCATGCCCTTTCGTTACGCCTTACTCCTAACCTTATGAAATCAGAGGAATTTGAAAGTTTCATACGAAATTATACTGATCGAGTCTGCTTGATAATTTCATCATTTAAGGAATTGCTCATATAGAAAATGAGGATTCTTAAGAGAATTCTAGTTTAAAAATAAGGTCAGAGGAAGAAAAATAATTGAAAACAAAAGAACGAAAAAGTGGATAATAAAAACAGAACGAGTAGGAGGGTAGTGTTTGAGACACTACGGTCTCAACTACGGGAGAACTATGCAAGTTTTATATTTGGTTTTGCAGCATGTAATCAGAACAAGTGGAAAACGAAATCGGGGCGCTTGGTTTTTCTTACAGTTTTGGGTAACATCAAATTGTTTAATCACTGATTGCGGTTTTTTTTTTCCAGACTTATATTAAGGGGTAATATGCAGCAAAAAAATTTTAAGCTAGTAGAAGTTACCAATAAACAATATCGTGTTTCAAATTTAAAGTATAGGGGTCGCTGCATCAAGTTTCGACCGTTACAGCGTCTCTAAAGCACGTGTTTATTCACAATTTCCCTTTGTTTAGTCGATCAGTCGTTCTCGTTGTGTACGTTCTTTGTTTGAGTTTTTCTATACTTATTAACTGTGAGTTATATTCAAAAGTACCTAAATATGAGTGACAAGTTTGAGTTTTGCGTGGGTTCGGACACCAACCGCGTCAAAGTCGCTGAGCATCGCATATCTGATATTGCGAAAAAGAGTAGGCGCAGCCTTACATCAGATAAAAAAAGAAAGAAGAGGAAAATAAAGCCAAGTAAGGACAACTTTACGGCGCAGGGATAGCTGACTGAAGGTAACATTAGGTGCTTTATCATTGCGATTATTAATATTTATAGCATTTTGAAAGTTTAAACGCGTTTTTCTAAAAACCATGCTTTTAACCGTTCTGTACTCGGCAGGGTACCCGGGTACCTTGTCGACGACTTCCGGTTTCCGGAAAACAACCATAAATGGTCGGATACCACCAAATATGGGTATTTCAGGAATCGAATTGATGCTGAGATCAAAAGTCAACTCCAGAGGATATTTCTGAGTTCAAAATGGTGACTTCTGGTTTGTGGAAAACAGTACCAAATACTACCCCATATGAGTACTTCCGGTATCGGGATGATGTCCAGAAACATTAAAACGATCCTATATGCCATTCTAAATTCTGTAACCTTCGGTTTCATTGCATGCGCTGGCTCCGCTACAATTAAAACTTAATCCAGACTTGCTCGACTTAAATCCCCCATCCCCTAGATCCTACCCTGGATTCACGGCACATCTACATGAGTGATATCCCTCCAAGTATGTCGTTTAACGTCTAGGACGGAGGGGTCACCCAAGCAAGAAAGCTCGTCAACAATATCACCATTACCATTTTAACAGAGTTAGGTGATATCCCTTCAAGTCTGTCGCTTCGCGTCTGGGACGGAGGGGTCACTCATACGGGGTCGCTCACAGGCACACTGACAGAGGCGACCAAGCTATTCAGCTCCACAGGGTGGTTCAAAAGAAAAGGGTAGCCCAGGGAGCAGGTCTATTGCGGTTCGGGGGTGTTCGGGACAGTCGCGATTCTGCAATGACAGCTCACATAAAAGGCGAAGAACCGGTACCAAGCGGGCTTTTTTTGGCGAAGCCCGCTAAACATCGAGAGGTGCGCGCTTATAGATTTGATGTACAATTACTTACAATACGCTGGGTGTGAATTAATGGATTTGTCAGGAGTAAAAAAGTGTAGTGATAGTGCTTAGCAATTAAAAGATTTATTGGAAAACTACACATGGATTTGTATAACAAGGAGAAAAAAAGGTCATCGAAGGGCCTTTTATTCTTGCTTCCAGAGCTTTACGGTCGAGGCGGCGTCCTCTATTGAAAGGGAATACAGAAATCTTTCCCACCATTTTGCGGCGTCCAAGCTGAAACAGCGCCATTTTGGGCGCACCTGTCAGCACCTTTAGTTACCAAGTACGAGCCGGGAGCCATTAACAAGACCGTATGAGCTGCTAGTGAGCAGAGGATCGCAAAAGTTGTCAACAGCCACGATGTTCGGGACGCCGACTCGTGCTCAGCAGTAACGGAACGGAATTTAGCCACTTGTGAACGTCGTCAAGAGAGCAAGTAACTTAGTAATAAGGACAGAGCTATGTCGGGAAGGGAAATAAACTAGATTTTTAAGATGATTTATACCTACTTTCAAGCCCGAGATTCCCCTTAATTTTCACCTAGCTTCGCATTTCGCTCTTTCGTTTAGTTGGTTTCGAAGGAAAAGTTCATTTCGATACGATAGTGTCGGAGTCGTTAGGCAACGTACTGAAATTTTGTTCACCCCTGTTAAATGGTTCGTGCCCCGGGTGTGTTCTGTAAGTGAAGTACTAGAAAGTGGTGAATGTAAGACTAGCTGTGAGCTCGTTTCCAATAATAAGCATAACCTTTCCCCACCCAACACCCCCTGAGCAAGCGGGGTTATCAATTCCAAGATGGTGACTTCCGGTTTCCGGCAAACAACCTAAGACGACCGAATACCATCTAATATGGGTATTTCAGGGATCGGATTGATGCGCAGAGAAATCAACTCCGAATGCGATTTTTTAATTCAAGATGGTGACTTCCAGTTTCCGCAAAATATCCAAAATTGACCGAATTTTACCATATGTAAGTACTTTTGAAATCAGAATGATGTTAAGAGACCTGAAAACGACTCCTTACGAACTGGAAGTCACCATCTTGAATTTAAAAATAGCACCTGAAGTCGACTATTGCTCTTGGGGTATTATTTTTGAAATCTTAAAGGGTACTCGACCATTTTAGGTTGTTTCCGCAAAACCGGACGCTCCATCTTGGAATCCAAAAAGGCGTCTGGGGTCATTTTATGGTCTCAGAGCAACATCGCGGTTCCGAAAATACCCATATTGCTTGGTATTTGGAAACATTTTGTTGTTTTCCAGAAACCGAAAGGTGCCTCTTGGAATCCTTAATGGTGTCTGGGGTCGTTTTCCAGTCTCTAGGTATCACCTCGATTACGGAAATACACATATTAGGGGTTTTTAGGTTGTTTTCTAGAAACCGGAAGTCACCATTTTGGAATTCAAAATGGCGTCTGGAACATTTTCCTATCTCTAGGCATCACTCCGGTTGCAAAAATACATATATTGGCATTTAAATAGAATCTTATGTGTTTACATGTATGATAAACTGACGTTATAATGCTGCAAAATCATACAATGTTGTCAGTTTTTTTGCTCGTATGTTGCGAAAAGGCTATTGTGTACTTTTGCCCTGTGCGTACTCTCGTACTCAATGGCCGTGCAAAAAACGAGTTATTTGAGAAAATGTCGAAATAAGCCGCGTTATTTGAGAAAACGTCGTAAAAAACGCATCATTCAAAAAATCGTCGTGAAAAAATTAGAAAAAACATTTGAAAAAAACTCTGACTGTGCCTGAACCAACACGCAGCCGGAAGCAAGCAAAAACGAAGCGAGCTTATGATTGGTGTTCGAAATTCAATCAGAGGTAGTATAATTATATGCATTTGAAAAGCGCACATTTTCAACAACAAATTGAAATTTTTTACACTTTAAATTTAAGTTGCCATAAAAAAATAACTGAGTGCCAGTCAATGCTGTATAAATGTAAAATTGAATATCGCAGGGATTATCAGTCTTTAGAATAACATTTTCAGAATGAATGTGAACGTGCTAATCCATTTTAATAAACAATAAAGATCGTATGAAGTAGATCAATGCAAATTTTCGAATATAATTTTCCAAAATTAGAACTTTCACACACTTTGCATAGTGTTATACATATATCAATACATATAAAAGAGCTTTGTTTTTGAAAAGCATAGCTGTGATGACGACTTGATGTTTATCAAACGGGTAGGGTTTTGCTGTGTTAGGACGGTTCTTGTCCTTGGCTCTAAGGTACCATCTACACGTTGATGACGGTATATTACTCCATGACTCTTATTCTGATATAGCAGAACGCCAATCAAGCATCGTATTGCTTCAGTAGTTATGGACACGTAAGTTTCGCGGTTTCAATAAAAATGTCGCTTTTTAAACCAGATTACATTGATATTTGCGGTGAACTTTGAGTTCGTGTGCATTAAAATGTCTACCAAATTCCCTTTTCCGCTTGCTGTATGAAACATCTATGATTATGCATCGTCCATCAACATGCAATCGAACTTCAAATAGTTTGAAAGCGCTCACCATCTTTTTGTCATCATTTTGGTTCACGGTATTGATTTTCCTCCGATTCAGGATTCCTGACGAACGATTGATTTAGCATCTTTTACCAATTTCTACAACTCGGCAAACGTACAAATACCAAACACAACAATCCATGAACACTTCACAAAAAAACACATACAACTGTCATAAACCATAGCATACAAACTAATAGGAAAAATAATTAACTTGTTGCCTATAAAAGTAATTTGTTATAAGACGTCGTACACAAATCACGTAACGCTAAAAACCTAGATTTCAGACCCCCTCACCTCTATGTAAGAATAAGATACACACGCTAACGCTACACACGCATACACACACTAACGTTACACGACCCTACACACGCTAACGCTAAACACACACATACACGCCAGCGTTACACACACTAACGCTAAACACACATACACACGCTATCGCTACACACACACCTACACACGCTAACGCTACACACACACACATACACACGCTAACGCTACTCACACACACACACACATACACACACGCTAACGCTACTCTCTCACACACACGCCAACGCTACTCACACACACACACATACACACGCTAACGCTACTCACACACACACATACACACGCTCACGCGACGCACACACACATACACGATAACATTACTCACACACACATACACACGCTAACACTACTCACACACACATACACACGCACACGCTTGATATACGACACATTATACCTACACAAATTACTATCGGCAGCATCCAAACGGCTTCCAAGTCTTCCAATGGTCCCAAGTGCCGATCACGCCCAGTTTCGGACTGTACTCCAACAACGATATCTGAATTAAATTACCACTGGTGGGCTCCAACTCAGAACGAAGGGAAAACGAACTGTTCGCTTTGACGGTCGACCAGGGAATGAGCTAGAGGTGGGCAATCCGCTCACGAACTGATCTAAAGAGCTGGTTCTTCAAAGTGAATGAGTGATCTATCGCTCTTTTTTTAAGAGCGGTAACTCACCCCTTACTTCAAGCAAAAAGCTGAAGCCGATTTTGTTGATCAGACACTGCAATAGAACTTCCAGAAAATAGCTGCCGCCGGCTGCCTGCTCTCCTATGCATAACCATCCACCCGCCGCGGGAATAAAAAATAAAATCTACTTGCCACAGTTCACACACAGCACACGGGCTGGCTAACGCCGGGACGTAAACGAAAAGTGGAACGAAAAGAGCGAAAGAACTGGTTCACTGATCTTTTGAATCTATGCAAACAACCCGCTCCCGAGCTGATCAGAAAATCAGTTCTTTAAAAGATCGAAATCTTCTGATCGCGAGCGAATTGCCTGCGAGCTGAACAAAAGAGCCATCGGAAGAACCAGTTCTTCTGAGAGCGAAAGATTTCGCTCTTTCAAAGAACTGAATCTTTTGATCAGCCTGCGAGCGGATTGCCAGATCAGTGAATCAGTTCTTTCGTTCTTTTCGTTCCACATCCATTCGTGTGCGTACTCGGCGTTAGTCAACCCGTGTATCTGTGTATGGACTGTTGCAAGTTTTGCCAATTGGCTGGCATTGCTAGCCTGAATGCGTGACTGAATGCGTGAAATCATTCCTTCTATGTTTTTGAAGTCTGCGTTAGGGAAATATACCAATCGTATGAGAAATGTATGTGGATATTCGATCTTCAAACTTTTCCGCAATTTTCATGGAGTAATAAGAAAATGGTAACTAAAATTATCATGTTATACAAATCTTGTATATTTTAGCTTTCCAACGGTATTTTAACTATTGAAATCGGAACAGTTGTTTGAGCGCTATTGGCATCTAAAATCTTCCATTCAGCCAACCAAAAACGTTAGGGTAGTTTGGGGTAATTTGGACCCCCTAAGGAAAACTCCTGTTATTTCGTAACCTGTTTTTTCTATCCCATAAACGTAATGTACTATAGTAATATTGATCTGTTTTCTATGTTTCTACACGAAAAAACCCTGATATTAAGATCAAAATAACAAAAAAAATAACGAAACTAAAAATTATGATTTTCGGACATAAAAAAATCGTTTGGGGTGAAAATGGACAGCTATTGGGGTAATATGGACAGTGTTTGGGGTGATGTGGACAGGGTAAAAAATGTGAGTTTTATAGTATCAATAGTTGCTTAATACACAGTAGAAGGTGGTATCAGGCATACGGAATGATAACTGCATTTCTTAGGCATTGCACAGTGGTTCCACAGTAGGCCAAAAAAATTCCCCTTCTCCAATTATTCATACTAGAAACTGAGTATGCGATCGTGTGTCGCACACTCGCGTTTGTGTGTGTGTGTGTGTGAGAGTGTGTGTGTGCGTGTGTATGTGTGTGTGTCAGTGTATGTGTGATGTAAGTTTCATGAGAATCGGATGATATACCAATTTTTGGCAGCACTTTGAATGTTGCTGTGTCAGGAAATTTCAATGATTTTTATGTTCGAAAATCACAATTTTGAGCTTAACTTCGATTACCTAATTCCCTCAATTTTGATCTGATTTTGAATCAACGAGTTTCGTTTTGAGGGGAAATTTATGTTATTTTTCAGAACTCTTGTGTACCGTACAGTCTCGTGAAACAGTTCGGAATGATCGGATAATCAACAGCCTATATGAAATTAACCGTATTTTTCAAATTTTTGGGTTCCGGCTTGCATATCGTCGTTCCAAACCCGTTAATCCCGAATTCGCGAAACGGAAAAATATATAACGAATGTACGTTGACGTACGATTTCTTATTTTTCCTTGAAAGGCCTATCAAATTCCTTAGATTTTCCATTAAATCTTTTAATCGGTCAAACGGCTCAAAAGTTACAATTTTTTGAAAAATGATTGCCGATTTTTGGCAACTTTAATCCAAAATGGATCACACTAAGGACCAAACAAAAAAAATACAGGTATAAAGTTTTTCGATAGAGAAAGGTATACCAATGTTGAACATGATCTGAACAAAAAAATAAATCTGATAATAAGAAAGGTTTAACGGCATTTTAGGGGAACAACATTTTCCGACATCAGCACCCAAAAATTGGCATTATACGTCATTTTAAAGAATTTTAGAAAAAAAATAGGTTTTTCCAACTTTTGTTCAGAAACCCGCCACTCTGCGGGGCATTGAAAACACTTTTTGTACAGAAAAATCATCCCAGATTGCCTGCAACACTTTTTACAGTTCATTGTTTGTACACCGCCGTCTATCCGTTCGTTTTTATTTGCCCGCGGCATCAGTCCGACAAAAGAATTTACTTCAAACTCGCCTGACCATAATACCCCAAAAAAACTGTCCATTTTACCCCAAACAGGACGCCTTTCTAAAAACTCATTTCCTTCCACTATTTTCGATCAAACTTATCGCAATCTTTCATTAAAATGTACTCTTTTACTAGACAAACACGGCTGCAAAGCTCATTGGACTGAAAACAACGAAGAAAATCTCAAAAAACCTTAAATACACAAGCGTAAAACTTACAGCAAAATCAACTATTGAGGTTTCCTTTGTTTACATTGGCACTGCGATGCACCTGTCACAGCAAACCATGAAATTTTTATATTAGTTCAAGGAAAGGATGAAGTAGTACATGGAACCCAAAAATGTAATACTTTCCAAGATAAAGCACCTGTCCATTTCATCCCAGGGGTCCAAATTACCCCAAGCTACCCTACATGTTCAATCCAGTTTTCACAGAATGTACCATAGTGTAGTGAAGAAAGACGTAGTCTCACGTCAACACTGATCAGACCGGTAGTCCTCTACGGCCACGAAACCTGGACTATGCTTGTGGAGGCCCAACGCGCCCTTGGGGTTTTCAAACGAAAGGTGTTGCGTACCATCTGTGGTGGAGTGTAGATGGAAGATGGATCGTGGAGAAGGCGGATGAACCACGTGTTGCATCAGCTGCTGGGAGAACCACTCATCGTTCAAACGGCGAAAATCGGGAGACTACGGTGGGCTGGGCATGTCGTTAGGATGTCGGACGACAACCCGGTGAAAATGGTTCTTGATAACAACCCGACTGGAACAAGGCGACGGGGCGCGCAGCGAGCAAGGTGGCTCAATCAAGTGGAAGACGACCTGCGGGGCCCCCGCAGACGACATGGCTGGCGAGCTGCAGCCATGGACCGAGTTGAATGGAGACGACTTCTTCGAACAGCAAGGGACACTTCGACCTGGAGCTGACTGGTAAGGTAAGTAAGGTATTGAGTTTCTTCCGATTCAGGATTCCTGACGAACGATTGATTTAGCATCTTTTACCAATTTCTACAACTCGGCACTCGTATGCCGAGGATTTTCGAAATCATAATAAAAATATTTTAGAAAAAGAGAGAATTTTCGGATACATAATCACAGTGTAGAATGATGTTGAAAAATAAATTTTTACTAGCACACATAAATTACCTCATTATCGTATTGATGGGTACCGCTGAACCTTCCAGTTGGTCTCGAGGTTCGATGCTGTCCTAAAAAGCCAGTCGCCAGCCAGTAGGATCGTAGCGCTAGCCTCACAATTGTCCTGTACCTACATCGAACAGTTGGCTGCGAAGTCTGTGTATAATAAACGAAGGTTGAGTTCCGAATCGGAATTTAGCACCAACTCTTTGCTTTAGGTACAGCTAATTGCTAAACTGAAAATGACAATTTTTAATGACTTCAAATCGTTGTGTAATAAAACTAAACTTGAATAACCAAACGAACAAGTTGAGGAAAGGATTACTTCAGAATCAACAAAAGTTACATCATCCCATAATATTCATAGAGAGCAAAGCTTCCAGATCTTCTTCATCGATCGTTGCGGACTGAATGACTCGCACGGGAAATATTATCACACTGCTAAGAAATTCAAAGAAGAACTTGCACGCATATGTAATCGGGTTAATTTAACAAGCACTTTCCAGCCAAAATGGCCAGAAAATGTGGATTGATTGTCCTCGAGTCTGGAAAATGTCTCCATTAATTTGTTGAGCAAATATGAATAGAAAATTTCGCTCAAATTGAAAACCCTTGAAATTGAACGATAGGTCATTTGGTGTGAAACTACTCTATACTGATTGCTATATCTGCACGCCTCAATGAAGGATGACGATCTGTGAAGCCGGGAGACTCCGTTTGCTTCCGTAACAGCAAGCCGCACTGTGCGGGTCTAGCAAACGCGCGGCTGTTGTCTACGGCGTAGTGAAACTTGACCTTCTCGCGTGGGAAAATATCCTGATAACAATACATAGAAAATTTTTCGATCTGCAGTCTGAATTTCTGAATTTTGACGAGAATACACATAGTTTCTAATCGGTTCAAGTGAATTTAATGACTTACAAGTTGACAGTCATTTTCATAATCTTACCTGGATCACAGTTGCCGCAGTTATTTCTTTATATTACCGTATTTACATGTACTTTCAATAACCTATATCAACTATTCCACATATTTTCCACATTACAGACGTTAGTGATTTAACTTAAATGAAGTTCTGTTAATGCTACTACTACAAGCGATTTACGTACCCCCCAGAACCCCCAGAACCAAAAACAAGCTCATTGAATTGAATAACAAACAAATGCTTACTGTTATCAGTTCCGTAACAATTGAGTCATAACGATCGGTAGTTGGTTCATCTCATCATTCACGTCATCATTGGGAAAGCCGCTTGTTAATATTTGTATTGGTGAGCGACTACACGCTAAAAGTTGCACGTAGGAACAAAAATAAGATAGAGAGCACTATCTCAAAGAACTCAGCTGGGGTTCTCGTACGTACCGAAAAGATGCTACCGCTATTAGAATCAGGAACGATGGCTCTCTATCGGCACACTCGGACATCTCACGGATCGGTGTGTGCTCTGTGCTGTATACGCAGCCTCCGAGCAGTATAAAACTCAAACCGGAGCAGGATCAGCGATCACAAGTATTGCAGAGTTGAGACCGTAGCTATCGCGTGCAGCCTGCCTGTTTTGTGAGAGCTCTTAACAGTGTCAAGTGTACCGAGTGACCAGCCAACACGAAAATGACCGTTAACGAGAAAACCCCACTAGTGCCCCAGGAGTACCAGAAAAAATCCTACGTCATTTCGATACCACAAGAAGATTACAACAACAACACCACCACGAGTCTAATTAGTGAATAGTGAGTTTAGTATTGTTTTTATTACACGTGGAAGGCGTAGCAACAAAAGAATTTCGCATTATATACGCTACATGTACAATTTGAAAATCTCATCGACTGGATATCGATATTGGATCAGTGTGGTGCTTGGAGCGAACGCCTTTATATGCGCTCTTTTGTTTGACTTTTAAAAAAATTGTATGCAGTGTATATGGAATGGAATTGTTCATCTTGATACAATGTGAACATAAAAGATCCTAAGACTTTTTTTTCGTATTGAATATCGCCAAGGTGCACTAATAGCAGATTTTCCAACTCTGTGATGTATCTTGTATACTTACAGTTTTAGAAATTTATTTCTATTTATTTAAAGCGTTGAAATTTCAAGAGACTTACAAAACATGACTTCAAATTTTAAACTCTTTTACTATTTCAGTATATTTTCGTTTCTGTGCCCTTACGTGGTGATTTTGGTAGAATGGAATAACACTCATAAAACGGAAATGTGTTTTTTACGCAGTTCTACTTTATTCAACCAACATTTTCACAGCCGAGTGTTCGTCAAACACTTTTTGAGGAATAAGACGTGACAAGTTTTTCGAAAGCTAGTAAAATTCTCAGCAGATATTAACAATGATAATGTTTCAAGTATATTAAAATACCGAAGCCCGGCATTTAAAAATAATAAAAATAATTGAAACTAATACCTGCCGAAAATGAATTTTTTCTTCGTTTTGAAATGTTTCTCGCTAATGTGTGTTATTTATTTTGTAAACGTCTACTCAAAGCATTATGAGTTTTTACAAGTCAGTCTTAAAAAGTTTTCCTATGAAACCAAAGTTTACCGAACAACAAATCTACACTGATACATAAATGAAGCCAAAAGTGTGTGTAATATTTTACCTTAAGTTGTTTTAGCCTAATCGATTCTTCATCTGACATGCAGTTTCTTGTTTTTTCAAATTTCGATAGTGAAATTTAACTACAAAATAGTGTCCATTAAAAATAATAGTTTGCAGATAGCAATATATTGAGTTGCTATCTGGACTATTGTTGAATGATTTTTTTTCACCAAACTTTATAATAACTTTATACTACTTATTGTCGTCTTCGCAACTTTACAGTATACACTTACCGTAACTATCAAGCAGAGAAACTGACTGAATAACTGAAATGCAATCCGTCATTGACAAACGTCATGACATTTCTATGCTTTTTTTTTCATCCAGGCGGTAATTTCCGGCTGAATGTATTTCCAGGTTATAATTTTGATTCTACTCTGTGACGTCGGAGAGAATCGCGACCTGTGGTTAATTTTGCAAGCATTACAAGAAAAAAATTTATTTTCTTTTGCTTCGATTTTTAGAAACAACTGTAACTTTCTTCCAAAGACAATTGTACTCGCCATGATTGTGAGGCTGAGAAAAGGTACTGACTGGTAATAAATAAATAAAATACATTGAGTGAAAAAAATGTGAATTACATTTTGATTTTTTTTCTATATGAAGCTTCCTGTATGTTCTGTGTGTCATTTTTCGTTACTTGTAATTACATCGAAGGTTCTTTTCCCATTAGACTCCAGATCAGACTTTTCCCGGTCCGGTGTCGATAACTAGAATAAATGCACGATGTATGTTCTCGGTTTATCACAATTTTTCCGTAATGTTTAGTACTTTTTCGGGCTAAGTGCTGTTGTTGAAAGTAAAAATGTACAGCACGACTTGTCGACACACCTTTCATTCTATTGCCAATTTTATGTACCTAAATATCCCATTATCGAACATCAAAGCAGCAAAATATATTGCTATTCCACCGATTTTAGGTTAACTGAGGCAAATCAGTTTTGCTAATAAACATAGCCATTGGATGTTTACTGTACTGCCCTTGTTTACATAGTTGACGTAAGAGCCAAAATGACCAAAATGCACTTTTTCGTTGATTCAGCTTCCTTTCCCTAAAATACATACACTACAAACAAAAAGAAAACCATTTTGTTCTGAAACTTTTGAGAAATATTTGAAAAACGTTTTGGCGTAACTGCCAATTGGTTGCAAAAACTGGCGTCACTATATACAAGGTGCAATTGTTTATGTTAAGTCGTTTTATTCGACTGTCTTACTACTGTCTGTTTGTCTAAGCTAAGTCGTTTAATTCGACAAATATTCCATGGAAAGGGGTAAAGGGGAAAGTGCGATAGAATAATTGTATTGTATATTAATATTTTTACAAAACACTCAGCCTCAGGAAGGTGTAAAGTCACCGTGTCCTTTCCCCCCTACTAGTGAATATTTGCATCAGATGAAATAATTAAAACGTGTGTGTATAATACGGTGGGTGAACTTAATCGATTTGCCAGAACGATTTTAAGGTTCTATTTGGGGCCCCAAACAATCCGAGTAATCCATACCCGGCAGATTTAACATTGTCTGGGGTCAAACCAAAGAAAACATTGTCCTGGCTCTGTGCTGTCAAGTTTGCATTTTCCCATGTAACGATTACCCACCTTAGCGTAAATGTAAGTCTTTATGCATGTGTTTGTGTGTGTGTTTGTATGTGTGTTTGTGCGTGTTTGTCTAATTGAAACTGCCGATGGACAATAACTGACGTTTGACCGAAACACGATTGATAAAACTGAATCAACTGCGAGGCAGAGTAGGAAGTAGTCAAGTTTTTTCGCCAAACTATGCGAACAATCTGCGTGAAAAATACATGTTTATTCGCATAAACTGGCGTAGCAGTTTTCCTGGATCAATTACCACGGGCCGACTCGTATTACCATGGGGCCTCTTTTCAAGCATCAATCTTCATAAAATTGACAGACTATTTTGTTGAAATTGTATCTCAATATAATGATTTGGGTTAAAATAACAAAAACGTGTTTTTCTCGCAATGATGGTGTTGGTTGTTACGTCAACTATGTAAACAGGGGCAGTGTATAGGTCTGCTTATCTACCTCGTGCTATACGGGACGCTATCGTACTTTGAAATAATGTGCAAATTCTCCGCCGCCAGCTTGATGCCCTCGGTGACAACGACTCTTGCGTCTATCACTAAGCAAGCAAGGCCTGGCAGTTAGAACTGATAATGATGCGTCGTATGACGACGAGTTCAAGTTCAATACCTATGTCGCGATCACGACCCCAACATTTTAGACTCGCTGTTATAACGCAGTTTCCATGGTTCAACGAAATTCGTCTCGCTACCGGGTTACTGATTTGCACGTTTGTTTACAAACACGTGATTCTACATTTTGCGCGTATCAATTATTTCAAAAATGCCTTTTTTTTTGTTTTTACAGTGATACGTACGCTTTGACGAAGGACGAATTGGCCAAGTTCATTGACGACCCGTTCTGGAACCGCGTGCGGCAAATTTGCTTCTTCTTGTACTGGTTAATTTGTCTGGTAGCGTTGGCAATATCATGTTACATTGCCGCGTCCGCCCTGGAGGCCGGGTTTTGCGAAACAACGAACAACGGAGCTTTTTCGGAGAATATGACGACAGTGGTAAATACGGTTGCGGCCGATAGTGCCACGCAAACAGCGACGGGAGACATCGGTATAATCTTGCGTCTGCTCAGTCAACCGTCCTGAGACAACAGTCTTGCATAAAAAGCAGAGCATCCGATAGCTGTGATAGCACTTAGCCTTACTCTAATTTCTAACGACAAGATTAGTCTCTCAATCGCAAAATATTTATTTTAACCGAGTCGCATAGGCGCATCCAATCGGACCATCTGGATCGTTTATACGATTGCATTATCAAGCTAGCGAAGGAAAAAAACACAACGCACAGATGAGCAAACAATGGTTCTCGGTACATGCGTGGAGTGTTGGACCCCTCCTCAGATCGCTTATCAATTTACCTTAGCGCGCATGACTGAACGATGAAACTCGAGATCGCCTCTCGTTCTGGGCCGATAGCGACAAGCCGGTTCGAAGCGCATTTCCAGTCGTAAACAGTGTGTTGGCACAGGGACGATTAGAACGATTGCATGTGGAAAATAACTGATGTAACATTTGGGGAAAATTTCCTCATCCTTGTCGCCAATGGTGGTTTTATTAATCAGTGATGACCTTTGCTATGTATAAAACGAAGCAATAATACATTACAAAGACCTGTAAACTTTATCGTTTTAAATTTTTCGTTCAGCCCAATTTTTGAAGAATTCCTGCTATGTACATGCAATACCCTTACTAAGACTTCAAATAATGGCTCTCCAAGTCAGTTTAGATGCAGCGACATATCTATCAATAACTATAATTTGTAAGTAACCTTGGAGTCAACGGTTAGTTAAGTTACTCTAAAGCTCAAAGAGTTGCCCTAAAAAGATTATGGCTTTTAAATCATTCCAATATTGGTACCCCTAGTAAAGGCAGAAGTGAATCAAAAGATCGCAAAGTAGTTGCTCGCTGGGTTTGTTTCTTCTACGTTTGCTTATGGGAAAACGAGTTCAAGTCTCTCGAAAATTTGTCCTTGCTGAGGGCACCAAAATTCAGTAGGGTGGTAAAAGAGCTATAATATTTTAATATTCAATATTTTTTTCTATTTTGAGTTCTAGAGCGAAACCTGTGTTTACCAGTTTTTTTAGAAAAAAACTAATGCAAGTTGGCCGGATGAGTCCACCTGCAACCCAGATTCGGTTACACAGTAAGATTTTTTTACATCTTTTTTACGGCGAGTTTAAAAAACGACAAATTGAAAATACTGCAACGTTAATAGCCCTTGCGGTTGTATGTAATAGTGACGTTAACAATGTAATAGTCTCAGGTTCGAATCTTGACAGAATCAAGTCATTTATCCAATAGCGTACACAATGCTACCTCCGACGTTAAGTATAATGTAGGGCATAAGAGAAAAATAAACTGACGCTAGTCGAGCAATACGATTATAATCGAGGTGACAATAACTGTAGGTAAGATGTAAACTGCTGGTACCCGGATAACTGTCCCATAATGAAAAACAACGTGTTGAGAAAACGGCGATTTAATATTATCCGTGAATTTTCGGATTTCCAGCAATTACATCCGGAACCAATGATCATAACAGTTTCATGGCATCACAAGTTTATCGATGAGAACAAAAAACCACGGATGGAATTGGTTTTACGTTATATAACTTTAAAAAAAGACAAACGCATATTTTGTCCCATCACATATAAATTCAACCAGCAACCGGCAGTATCATTGGCAACGTAGATTGTACTATAGAAAAACAACATTAGTCTAGTTAATTAAATGACATACTTCTATATGCCTAAAATAACCCGATATACACTAATCTGTAGCAAAATTATATATTTGCAGTTTGTACCACTATGCAGTGGGACTGTAATGCGAGTACTTTCAATATGGGACAAAAACAAAAAAATCTAAACTTACACCTAACTTACTTTAAGGTGAGCTATTTGTTGTAATTGAAGATTGCAACGGTTTTTGTCGGAACTTATTGATAATTTGGTTTGACGTATTTTCTAATCTCTCCACATTAGTAAGCCTATGTACTGCCACACATAACATTTTGGAATTTTGGAAATTCGAAAATAATAAGTCGACCAATTTTTTTTTTCTTTTTTGACATAAGGTTCTTCCTTGATATTTGAAAAACCAATGCCTTCTTGGCAACAAATACAAATGTGCCCTACGGTTTTCGCCGCAGAGAAACTTTAAGGTGAAACGTCGTTGAATCCAAAAATGGCCGACTTCGATACACCACTTCGATCTATCAAAAGCACAAGACTCAGAAATAGTTAATGCATTCCCTGTGAAAACGCTATTTTTTGTTTGCATCACCACAGCAAACATAGATTAGAATTTTCACAAGGAACGCAATAACTATTTCCGAGTCTTGTGCCTTTGAAAATTCTAAGTGGTGGCTCGAAGTCGGCCTCGGCCATTTTTAAATTCAACGACGTTTCACCTTAAAATCACTTGACAATGCATACCCAGCAACATAAAACAACGATGAGTTTTTTCATTGTCAGCGTTGTCTTGGATTACTTTCGAACAAAACTATATTTTCACCGCCTAATGTTTCCGTGAAACAGCGTTGATTTTTCATAGTACACGGGATTCCTATTTTTCACGTAATTGATGCGTCCACGCAAAAAAAATCGCAAAAAGATCGCGTAATTTTGAGCAAATCGTCTGAAAAAAGAATGAATTTTTCGCTAGAAAGTGAGTGTGCATGCGTATATGTGTTTGTTGAAATACCGTTCATCCTATTCAAACATTTGTCTTATTTGACCTCTTGTCCTTTTGGGCCAATTGTTACTCCTTGGTCATATAAAAAATTTTCCCATATCACAAGTTTCAAAAAACACATAAAAACGAGTACAGGGTGTTCAAAAAGTTTGAATACACTTCAGAAATGTGGTAAAAAATGAAAATACCGAATATTCTTTCCTGAATCCATTTTTATTCAAGCAGTGAGAACCTTTACGACATAATGCCTATACTCGAGAAAATGCACCATTTTTATCCTGGTGTAACTTTTTGTCCATAGACAAAAAATTGATGAAAAGCAGGGTATAACTAGTTTGGAGTGTATTATTCTCATGTTCAAAATTTCATGACAATCGGTTCAGTGGTTTTTTCCGTGTTTGGTATTTTCGTCACTGCGGCCAATTTTTTGATATTTTGTGACAGAGTGGTTATTGAGATGTCATCGAAACAAGAAAAAAATCGCCAGGGAATTTTACGCGTCGTCATGAAAAATCTGACTGCGACCATGAATTGGATCTGGTGACACCCATAAAACTGTGTCTCGGGTGGTAAAATCTTTTAGGGAGTTCCAGACGACCGAGCGTACGGCGGACCGGAAATGGAAGAAAATCGAAGCCAGCTGACCCTGTGAAGGCCCAGGAGGTGTTGGATTATTTCAAGCGTAATCCGCATCTTTCGATTCGCGACGCGGTTCTGAAGGCAAAGTTTTCCGCCTGATTCGTTCAGCAAACCATGGAACAAGCTGGGCTTTGTGTATTCAAGGTCCGGAAGGCACCGAACCAGCGTGATCAACAAAACACGGCGGCCAAATCCCGCGCAAGGAAGCTGTATCGAGAGTGGTTATCGAAACCGATGTGTGTGTTTATGGATTACGAAACCTTCATCAAAGCAGGTGGAAACAGATACCGGGGCTGGAGTTCTACGCTGGCCAATCACGGTTTGGTGTTCCGGAAGACATAAGGAAATTTTAAATTGGTCTATAGTGCTCACTTTATGTACACTCGTCTTGGCCAGCATGTACAACCATGCATAATAGTCCAGGGAATTAAGAATCGGGGAGCTGGGAAGCCACAATGTCTTATTGAGAAAATCAGTCAGATTTTTCCGACACCACTCTTGGACGATATTCGCCGTGTGGACCCGTGCACCGTAATATTGAAGTACTAATGATCCTTCCCGTAGAGGTTCCGAAGTACCGAGGCCACACCCTTCTCCAGAACATCGGACTTACAGCTTGCGGTGTTTTATATTTCACGTTTTTTTCGTGCTTCCCACGCCTGGATACGGATCCCAATCCATCACCGACGCGGCGCTCTGGAACCGCAGTATGTTTGTGTGGGACGGGAGGTTGCTTGCCAACGTCGGCACCCACGACTAATCATTTTGGACAGTGTGCGGCTGTTGCAAGACAGAGTTTCTCATCAGAAACACATACTCCTGACTTGCATGCCGCCAATAACTTTACTACGACGTCGCAGTACTCTTTCATCGTGTGCAGTAAACAAACAAGACATGTCAGCAAGTCGTGTCGACTTGCTGACATGTCTTGTTTGTTTGCATGCGCTTCGGTTAGCTTATAGATGAGGCTAAAGCTGACACCAATACCAACACACACAATGCACATGGTGCGCACCAACATAACGATGAAGGGTTGTTTTCGAACTTATTGAACACCCTGTAGAATAAAATCATGCAAAAGTCGCGTCAGAAGAATCCAGTGTATTTGAAAAACAAAACAAATTTTTTTTTTCGTAAATTAAGGCTTCAAAACATAAAATTTACAATTACTCATCTATTTAGTGAGTCATACTTTATCGAATAAGATCAAAAACAGTATAGTGATTAAGCACCCTAACGTTTGCGGTAAAAATATGGACAGAGATTCTCGATTTTTCAAGGGGTTTACCCTTACACGCACTGACGAAACTACCTTTGCAGCATCAATCATAGTAACTCATGAATTAGCAAAAAAATTGACAGCTCTATCAGTCGAACTCTAACTGTGATGTCGGAAACAGTGAAGCTACTTCTTTCATAAGTGCGCACGTCCAAAGAACGGTACCCCGTCGCGTCGAAAACAAACATCGTGCGGTAGTTCGTGGACAACGTATACGCCCGTTCCAACATCTACAACATCTTGGCACTATTGGACAACAATGAGAGCATTGAAAAAAAGCCAGGTTTCGGACGGCCAACGACCCTGAGCGACAAGAAGCTCCAAAGGTTGCTGAAGAGAAAGACCAAGGGAAAAGTGGCTACACCGCTGCATGCGCTTGGCAGGGAGGTTGGTGAAAAAGTATCTAGCGAACAGAGCCATACATGTCAGGAAGCGGAAGTCCCGCCCATTGGTCTCGGAGCTGCAGGCAATGACGCAACGGTAGCGTCTGAATAAGATGGTCAAGTCAATTTTACCGGCAAACCGCGACGTGGCGGTGGTGAGGGATGGCAACGACTGGCAGGGCACTTCGTATTTCACTTCCCTCAAGAAGGAAGTGAGCACCGAGGTGAAGTTCATTTCACACACCAAGTTCCCCAAGAAGGTGATCAGCCACAAGCTGACAATCAGCGAGAAGGGGATGTCAAAGCTGCTTTCGCCACGGACTGGCCGAGAACGGGGAAATTTATAGTACGAAGTGCCTGCCCGAAGTTGCGTTGTTTATCATGAAATACCATTAGACCGAAGACGCCGTGTTTTAGCGTCGACCCATTACTCGAAGCGATCGTGAATATCAATGTGAAACCCATGTTGGCGAATGCACCCAACGTCCCCAAGTTGCGTCCCATTGTGAATTTCTGGGCAAACCTGAAAAATAAGATCTACTCCAACAATTTTGTCGCGGAAAACCAAAAATTTATTATTCAGAGTAAAAAAAAATCCAGTAGAAATTATTTGTTCTTTTTTTTTTTCAACAATTGATTGTAATGTGCAAGTACATTTGAATCAGTAATAACATTCGTACGAGAAAAGCTAGATCTCACTGCTGGGTGAAAAACTTTGTGTTTTAATAATAAATTAAATTATTCCTATCATAAAAAATCTCAGAAACGTGATAAAACGGGAATGCTTGCGTGATAAATTCGAGAGTGATAAAAACGAAACGTGAAAAAAAAGAAAAGCGATAAAATCTACACGTCATTGTAAACTATTATCTACAGCTTTGCCAAAGACACTATATCGATCAAACATAACGTTTCGGTTCTAAAATATTTTCATTATTTTTTTTTTAATTGCATAACGAAACGATCGACGTATTCACTGGCGAATGACAGTAGAATTATTATATATTGAAGTTGGTAACATCAAAATATGAATTTGTTTTATTCTTATTGGTTTATATATGTGCTATTTGGGTTATCTTTGATGTTCATCTTTTGTTTCAACCAAGCTATTAAGTTTTCTATGAATGGTTGATCTTTTCGCTTACAAATCATATGCGATCAATTACTTTTTTAAACAAAGACTCACAATTGGATCTATCTAAAAACAGGAGTACAGTTGGTCTTAAAAACTATATATAAATCTGTTCCATATCTGAATGAATCAAGTTTCACTCGGTGGGCCAATAAATATTTTACGCATCAAGCCATTCTCAAACCATGTGGTATAACATCAGAAGAACAAACTACTGTAGGGGAAGGGGTGATAAAATGGACACCCTTAGCCATTTCCCAATTTCCTCCACAGTTTAACACTACAACTATGAGTCGATAGCGCACATTAACTGGGTCACTAATTGTTGATACAAAAAAAAGAAGAAGTACTGAAATAAAGTAATTTTTCGTAGTTTTCATGAGCATTTTCGAAAGCAGTTTTTTGGAGGTAAAATGAACACGTGTAGGTAAAATGAACATAAGAAGGTGGTAATATGAACACCTTGGGCGTGAACATTAATTATCCCTTTACGGGTAGTAAAATGTTGTTCCATAGCACGTGACACACTTATGCATTCACCAACAGTTCAATTTTCACTGTTTGTCGTAGAATTAATAACAATTGTGGTATTTCGCAACGTTTCGAGACGATAAAAGAACACGTGTATTGTAGTTTGGGCAAATAAAATATATTCGTCTTTACTCTTTGAAAGTTGGTTTGAGAATGAGCACACTCAGCACCGGAAATGGAAAACTAGTTACGACGCTGTTATGATAATCGGATATACACAGACGCAGACTTGTCAAAGTGACAGCTCGTCAAACGCAAAAAATAACTGAGGGGTAAACGTCTAACGGGGAGTAGGACTGTGAACGTAGGGTTGCTACAGCACGTCCATCCTGACACCACTGTTGACCACGACAGTTTCCTCGAAATGCTGGTGTTCTCTTCGTTAAGATACATGTTTACATTTTATAACATTTTTCTCTTATTCAACGTACTCGATTCAAAACTTAGTTTACTCGCAGTTTTTGCGTCTAATTCTTACTGTGAATACTCATCCAAGAATTCGACATCTTCATACTCGGTCTCTGAATCTGAAAAATCATTAACTTCATCGTTGTCGCTCTTCTGATAAAGTTTCATGTTCATGGGATCGAAAATACCTTCAAAATATCGGTTGGATACTTGAAATCCATCTAAATCGGAGATCAAATACCGATCAAGAACCTTTCTAATGACGTACGGACCTTTAAATTTCGGTTGCAATTTTCCTCTAACTCCTACCTGTTTAACGTTACGAATCGAAACTAGATCACCTTCGTTGTAATGCGTACGAACCTTGCAGTGCTTGTCATATTGCTGTTTGTTATATTCCTGCAGCTTATTAATCGATTGTGCGGCATTATCGCGGATTTCGGTCAGATTCCGATCATTATTCGAATTCAACTCTTCTACGTATTTGGTCAAATCGTCTGAAGCATACCGATTCTGCAGAACACCGAAAAGCAATCGCGAAGGAATATCCCCAATTGAACGGTTAAACGTATTATTCAATAAATATTCTGCTTCGACGAGTACAATATCGCATTGTTCCTTATGAGTCTCGACTAACTTGCTTAACAACGAAATTAACGTGCGGTTATAGCGTTCGATTTGGCCATTAGCTTGAGGACACGCGGTGGCTACAAGCTGATGTCGAAAGTTGTGATCACGTACGAATGATTTGAACTGATCCGAAGTAAACGCGCTACCTCGGTCCGATACAAGAACATTCGGCTTGGAATAGTTAATGAAATACGATTTCATGTGCTTCATCACTTCACGCGAACTAGTTAACTAGTTAGACAACTAGTTTTTGTCGGATACAATTTCAAAAATTTAGTGAACGCGTCAACTACAGCGAGGATATATTTGTTCTTACCCTTGGTCTTATCTAACGGACCCAAGTGGTCGATATGTATAGTCACGAATGGAGCATTCATCTTATCCACGAGTTGCAACGATCCATCTAATTTTTTTGCTTCGGATTGAACGATATGCACGTCACACACTTCGCGATGTGATCCTTTAACTTCGGACGCATACCTGGAAACCAGTACGAACGTTTAATCAATTCACTGACCTTGTCTATACCGAAATGTCCAAGGTTATCGTGGTACTTGTAAATGATCGAATCTTCCATGGTTTCCGGAACGTACAAAAGCAAAAGATTCTTATACTTTGGAAATAGTAAGTTATCACGAATCTCGTAGTCTCTACTTTCGGCGACCTTTAAATCCGCTTTGATTTTAACAACTCTCGGATCTTTAATCTGGTTTACGTACATCGCATTCTCGATAATGTTAAACGACCCGTTCGCCTCTTCAACAACATGGCAATACATACGCGACAAAGCATCTACGTGTTGCATTTTCGTGCCGGAACGATGCACAGTGGGGAATCGCTGGCCATCAGCCAAAAAAATTTTTTTTCGTTAGCTGTTTCATAATATTTTTCCTTTATTGCTATAACATTCAAGTGTCTAAATCCAAAATTTGGGCGCACTATCATGAAATCTGAATTTTTGATGAATTTTTAAAGCATGGTGAACTGACGTTTTTTGTCTTTTTTTGAAAAAAAGTACATTACTTTGAAACGCTCTGTAGCTTCAACGATAGCTTGGATTTTTCTGACATCAAAGGAAAAGTTGTTGTAAATATTGTGCAAAATAAACCCTTTTCATTAGATATTGTAAAATTTGGTTATAGTAGGCCTGACACTAGAAAAAAATAAAAAAACGTGATTTTTTGTAGAAAAGTAGCTTAAAAGTTTAGTTGCCGCAGTTTGTCACGGTAGTGACTACATTCAAAATTTAGGTAAAAATGTAAGCTTTCAAATGCATACTGTCCGCTGTAGCGCAAAACTGCGCAAATTGTCACTTTAGTGAAAAATGCGATAGCAGATTTTTTAGTTTTTATTTTTGAAGTTGAAATTTCATCCAGGATTAATTTTAATCATAACCATGATACCCCATTAATGAAAATTTATGATACCGTGCTCAATCCGTAAGGATAAAATATAAATTTGGGCAAAAATCACAAAATTTATCAATGAAAAGTTATAAAATAAGAGTTAAACAAGAAAACAGTAAACAAATCTTTATGAAATTTTAATTATGTCCAACTTTATCACTTTCTGCAAATTCAAAACAATATTAAAAACATTCAGTCCTTTTCAATTTATGATCATGAAATTCGCTGAACTGATTGAAGCGTCAAATACTAGCAGCAAATTCATACCATCAAACTCCGGCTAACAATAGCCCGTTTGAAGGTTGCTTTTGCTTCGCACTCGTTTGCATACAAAAGTAAAGCACACATTTTGCTTTATGAGAAAAAAACAAAGAACAGTCGTCGCCCTCCGTATCTGTTCGTATTCATTTAAAACGTTGTGCCATTCCTGTGTTGGTTTTCAAATTCATAGATTCGTTGAATTTTGTTATGGAGCCTTCAACTTCAGCGGCACCACCTAACTCAATGTCTAGTAAGTTGCCAATTCATGGTTTTATACATGTATTTAAATGTTCTCTTTCAACCATAGAAACCGGATTAGGAAGATAACATATGTTTGAAACAATGAAACATCGAAAACCACTAGAAGAAATGAAAATTTCAGCGAAAGACATGTATCCTGCTGATAAGTATAATGAACTTCAAATTTTCTTGAAACAACTCAACACAAGATTTAAGCGATCACAGCGGAAGATGATGATGATGATGACTTTTTCAATATGTAATTAGTTTGTATTACTTATGTTGTTTTAGTTTATTCAAAAATATATATATATATATTTAGGCAAAATTTGTTTAGCTAGAGGGGTCGTCCATAAATTACATATTTTTTTCAATGGGAAGGACGCCCGGTGGCACTACTTGTGGTCAAAGATCATATAATTCTATAAAAAAGGAATAAAAGGCCAAAAAATATTAAAAATTGGATTTCGTGCTTTATGGACGGCCCCAAACAAAAAATGGATGCCAAATTCGTGTTCAGCGCCCCAAATTATGTAAATACCAAGTTTTTGTCGCATTTATCGACACTTTTTTCGCTTGGCCAGCCTTTGTTTGGAGTCGCCCCACTGTGCGATGCTCAATCGTGTAGTCAAATTGTTCCAAGAAAAGAGCCCAACGCGCGATTTTTGGATTTACGTCCTTTCTCTCCAACGTCGCTTTCAGAGAATTGCAATCAGTCACGATAGTGAAATGAATACCGAATAGGTAAACGCCGAATCGTTGCAAACTGTAAACGATAGCTAACGTTTCAAGTTCGAAAGAATGGAGTACAGACTCGGCTACTGTCGTTTTACGTGAGAAAAACATGGTCGGATGAAATTGTTTGTCGAACGTTTGACGCTGGAAAAGAATACCACCGAAACCATTCGACGATGCATCCGTATGAAGCTGCGTTTCAAGCTTCGGACTATAAATGCAAAGAACTGGTTTCGAGACTAACGCTTCTTTAAGCCTTTCAAAAGACTCGAAATGCTTTACTTCGAACTTAAAATCTGATCCACGACGGTTCTGTAACTCATACAACGGACTCGCGATGTAATTGTAACGATAGATGAACTTACGAAAATAACTCATTAATCCTAAGAAACGTTGGAGCGCTTTATCGTTTGTTGGTATCGGAAAATTAGCTACATTCTCAATGTGTCGTTCACTAGGACGAATCTGATTAAACGTCATGAAATAGCCTAGAAACTCTATGCCGGTCTTTAGAAAAGAACATTTCTTCACGTTCAGTTCGATGTGATTGTCTGACAAGGTACGAAAGACTCTCGATAACAATTCAAAATGGTCTTGAACGGTAACTGTGCTGACAAGTATGTCGTCAATAAATACAACGAGTTCGCCCGAATCAACGAATGGCTTTAAAACTTTCATCACGTATCGCGCAAATATCGACGGGGAATTCGTGTACCCAAATGGCAACTTATTGAACTCGTACTGCCCTTCTTCCGTGACAAATGAAAGGTATTTCCTCGAATTTTCCTCAACATCGACACGGTAAAACCCGTTCTTCATGTCGAGTGACGTGAAATACTTACGGCCTTGTAACTTGGCAATTTGATTTTTAATGATCGGTAACGGAAAGTGATTGCGCTCGACTAACTTATTTAACGGTTTGAAATTTACGCATAGTCGGTACTCACCGCTCTTTTTCCGTGTTAAAACTACGCGACTTGAATACGGAGACTCGCTTTCACGAATAATCCCATTGGACAACATTTCCTGTACGATTTTATTTTGCTGCTTGCGTTCATAATCGCTAAGACGTTGAGGGGTCGCATTGTAGTAACGATCTTCTTTTAACTTTATCTCCACGCAATGCTTTATCAAAGGTTCATTAGGTTTTTCGCGATTCAAATATTCACGCTTGAAAAGTTCGTAAACCTTACTACTTAACAATCTCGTTTCGACTGTATCACCGATGTCGAGATCTACTTTCTCATCGACATGCACAATGCTTCCTTCTACATCGCCATCAAAAACATTCCTCATTGCTTCGACGTCATATGAACCTACACGATAAAACTCTAAACAGCGTAAATCGTTATCCTGAAGAAATCTTCGTCCCACTATCAAATCAACTTTCATTGTGTTATCGATAACCACTGTCAAATTTGCGACATAAACGAAAGAATCAATCAAAATACTAGTCGAGTACGCTCCTACTATTTCAATCTTTGAATCGTTTACACCCACTAGGTCCCTATCGCTGGTCCTACTAAGCTCAATATAATCAGGAATACAGGATCGTTTGATCAAACTCACCGGACAACCCAAGTCAGCTAACGCCTTCGTCGTCTTCAATCGTCCACCAATGATGACGTCACACGCCACCATCGAGCTAGGATCCACTTCGAGAAACTTTCGATCGTCGTCCGATGTTCGCTTCGGTGGCTCCCGATCGTTTATCGGATACGCCGTTCCGCTTGTACCAGCTTCGGATGACTGGTTTGTCGATTCGTTTTCCTGTTGACCTTCGCGTTGGTTTCGCTTAAAACAGTTCGCTTCTTCGTGTCCAACCTTCCTACACAGCGAGCATCTCGGTCGGCGTTGCGGTTGGGGACAATTGATCGGAATATGTCCCGTTTCGTGGCAGTTAAAACATTCACCGCCTCGCTTGTTCGGGATTCGGGTTATTCGCGTTGAAAGAGATTTTGAAGGCTGTTCGCACCTACGTGAACACTCATATGTAATTGTCAAAATGTGCGTGATGACAAAAGCAAAAATATTTCCTTCCTTCTTTTTCGCATGCAAAAACCAAACAAATATCAGCAACACCGTCAACGCGAATTGCGTGACTGGTCGTTCGGGTTTCTTCTTGCGGCTTCTTTATTATCAGATTATTCACCGTTGTCTTCTGGTTTGTGCTTCTGGGTGGTAAACTTCGTCGTTTGTTCATCTCTTGGTTAGACTCACAATAGCGGATCTGGTTTAGCAAGTCGTAGTAGTGATGGGGAATTTCGCCCAAAACGGACATCGATAACAATCGATAATTCCGGGGTTCTTATCGATATTATCGATAAGTATCGATAATTTGACAGCTAACGTTTGCGGTGAAATTTTTTTTTCAGATGGTGATGAAAAATCACAAGAAGGTTGTATGCAAAGCCACGACCGCAAGGTTGAAGTAGAATACTTTTACAACAAAGATAACCTGGCTGTTTGCGTGTCATTCATTTTTTCTAGTAAATAAACGTTGACCGTTCATTGGCAGTATTGTAATTTCTTTTTGTCTGATATTTTGAATGAAGTTCATTGGATATTTTTAAATTTTGTGCAAATGAGAAGTTGAAGTGCTGCCAAATTGTAATATGCACATTTAATACGACATCATTAAACGGGAACGGAACAAAGGCTACGGTTATGCAGAACGCGAATGACGGCGCGATGCGGTTCGCCTTACCGTGGTGAAATGTACAGCTCTTTTTAAGGCGAAGTAGAGTTATACATTTCAACAGATTTCGTCTTGCCGAATCGCATCGCGCCGTTATTTGCGTTCTGCATGACCGTGGCCAAACACTAAGCGACGCAAACACGAAATAATAGTCAGAGTATGCATGTAGATGAAGATAATTAACTTTGGATTATAGCGCAAAACGAGAAAATATTAACTCTTCAAATAATCATTTGTGTTCTTCAAATTTCAGTTGTTCAATTTAATATCCGATGAAATGTTTGTTTATTATCTGATGAAGCTCTTATATAGGCCAAATGATGCATTCCCCATTTACTAGGTCCATAACTCTGCCGACCGTGCTTGGGAAAGCGCGGTATAACGACCAATCAGAGGTCGAATTTTGTGTTTTGACAAGGCTTAAGAGTTTTCAATAGTACAATAGTTCGAATGATAAAATTGCAATTTCATGCATTTGGTAGGAATCATAGAAGATTTTCTAATCGATTGCTGCAAAAACGAAGGAAATCCATCGAAAACTAACCGATTTATTAGCATTTGAAATTTTTCTCACTTTTTTCAGTGTTAGATTTTCATTTTACATCCCTATGTAGCCAAACTTCCTGAGAGAAGTATTCCAATTCAAAATTAAATCTTCATTAATTCATTTGTTGTCCTTATAAGGACAATTGTTCAATTTATCATAGGATGTAGTGTTTATCTTACATCTCTGTGTTACCTTGATAGTGAGGACTAAGGCGCACGGTCAACACAATGAGAAAGGTGTTTTCACATTGAAAACTAGACACGGCTTTACTGGAGGAAGTGTTGGCAAATGCATCTACCGCAAATACCACCGCTATCATACGAAAGCGCGTCGTTTCATGTGGGGAATATCAACAACGAAAAATGACGCGCGTCTAAGCATAACCCGAACTGTTTCGCCGTGCTGCTCCCATTTACCTTTACATCGGCCTCAGGGAAGTACCGGCTGCATCTGCATCTACCGCTGAAGCTGTCACTATACTGCTATTGGTACCAAAAGCTATGAACTCTTCAAATAAGTTTGTTATTTGTTCTCAAAAGAACAATTTTTCAATTCAAAATCGGATTTACGCAATCGCATCTCTGTAGTATTACCGACAATAATATTCTTCTGAACAAACTGATACAACTTTCCCATTAGGCCTCTGCCATAATAGACGCGAAAAGCGACGCGAACCGATTCGCTCAGCTGTAGGTTAATGTACAGCCATCAGTAGAGCTGTACATCAACTTACGGCCGAGCGAATCGGTTCGCACCGCTTTTCGCGTCTACTATGGCAGAGGCCTTAGAGAAAGTTGCTGGCTGATGTATTCACTTCATGCAAGCCTGCTGCAAATGCTTCCCGCTACCACACTGAAACAGCATTTTAGTGGAGGGAGTGTCGTTGCATCAGCTGACCCTGCTACTATCGATGCTGATATACCCGCTGCAACAGCTACGCTATGCATAGCCATACCACAGTTGTGGCCGCTATACGCTGGCCCAACTGCTGAGCACCTGCAACGCTAACCGTAGCCATGCCACAGTTGTGGCCGCCATCTGCTGGCCCTGCTGCTATCGATGGTGAGATCCGCTGAAACTGCTACGCTTATTCGCAGCCATGCCACAGTTGTGGCCGCTATCCGCTATCGATGGTACCCACTGCTCGCTCCCGCTGCTGCTAAGGGAGGACTGCTGTCGTCGCTGTTCAGAACTACTAGGCTACAGGCTCTTATATAGGGATGAAAATAGGAATGAATTATTCTACGTACGTGGTGGAATGATATAACTTGAAAAATATGTGTGACTTCATTCTGGTTCAGAGCGATCATTTGATAAGCTCCACCTCTTTTTTCAGTTTCTAAAGTTGTTCCTCAGTTTCGTAGCACGGATGCACAAAAATGATTTCTTGTGAACATTCTGTCGAGCCGGACCGATAGCACTCTCATTGAAGCAACAAAATAACATGTTTTGTGTCGTGTTGTGCAGCTTGGTTGAAGAAAATGTTCCCGTCCCCATGTCGCATGTAAGCAGATTATTGCGTTCAGTAGACAGTAGATAGTGTATCTAGCGAATAAACGCCGATGGTGCTCTCACACACGCAACGGTTTTAACCCGTATCTTATTGCGGTTTGTAACATCAAGCGATTTCGTTTGCTCGCTGTTGCGTGTTGCATCATGTTGCAACTTGGCAGCTGGGAGACGACGAAATTCTGTTTATGCTGATTGATTGAATCGACTTCATATTAGCTCTGCATAGTCGAACTAACTGCTTTTGTGAATGCGTACTAACAGGGCAGTTTATTATTCAATGTCGGTTATGCTGATCGCAGCCTTTGCGCTGCCCCTACAGTGGGGGGTTTACTAAATAAAGTGAAAATTAGACAACTACAACAGAATTTGATTGCATCCCGCACAGAATGTCGGCTTGTGTTGATGCCAGAAAATTATTAACCTTCAATTATTTTTTTATTTGCCTTGAAAAAAGCATGTTGCGGTTCAAAATCGTTTGCTAATTACAACCTTTGAGCTGCCCTAACATAGGGGGAATTAAGATACACGGACAACATGCACTGTGGAAGCTATTTCACATTCAGTAAATTAGACGGGTGCGACAAATTTAAATTGCTAGGATGCAACACAGAATGCTTGCTTGCGTTGACAAAAATTATTAACTTTCAATGACTTGTTTATTTGCCTTCAAAAAGGCATTTTGATTTCCAAAATTGGATTTCCTGATGGCAATCTTCATGCTGCCCCAACACGGGGGGAATAATGGCTGTCTGGCGACACACGCTGAGAAAAACCGCGCTGCTCCTGAGACGTGGTGACCAACCACAGGGCTAGTGCTGCTGCTAAGGAAGGACGACTTGTCGCTGTCTAGAACTATTATGAGCGGCTCCGGCTGAAACAGGCTCTTATATAGGGATGAAAATAGGAATGAATTATTTTTCGTAGGTGGTGGAATGACATAACTTGAAAAATATGTGTGACTTCATTCCGGCTCAGAGCGATCATTTGATAAGCTCCACCTCTTTTTTCAGTTTCTAAAGTTTTTCCACAGTTTCGTAGCACGGATGCACAAAAATGATTTATTGTCGAGCCGGACCGATAGCACTCTCATTGAAGCAACAAAATAACATGTTTTGTGTCGTGTTGTGCAGCTTGGTTGAAGAAAATGTTCCCGTCCCCATGTCGCATGTAAGCAGATTATTGCGTTCAGTAGACAGTAGATAGTGTATCCAGCGAATAAACACCGATGGTGCTCTCACACACGCAACGGTTTTAACCCGTATTTTATTGCGGTTTGTAACATCAAGCGATTTCGTTTGCTTGCTGTTGCGTGTTGCATCATTTGACAACTTGGCAGCTGGGAGACGACGAAATTCTGTTTACGCTGATTGATTGAATCGTCTTCATATAAGCTCTGCATAGTCGAACTAACTGCTTTTGTGAATGCGTTCTAACAGGGCAGTTTATTATTCAATGTCGGTTATGCTGATCGCAGCGTTTGCGCTGCCCCTACAGTGGGGAGTTTACTAAATAAAGTAAAAATTAGACAACTACAACAGAATTTGATTGCATCCCGCACAGAATGTCGGCTTGTGTTGATGCCAGAAAATTATTAACCTTCAATTATTTTTTTATTTGCCTTCAAAAAAGCATTTTGCTGTTCAAAATAGGTTGCTAATTACAACCTTTGAGCTGCCCTAACATTGGGGGAATTAAAATACACGGACAACATGCACTGTGGAAGCTATTTCACATTCAGTAAATTAGACGGGTGCGACAAATTTAAATTGCTAGGATGCAACACAGAATACTTGCTTGCGTTGACAAAAATTATTAACTTTCAATGACTTGTTTATTTGCCTTCAAAAAGGCATTTTGATTTCCAAAATTGGATTTCCTGATGGCAATCTTCATGCTGCCCCAACACGTAGGGAATAATGGCTGTCTGGCGACACACGCTGAGAAAAACCGCGCTGCTCCTGAGACGTGGTGACCAACCACAGGACTAGTGCCGCTGCTAAGGAAGGACCACTGCTGTTGTCGCTGTCTGGAACTATTATGAGCAGCTCCGGCTGAAACAGGCTCTCATATAGGCCAAATAGCATGTTTTCAATTGCAAGGTATATGATCCTGTCGACCGTGCTTGGGAAGCAAGCATATAACGACCAATCAGAGGTCGAATTTTTCGTTTTGACAAGGCTTGACTATTTTCAATAGTACAATAGTGTGAATAATAAAATTACAATTATCTTATTTCGGGAAGAATCTTAGAAGATTTTCCAATCTATTGCTGCAAGAACGAAGAAAATCCATCGAATACTAACCGATTTATTAGCATTTGAAATTGGACATATTTTTCACTTTTTTCGGTTTTAGATTTTCATTTCACATCCCTATGTAGCCGAACTTCCTGAGAGAAGTATTCTACTTCAAAAAAAACTATGACAGATAATTGAGTTGGATAAATTTCCCATGGAAGGTTATCATGTTAGCTTTCTCACAAAAAAATATTACGTCCTTGCGTGCAGCCTTCCGGCAGTTAACCGGAACATTCGCCATGGCGGACGGAAACATGCGTGTAGCCATGTTTTAAGCTCTATTTTCGTTTTTTTATTAATTCCTCCTCCGCGACAAAATTGTTGAAATAGATCTTGCGCTTTAAGTTTGTCCAGAAATTCTCAATGGGAAGCAGGTGGGGGACGTTGGGCGGATTCGCCGACTTCGGTACCACATCGATATTCAGCCGCTCCATCTCCTCCTACGATCGCTTCGAGTAGTTGGCCGACGTCAAATCTGGCCAGAACACCGTGTCTTCGCGCTTATGGTATTTCTTGATGAACGACGCAACTTCTGTCAGGCACTTCGTACTATAAATTTCCCCGTTCATGGCCAGCCGGAGCGGAAGAAGAGCAACTTTGACATCCCTTCCTCGCTGATTGTCAGCCACAGCCGCACCTTCTTGGGGAACTTGGTTTGTGAAATAAACTTTACCTCGGTGCTCACTTCTTTTGTGGGGGAGGTAAAATACAAAGAGCCCTGCTAGTCGTTGCCATCCAGGGTGAGATAGGTCTAGTCGTCCAATACCACTGCCGCGTCGCGATTCGCCGGGAAAATCGACTTGACCATCTTATTCAACCGCTGTCGCTGCGTCATTGTCTGCAGCTCCGAGACCAGTGGACGGGACTGCCGCTTCCTGCATGTATGTCCATGTTCTCCAGATGCTCTTTCACTGTTTTAGAGCATGCACCAACCTCTCGGCCAAGTGCACGCAGCGATTTAGCCACTTTCCCATCGGTCTTCCTCTTCAGCATCCTTTAAAGCTCCTTGTCGCTCAGGGTCGTTAGCCGTCCGGAACCGGGCTTTCTTTCGATGCTCTGAGCGTTGTCCAATAGTGTCAAGATGTTGTAGATGCCAGGACCGGCATACCCGGCGTCCACAAAGTGCCGCACGATGTCCGTTTTTGACGCGTTTCGTCACCATTTTTTACCGCAAACGTTCGAATAACGTGCAATTTTGCTTCTAAAGCGGAATCAATTTTCACTTCGTTTTGCAAATCAAGCTCATTATTGAATTATTCTCAATATGAGTTTTGTATCATTCCCAATTAGCCTTGTTATAATTAAAAACAGAGCTCATAGGGTTTAAAACTGATTCAAGTGATAAAGAAAAAGTTATTGGAGGACGATCGGCGCTGGCGTTTGGTGACAGGACGGCATCCGATCGTTGCCGCTTAACAGCAGCTTGACCTTGTAGGTCTGGCCGGTCGGAGGATCGGAGAGAGAGCATTCTGGCTTCATTACTTGAGTGGCTTTCTTTCAGGTATGCCGCTCACCTGCGCTTTTGTGCGTTGAAGAGATGCTCCGCTTCCTTACGGGGAGCAGGCAAACTAGAAGGTGCGTCTGCGTCTGTCTCCTCTAAGGAACCGAGGATCATGGAGAGGGCGGATAGGCGTTCTTGTAGCGAAACTTTATCAAGATTAGAGCCTACCTCCATCTCCTGATAAAAAAGTAGGAGGGTGGTATTCAAGACACGACCGCATGACGTTGGACTACGGTATTCTTATATTCCATTAAAACAAATAATAGAGAGAATTGCAACTCTAGTATTTGCTGCAATTTTATCTAACAGTGCATTTCTGGATGCTGAGACGTTAAAACGTTATAAATAATAATATATACTAAAAGAATGGATATCTTTTATTTAATCGCTGTCATTTCATACATATTCGAATCAAAACTTTGTTTGCTGCACTACCAAGACAATCATTTAATTGAGCGAATTGGTAAAATTTTCCTATCTAAGCAAAAAGCAAACTTTACGAAACTTTCTGAAATTGGAGGCCAGAACGATTCAACCGAAAATTTTAAATTTGAAAATTGTTTGACATTTAATCGATAAAACTCATGCTAGGTTAGTTCCAGCCCAGCATATAACTTCATGTATTTGAAAAAAAAAACGTTTGGTTCAATAACTCAATATAGCAAGAGCTCAATCACACGTTTTTCGGTAGCTGTTATCAAGGTTTGGGCGAGTGACAGGAAAATATCTTAACTTCTTCAGTTGTGATTTAGAGCATTTCTAATTGTTTTGTTATTTTTCACGATAGCGACAAGTTTGTTTCTTTCTCTGTGGGCAAAAAAACAAAATCAAAACCGCGCACCGAGAAACAAAAACGAAAATTTAATGAATGCTCATTGAGAAAACTTGCAACTCTTATTACCAATAACTTATGATACTCAAAAACCCGTTTTGATCTAAATCAAATTTCTAGTAAATAAGTGTTGATCATTCATAGGTAGTAATTTTTCCTCGATGAATAAAGACTGGCTGAAGAAGTTAAAATCGCTGCTGTAAAATCAAATTCACAACTGTGTTCGTTAAGACGTTTTAATATTTTCAATGACAATAATGATCTTCGATAAACACCCGCTATAGTTATTCACACACATGCTATAACTATCTAAACACGCGTTAAAACTATTCATACACACGCTGTAGCTATAGCTATCCATACACACGCTATTCCTTTCCATACATCCGATACAACTATCTATACACACGCATAAGCTATCCAACCATGTGCTATTACTATCCATACATACGCTATAACTAATCATTACACACGCAGCAGCTATCCACACACAAGCTATAACTATCCGTACACACGCTGAAGATATACACGCAATAGCCGTAATATGCTACACATGCTAGTGTCTTACACACGCTATAGCTTGCCATACACACGCAACAGCGCCATCCCTATCATCGCAAATGTCATAGCAATACAGATGCACATACGCTATATGTGCACACTGCACACACACCCAACGTTTTCGCCCAACGATATCTGAATTGGATTACCGCTGGTGAGGTCCAACTCAGATCGAAGGAGCACCGAACTGAATGAAGAAATGCAGCTTCCCACTACCTCCGCCGCTGCTGCCTGATACCACCGCTCTGGTTCTGCTGCAGCTCAGTTTGGCCGCTGGAATCAGCCACCGCTGCTGATTATACAAGACCGGCCTGGTGGCCTTTCACTTGTTAACTGATGACTGCTATGAGACGACACAGGCTATTATATAGCCCAAAGCAAAAATCCATCCGCGAGCAAACAAGAAGCGAGCTTGTGATTGGTTGAATGTGCACGACTTTTAACACAACTTTTAACTAGTTTAGTATCGAAAACATATTTAAATTATTATATGACAATCTTGCGCAATATTTCCCCTATCAATCAAGCCATTGGTGTTTAGAACCTGTTCAGTGGTAATGATAAAAGAAGCATTTTAAAACGGTGTTGAAACACCTGTTGCAGCTACCGAAAGCGAGCTCGTTATTGGTTGAAAGCTGTGAGACTGTTTACAAAGTCAGATCGGTTGTATCCGTTAGTGTCGACTGTGCTTGTGAAGAGAGGTGGTGATTGGTTGCTCGGTATGATTTAGACAATCGATGTGATTTATCAATTTTTCAATAGTGTATCTCGAACAATAGGTTATTTTTGTTACATAAATTCAACCGTAAAAGAATTTCTGATCGGTTGATGCCAAAACCTCGAAATTCTGAAAAGAAATGACTGATATATAAGCGCTCAAAACCTGACCACTTTTCCCTGGTTTTCCCCGGTTGAATTACTAGATTTTCAAATTCAGGTGCCTAACTTCGATATAGACGTTAGTCCAACGTCAAAAGTGTCGTTCGACCACTTCCTCCGTTTTCTGTTGACTGTTTTTTTTTCAGGTTATATTTTTTTGGAAGGCAAACTATTATCTACAACTTTGCCAAAGACACTATGCCAATAAAACAAACCATTTGGACTGTGTAAATATTTTTAGTCACCAGCTAAAATATACAAGATCTGTATAACATAATAATTATACTTACCATTTTCTCATTACTTGGTGAAAATTACGGAAAAGTTTCAAGATCAAATATCCACATATATATTCCATACGATTGGATTATTTCCCTAACGCAGACATCAAAAACATAGACGAAATGGTTTCACGCATCCTCCATACTGAGTGACGCTATGAAAGGACATTCAGCATGGAGAGAAGCTCATTTCTTGGCCGACCGTCAAGGCGAACAGTTCTCAGTTGAAACCCACCAGTGGTAATCCAATTCAGATATCGTTGTTGAAAAACACCTCGGAACTGGACGAGACTGGCACTGGGGATCATTGAATAAATGCAATTTTGCTATATAAATTTGTTAAAAACAGAGACAGTGATGGCCCAAACAGAATGGATACGTTTGCGTTGCGTTGACGTCAATGTGATAGTAAATGTATGGGCTAACTGTCCATTGTCCACGTATCCATTTTGTTAAGACCTTGAATGACAAATCTTACGATACTGTGAATGAAAATTCAAACAACCGGACGAGTTAAACAGTTTGTTTTGGAAAGTCTTCGGGTTTTACGCCGGGAGTGCTTTTCACGAAGTAGTTTCAAGCCGAAGTTCATTTTGAAGGTTGTATAATAAAGGAAATAATTCAAGTAGGCAAAATTTTGTCAATTTTAAATGGCCAAAACTTCACGTGATGTTTGTTATGATTTATTTATGTACTAATATTTATTCAGAATTAATATAGTGTGTTCTGCCACAAATGGTGACATATCAACACTAAAAATTATTTATCCTAATTATTTTGTCTACCCCCTGTATGAATCAGGATACTTTTTTGGCGCAACAATTTCGTTGATTTGGATTTTTAGTGGAACTAAAAATTGTTTGTTGGGTAACAGATACTTTAAACATAAACAGTTCCAAGTTGAACCAAACAATTACCAGAGAATGACCAATAGACTGCCGCTATGCATGTCCATCATATTATAAGAGTTGGCAAGCCAAAGAAAATGCATTTTATTACAATTTCGTATTTGGGTTTGCAATCCCAGGAACGATTTCCCGGGAATTGGCTTTTCCCGGGATTCCCGGATCCCGGGAACAGAAATATTGATTCCCGGGATCCCGGGATTCCCGAGCTTCTCGGAAAATTTTCCATACAATATTGCAATATAACTAAATATCGTATCAAAACACGAATCTTACGTCGTAGAAGTGTAGAGCAGCTTCATAGTGTGCATTATACGAAGCAAATATGTGCTTGAAACGACGATCAATATTTGCTTGCCGTGTAATGTCAAATTATTTGCTTAATTTATTTGTCAAAAATATATGCCGTCCTATTCAGTAAACGCTAGATTAAGAAATATTTTCTTCATCTCATGTCTTTTTTTGCTAGTGAGTTTACTACTAAGCGGATAGTTGCTTGATTTTTTTTTTTTTTGTTTATTGACAAAAAATTTTGATACCTGTTAAATTGATAAAAAAAATTGAAACCCGTAAATCAATGCGACCAGAAATTAATAAATTAATAAAACTCAGTCAGTGTAACTTGGGTCGTGGCCGCGATTTCACATTAATTACGAAGGCATTCAAATGCTCTAAAATCTGGCTGCCAAACACTCAGTTTTACCTTCAACAAACTAAAAGTATTGGACTCTTCAGTTTCTAATGAAATGTAGCAAAAGCTGAAATCGGTGATTTAGAAGTATTTTATAAATCAGACACCAGCGGTGATTCAGCGATCTTAAGCAAAGTTTTACAGAAGGGAACTACATTATTTGGGCCTAACGAAAAATTGTCAGCGAAACTGAGACGATTGAAAGACGATTGTTCATGAATTTCTGGAGTGAACTTGAATAAATTTTGTTCTTCAATTGATGATTAAATTGTAAACGATGGTTTGAAACGTTTTTATTAATAAACTTTATTTGAAATCACATTTTTGCTAAGGATTTTTGCCTTTCCCGGTTCCCGGGAGTTCCCGGGAAATGGGGTTTTTCATTCCCGTTTCCCCGGAAATCTATTCTCCGGAATATTGCAAACCCTATTTCGTATCATTGCTTTTTATGAGATGGTACAAAAAGTTTGGATATTCTTTTAAAGTTCTCCAGTACTAAGTTATCGTTTTCATCTGTTCTTAGGAAACTAAAAACTATAAATACCTTTTTAGTTACCATTATTTCTCAGAAACTCAGTGACACCCGGGGCGAACCTTTACACCACCCCCAACAATGCTAAATCTTGTCGAATAGCAGCACCCAACAAATATCTAGCGGCAGAAGCAACTTCTGGGGTAGGGTAGGTGAGGTCTCCTTCTTTTGGGTCTCCTCCAATAACCAGCCCGCTGACTTGTGCTCACCCTTATAATATCGATAATCATCGTTAACGTCAAAAAATTAACGATAATATCGATGACTAGCATTTATCGATATTATCGATAAGTATCGATAAGTTTCCCATCACTAAGTCGTAGATATTGTCATACTGACGAGACGTGATACTTGTGTAGAGTGCATCGTACGAAAGTCCACTGATAATGTACTTGATTATCGCAACGGTACTCAATTTACCTTTTTGACCCAGCGCATTCATACGAAAAACATAGTTGTCATACGATTCTTTCGAGTCTTTAACGCATTTGGACAACTTCCGATGTACATCCGCTTCGTCCTCATAATCCGGAAAAGCCAATAAGACCAGCTGCTTGAAGTCGTGCCAACTTAAAATTAACTGACGTGCTCCCAAAAACCATTGGTGAGCGGCACCCGCTAATCGACACGTAGCATACAATAATGTTGATTTTTCACTCCACTGGTAGAGCTCACGGTAATGATCGATGGATTCAATCCATTCCGTTACGCCGCTGCCCTTTTTGAAAAGCGGAATCAACTGCTTCAATTCTTCTGGGTGGAACATCCGTTCACGAATGTCGGCTTCAACTTTCACTTTTCGCTGATTTTCAATCGCCGCTTCTTCCTCCTCTTCATTCTGCTCATCTTCTTCTTCAGCCTGCTGCTGGATTTGAGAACGCCGCTTTCCACGTGGCATAACGCTGGCTTTTTGTTTCACCGTACCACTGTGCGAGCCGCTGCTTCCCCTGCTACTTCCATCCGATGGGTGTAGCGCTACGCCTCCCGTAATTGATGGAGTTCTCGCCGATTTCGCTTGACGGAACTTCCCGCTGGTGGATTCCGATTAACGCATTGGAATCCTACCGAAAAATTCGATTTATTTCACTCGCGGCGCTATCAGGAGATTCCGACTCGAATCTGTGCCTGATTCCACTTCTGAGAATTACTGTGGTATTTCGCAACGCTTCGAGACGATAAAAGAACACGTGTATTGTAGTTTGGGCAAATAAAATATATTCGTCTTTACCCTTTGAAAGTTGGTTTGAGAATGAGCACACTAGTGATGGGAAACTTATTGATACTTATCGATAATATCGATAAATGATGGTCATCGATATTATCGTTAATTTTTTGACGTTAGCGATAATTATCGATATTATAAGGGTGAGCACAAGTCAGTGCGGCTGGTTACTGGAGGAGACCCAAAAGAAGGAGACCTCACCTACCCTACCCCAGGAGTTGCTTCTGCCGCTAGATATTCGTTGGGTGCTGCTATTCGACAAGATTTAGCATTGTTGGGGGTGGTGCGGGCGAACCTTTAGCCCCGGGTGTCACTGAGTTTCTGGGAAATAATGGTAACTAATAAGGTATTTATAGATATTAGTTTCCTAAGAACAGATGAATTCGACAACTTAGTACTGGAGAACTTTAAAAAAATATCCAAACTTTTTGCATGATATCATAAAAGCAATGATACGAAATTGTAATAAAATGCATTTTCTTTGGCTTGCCAACTCTTATAATATGATGGACATGCATAGCGGCTGTCTATTGGTAATTCTCTGGTAATTGTTTAGTTCAACTTGGAACTGTTTAAGTTTAAAGTATCTGTTACCCAACAAACAATTTTTAGTTCCACTAAAAATCCAAATCAACGAAATTGTTGCGCCAAAAAATATCCTGGGGTAGAAAAAATAATTGAGATAAATAAAATTCTCTCGAATTTTGAATGACCAGAACTTTACGAAAAATGAATCAATTTTGATAACCGGTTTCATTTCACTAGAAAACAGTATTATATTAGTATTACTTGGGAACTTGGTGTGACCAACCTACACCGAAAATGTTTCGGATTTCAAGAGTTTGTGTCAAAGTGTACATTTTTGCAACACATAGAACGTTTTAGGCAACTAAATTGTCTATCTAAAATATTTCATTTAAAAAAATCTGAGATCACCGATATTTTCTAAAATTATTTTTTGTTTTTAAAATTATATTTTTTTCAGAGTAGGAGTAGGTTCAACTCAATTTTTTATATTTTTGAAGGAAAGTTCAGAAAATTTAAACTAAAATATATTGATTCATTAAAAAGGTTCAAATACAGTTGGGTTTTCTTACGCGGGGGATACATGCCTCGTAAAAAAACCTTGTTAATTCAGAAATCCGCTTGATAAACTGCTTTAATTCAAAAATTTGCGTAAAAAACCACGTTAATTTGAAAATATGCATAAATAACCTTTCAGAGAAAATCCGCGTGAATATAATCTGACCTTTTTAAATGTTAATCCAGATAAACTTTCAAACGCAAGTTTGCAAAGTTGCTTGGTTTAACAAGACCTACACACCCACAATGTTCGATTGAATTCTGCTAGAGTGCTGCAAGTTCAAAGAAAATTAATACCCAACAGGGAAAAAATTGCCAAAATCAACACCCATACTTGATAAATACCTCGGTGATTCCTTGGCGAATTTTCAATGTCAGAAAAAGTTCTACGCGTTGCAAAAATGTACACTCAGTGTTGTTAGTCTCGCTCGTAAGCGGCATGCAACACCTCATGTGAGGTTCTCGGAAATGCCGCTTTTACACAGTAGAGAATTCTTTATTCAAGCTATTTCTCGTTCTTTCTTGCTCGCATTTACTCCCGAGATCATATGCACACACTCCCGTCTACTCTCCTCGTGTATACTCGTGTGTACCTATTCCCCAACTCGCGAGAACTACTAGCCGAAGACAATTGTTTCAAGATGCTTTGCGATGGTTGCATAGGGGAAAAAAATGATAGGGTATCGGACTACTTCGGCAGCGGTTTGCTTCGGTTGGTTTTGCATTAGACTGCTTTAAAAAACTTACCGAAGCAGTCCGATACCCTACACGTTACCCCACTGTCGGTGCATGAAGCTAAACCGGGAAGAAAGCATTTTCGTTTTCGAGCACAGTTTTTCAAGCACTCCTAGTCGAGCAATTTCAGTCGAGTACTCCTACTCACTAGCAGGAACTCGCGTACTCCTTTACGGTAGCTGAGTAGCAATACGAAAGAGTTTGTTCGTGTCGGTGCGTGCTTGCTGCTACTCAAGGGAATGCATGAAGAAGAAAGAGTATCTCCAAAGCGTGTGTGCAAAAGACTTGAGAAGCGTAACATATGTTTCGTTCTCAAGCAGAAAGGTGAAGAAAGGTTTTACTTCTCGCTCGATTTGCAACGCTCTGTACACTTTGGCGCACACTCCGGAAATCCGAAACATTTCCAGTGACCCTTTGTCACGTCCAGTTCTCAAGTAATACTAGGAAACTAGGACAGCTTTCCAGTAAAATGAAACCTGTTTTATCAGAATTGATTCATTTTTCGTGAAGTTTTGGCCATTTACAGAATTTTGCCTGCTTCAATTATTTCCCTAATTATACAACCTTCAAAATGAACTTCGGCTTGAAACTACTCCGTAGAAAGCATTCCCGGCGTAAAACTCGAAGACTTCCAAAACAAACTGTTTAACTCGTCCGGTTGTTTGAATTTTCATTCGCAGTATCGTAAAATTTGTCTTTCGAGGCCTTAACACAATGGATACATTGCGGCTGCGTTTGCGGAAATTTGACAGTTAGCCCATACATTTACTGTCACATTGACGTCAACTCAACGCAAACGTATCCATTCTGTTTGGGTCATCACTGTCTCTGTTTTTAACAAATTTATATAGCAAAATTGCGTTTGTCGAATAACGTTTGCGGTAAAAAAATGGACGAAAATTGCCGATTTTTCATGGGTTTACCTTTAATCGCACTGACGAAAATACTCATGCATCATCAATCATAGTAACCCATGAGTTAGCAAAAAAAAATTGACAGCTCTATGAGTCAAACTCTAACTGTGATGGCGAAAAAAGTCAAGCTACTCCATTCAGAAGTGTGCGCGTTCAAAGAACGGTACCCCGCCGCGTCAAAAACGGACATAGTGCGGCACTTTGTGGACGCCGGGTATGCCGGTCCTGGCATCTACAACATCTTGACACTATTGGACAACGATCAGAGCATCGAAGAAAGCCCGGTTCCGGACGACCAACGACCCTGCGCGACAAGAAGCTTCAAAGGATGCTGAAGAGGAAGACCGAGGGAAAAGTGGCTAAATCGCTGCGTGTACTTGGCCAAGAGGTTGGTGTATGCTCTAAAACAGTGAAAAGCTCTAAAACAGTGAAAAAGCATCTTGTCAAGTCGATTTTCCCGGCGAATCACGACGCGGCTGTGGTATTGGACGACTAGACCTATCTCACCCTGGATGGCAACGACTAGCAGGGCTCTTCGTATTTTACCTCCCCCACGAAGGAAGTGAGCACCGAAGTAAAGCTTATTTCACAGACCAAGTTCCCAAAGAAGGTGCGGGTGTGGCTGACAATCAGCGAGAAAGGGATGTTAAAGTTGCTCTTCTTTCGCTCCGGGCTGGCCGTGAACGGGGAAATTTATAGTACGAAGTGCCTGACAGAAGTTGCGACGTTCATCAAGAAACACCATAAGCGCGAAGACACGGTGTTCTGGCCAGATTTGACGTCGGTCAACTACTCGAAGCGATCGTTGGAGGAGATGGAGCGGCTGAATATCGATGTGGTACCGAAGTCGGCGAATCCGCCCAATGTCCCCCACCTGCTTCCCATCGAGAATTTCTGGACAAACTTGAAGCGCAAGACCTATTTCAACAATTTTGTCGCGAAAGGCTGCACGCAAGGACGTAATATTTTTTTGTGAGGAAGCTAACATGATGACCTTCCATGGGAAATTTATCCAACTCAATTATCTGTCATAGTTTTTTTCATCACCATCTGAAATAGTTTTTTTTCATCGCCATCTAAAAAAATTTTTTTTACCGCAAACGTGAGCTGTCAAATTATCGATACTTATCGATAATATCGATAAAAGTCCCGGAATTTTCGATTGTTATCGATGTCCGTTTTGGGCGATATTTCCCATCACTAGAGCACACTCAGCCCCGGAAACGGAAAACTAGTTGCGACGCTGTTATGATAATCGGATATACACAGACGCAGACTTGTCAAAGTGACAGCTCGTCAAACGCAAAAAATAACTGAGGGGTAAACGTCTAACGGGGAGTAGGACTGTGAACGTAGGGTTGCTACACAATATATGACCTTATCCGCAAGAAACTGAGAGATGGCGGAAACTTTTTTTACAGACATTCCACATTCAACGGTACGTTTAGCCGCGGTCATCTGTTCATTGGTCCGAGTTTACCTTTGCGTTTTTCTGATATAAACACGAAGCATCTAGATTTTTCAATGGAAATTAACACAACTTTTTCACCATCACCATGGGCCCAACATACATATTATTGAAAATACCTAAATATTTCGAGAAAATCATTTAAACAATTACTAACCTTTGATGATTTCTGTTGGTTAGTTGTCTGAGTACAGATATTTGCAGGAAAACCGTTATAAAGTACTGTTTACACTAGAAAAAAACCTTATTTTTTGTAGGTAAAAAATAACAACACCGCCATAAATGTACACGTATTTTTTGTTTTTGTTTATTATTTTGACTGTTTGACTGTTCCATGTCACATACTTTGTCTCGAATAGCTTCTAGTGCCTCTAAGATAAGGTGCCAAAGAAGTTTGTACTATTTTTCTACGTAATAGTCGTAATTTAAACGGGTGTCCATTTTACCACCCCATTTTAATTTACCAATAATTCCCCTACAATGTTTGTCAAGTGAAGGTGCCTAGCAGGGCGACACCTTCACTTTGCAAACATGCGACACATTCGGAGATAGCTCACACTCGTTATCCTATGGTTTCGGCATTCGATTCAATTACAAGCTAAATTCCGTTCAAGTTTGATTTCTACGAAATCTTTAGTCGCACCCGCCCCTATCTTAAGTGCTTTTACACTCCTAATGAGACAACGCATACTCGATAAGAACGCAGCTCGTGATGTCGAACTCAAGTTGAAAGTGGCCAATGAAAGCGACAGTCTTTTAATACTTGAAACCCATGTCAACTAAATCGTATTATCACTCATTAAGCTAGGCTATTCAAAGCCATAATTGGAATGATCCCATTATCGTACGGAAGTAAACATCATTTGTTTGTAATACATGTAGCAAACTTTTATTATAACTATCCCGATGGCGGGTTATTGCAATTCTAGTTTTACAAGGTAAGTGTTTGTCCAAGACACTCATCGAACATACTCACCGTATCATCGCATATCTTATCAGTAGCGATTCTCGAGAGCACGCTCCGTAGTTGCAGATGCGGTAACCTCTGTAGTAGTTGACGCAATTGGGATTGCCGTGATGTTACCCAGTGTTGTGTCATTAACTTGTACTGTTGAAGTCATATTTCGTTGAAAAACTGCAACTCCAACTTTATCCGTCGCTAGCTTGACGCGTCCAGAAGAGGAACCGCCTTTTCGGTCCTTGAACACAGAAAAAACGAAAGAATCAAGCTCTGCACAGTTAAGCACCGGGTTGCTTTCAATGTTGGTCTTCCGCATAAGATAGACCGGCGAATGACCGATTGCATCTGAGTTGCGACAAATAATGCCTGATAAACGAGTATTGTAGATTTGTTCTAGTTGATCTGTTTGAAACAAAAAAATGGCAAGCTTAGTTGTGGAAAGTGTACACAAGAGAAACCCTACCATTCGTGAATCGCTGCGGTCCTCTTCTACGTTCATACCAAAATGAATCACCTTGTTTCAAACGTACAAACTGATCGCCTAGCAGGCACGTTAACAGCGGACCAGCTATACCGCCCTTGATAGGAGGTTCACTAAGAGCACCAGAATACATGTCCACGTTTTCCGGATCTTTGTATATATGTTGCATCAGCTTTAATGAATTTGAATCGACGGCTTCTGCCAGCTGAGACCATGTATTAACTGGAGGCAATCGACAGTGTTTTCTCCAGTGCGGGTAAGAAGGTAGCCCATGGTCTCGACCTCGTTGAATATTTAACGATACCAGATCCAAACCACATGGCCTATCATGCAGCAAATCTTGTGGTTTTTCGAAAAGATGCTCGGTCAGTTCAGTGGTGAAGTACTGATCGTATTTGCCCAAAGGTGTACTCATTGCCCCACCAATAGCATCATCCAATCCTGTCCGACCGTACAAAGAGTAAGGATTGAAAAGCATCTTGTGCAATTCTACACCACCGATTGAGGACGTCGGATCATTCGTTTTTTTCATTAGGCCCTGTCAAACAAAAAAAAAAGATATATTGGAAGCTAAACGATAGAAAATTATGTGAACTAACGCACTGGCAAAAGCGTATGGGCAAACCGGAATGCGGCCGCTGCAAAAACATTTGCTATCGATGGATCAACCGTCGAATTGTACGTATCGCGATCGCTTTCCCGGTCTGGCAGCAATCCTATCTTTTCGCTAATTCCTTCACCAATTATCACGGGCACAAACTCGTTATATGTTATATGCTGCATTTGGGCAGCTAATATCCGACGAGCTTCTTGAAACAAGCGCTCGTCATTCCATTCTGGATTAACCTTCTTCAATTCAGTAGCCAAACTGTTATGATGCCTCGCCCAGATTAGATGCATCGAGGTTAGGTGCAGATTCTCATTGGCCCGTGGGTCACCTGACTCGAAACAATACTTCCCAGCGGCATTCATCTGTTCCTCATTGCAACCGTCTCTAACATCTGTAGAAACTGGCAACAGTTCTCGACCATCTGGTGTAGTCAACATTCGTAATTTTCCATCTATTCCACTACGCAATTGTTTGGTTTTCTCTTCATCTGAACCATATACTACAGAACCATCGATGAACGCCGTTGCTTGATTAAGCTGCTGGCGCGGTCCGAAGTGCCCAGTCGGAGCAGGGATTGATCTGACAAAATTCATACATGTTACATTATATTCGTGATAGTATGGATCACCTGGACCCAGCGGCACAGGATAACACTCTGGATGAAGTGGTTGACTTCGATCACAGCATTCTATTGCTTTACCGCCGACTCCCTGATTTAGTGCAGTTGAGGTGATATCATGGTCCAGAAACTGGCCCCAAACGGCAAGCATAACAGTAAAATTTGGATCGCTATGATAAGAAGGTCGATGAATCTGCAATGATACCTGCCGGGCGCTAGCAAGTTCTCTGCCGTCAGCAGTAGCACGTGGACTAGATACTCCGTCCGCGTAATCCGGGGTTAGCTGACGGCGGAACGGTAACATAGTTACCCCATAGAGAAAGGGAAACTTCTTGTTGTTACAAGTTCCATTGATAGTACGAAATTTAGCATTAAAGTCACATTTTTGTGTAATATTCTGATGAGGTACTTTAATGAACGGTCCATTGCCGATACTCCACCGACGGTGGCGTTTTTTGACGTTGAATTTTCTCGCAACAGCTTTTGTAGCTTTATTCTCGACGTAACCAATCTTCGCCGCTAGACGAGCAGCAACAGTCGTGCCCACGGCTCTTTGGTGCCGATATGTCGGCGAGTTGACTGGAGGTGCCGTTAAGGCCTCTTCAAGCAATTCTTTGTCACCCAGAGCTCTTTCGCCCTCGGATATCGCATCAGTCGCATCCTGCTCGGTAACATTCGGGGCATCCCAATTTGGAACCGGCTCATCTGTTCAAGTAACCAGTTTGATTTAGGATCTTGAATTGTTAAGCATGATTGGTGCAAGACTTACCATCTATAGGAAAACTAATGAGATTGAGCAAGTCTGGGAAGTCTGCTGTTATAGTAACATTTGTACTGTTCGAAGAGTCTGATTTCAAGTCCTGCAGTATAATATAACTGATGCTTATAGTTATTCCAATAATAAATGCTCCCCTGCAAGTGTGTTAATCCTATATTAACGGCACGTAATTCCTATATTCTGCTATACTACTTACAAAATGGCGGAACAGATCCAGCACTGAAATGTTTTCACCTGCCGCTCCCGCAGCGTCTCGTGTCCTTTTATTTGTTGAACGTATGATGGAGTATTATCGATGTCCAACAGATGCGGAGCAGGAACCGATGTTAGCGGTGTTCGTTCGTCGGTCATTGCTGAAAGTATCGTAAATTGGCTTCAATGATTCCGAAACGGGCTCGTTCGAAGCAGATGGGTGAAACCTTTGATGTTCAAGATTAGGGAGCGCGCAATTTGTAGGTTTATTTTTTTTTTCTCCTTACTAACTTCACCAACACTATTCCTTTGAAGTTTTAATAAATAACTAATTCTTTAAGTTATCATCTGCTTTATTTGCATTTGTTCTTTACTATATTGACCAGTAGATCAATGTGAAGTAACTGACTGCCGAGGATCGACTGAATAAGAAACCGCTAATAAACTGGTCAGGGAGTGCGGTTTCACTAGCAGTACGGCGAAACTTGATATTCATTTGGTTTCTCACTCACCTGCCAGTCGGTCTGTAGAGACTATCTGAAACAAAACGAAACTTGTACGGGTTTTAGCTTCTCCGTTTCACAATCCTTGTTACTCGCAAGAAAAACATATTTTGCTCAAAATTAAAGAAAAAAGTAGAAGAAATTTGGAGTCAAAATCAAATGCTTTTCGAAAACTCCTTATAGCTTTGCATTTCTATCTCACAACCATACTACTGAATAAGAAAGTCGTCGATACGAAGTAATTTCTAAGGATTCCCCGTGTCGGTTTCGCTATACCATACTAGCGGACCAAAGAGATTGTACTTCGCATGAATGGAAGTGTTTCTCGTTTCATGTACAGTTTGGATCGCATAATCTGAGTTGGAACAGTATGTTTGCATATACGCAAAGGATATTAGTATGGGTTGAACTCAAGCGCGTAGTGGAACAAGTGAGAAACATTATGAAGCATATGTGCAGTTGCTCCAATAAAATGCTACATTCGAGTAACTAATGTTTCAAAGAATGTTATTGTCAACATATTCAAATTCAAAACAATGTATTTCAAGAAACATTAACAATATAAACTAACAATTAGGCCGTTGCAAATTTCATTTTCATTTTATGTCAACCCCCCCCCCCCCCCCCTTCAAAAATCTTGAATATTGGAAGGGGAAGAAAAAAAAGCTTAAACCGTTTTGTTCATTTGATTGGTTTTCGACAGCATAAATGCTTTATTTAGCAACAAACAAGTCCAGTGACAGCGAGAGTGTCGTCAAAAGGCAAGCAAAATAAATAATAATAACAACTAAGTGTTATTTTTCAACATTTATTTGAGTGCAAGTTACAAAGAACATAACTTGCACACAAACTTTGATCAAAGATATTTCTTTTTTTTTCGTCTCGGTGTTATTTATTTTTTGACACCCCCTTTGCTAACTTTGATAACCTTGGACATATAAAGAATTCGAAATTTGTATCAGCCTTACGAATTACGAATAACGATAAGTAATTCTAAAACCCCTGAAGTTTTTATTGTATAATTGTATAATTAATTGGTATACTACACTTAGTTTCTTTGATGCAGACGTATGTTGTATGGTTTATCGTGGATAAATCAAGTTAACCAATTCCCGGCGGGTGATGCAATATGGCACATCTAAACTTTAATTGTAGCTTAACAATTATACTCGCAGTTTCAAACAACGAAACTATTTAATACGGTTAGAGAACAGATCGGTCTACAATATGCAATACATTTTGTGTCAATTGTGCATGTAGGGTAGGGAACATATTTTAAGCAGCTTCAAGAGTCGCCTGTGTATTGAGACGAAATACTTGGAATCTGTAAGGTAAAATACAAACATGAGTATATCGATTTGTTCTCTATCTTTTTCTCTGTTAGCACTTGTTTTCAAATGCTAAAACTGATTTAGCAAGCTTTAACAATAATCAATTAAAGTTCCGTATCGAGGGACACTATTCCAATCACCTTTTTAAGCAGAGTGAATAGATAGAGTGACGCAGAGTCTGAAACCAGAAAAACCAAACGAACCGTCAAACGCAGTACCTAACGAGCAAAGTAAACAAACATTGCTGTTCGCTAGATTTGTTGGAAAAAGTATTGTAATCATTAAAAAAAAAGTTTTTCATAAATTGAATTTTTCTTTTCATTTTGTTTATTTGATTGAATCGTTTCCTGGTAACAATTAGACAAAAGTACGAAAAAAAACACATAAACACACATAAAGTAAAACAAACCTCTTCCATGCAATCGTCCTGGTTTGTGTCACTGAAATCCGGCACAATTTGAAAAACCGGGAGCACACCCGGCATAGCTCTTAGCCTCCCGCCGGGTGTGGCCACGTACAGGTCTTGCTCGTAATTCATTTTATCTATCTCTATCGAACTTTATCAAACGAACTTGTTTTAAATTTAAATACAATAACTATCTATTCACTCTGACAATAACAACACACCGCACGCGCAAAACGAGGACATACGAAGAAGACATGCTCAGCAGTCTCTTCCGCATCCAGGCACTCGGGGCACATGGGGGACTCCGCATGCCCGAACCTGTATAGGTACTGCCTGAAGCAACCATGACCCGACAGAATCTGTGTCAGGTGGAAGTTGACTTCTCCATGGCGTCTCCTGACCCACCCGGATACCACCGGAATAAGTCGGTGCGTCCATCTACCTTTCGTGGAGTTGGACCATTCCTGCTGCTATCAGATCATCGATAGTGATCTTCTGGTACCTCGTATGCCCCTTGTGTCACGTTGGTCGAAGCACTCTCTGTCCTTCCTAATGGTTATGCTGATAGGCATCATGCCGAACAGGACACAAATTGCGTCGTATGACACTGTACGGAACGCACTCACAACCCTCAGGCACATAAGCCTGTAGGTACTTTCCAGTTTGCCACGATAACTGTTAGTACCTAGCGCTTTGGATCACACTCGCCCACCATACCTAAGTATGGACGAAACCACGCTGGCAAGAAGTTTACGCTTGCTGCCATTCACCGCTGAGCAGTTCGACATCATTCGAGATAGTGCTGCAATAGCAGTTGAAGCCCTCTTGCAAGCATAGTTGACGTGTCTCTTATATGTGAGCTTATCGTCAACCATAACCCCCAAAAGCTTCAAAGATCGCTTTGAGGTGATGGTGCAGTCTCCGACTCTGACCACCGCTCTGTTTTGCGGTTATTCACAACCGTTACCTCCGTCTTATGGTGCGCTAACTCCAGTTTCCTGGAGTGCATCCAGTCTTCGACCTTGCGTATACAGTGCACGGCCGTCAACTCGACCTCCTCGATCGACTCGCCGTAGAACTCTAGCGTTATGTCGTTTGCAAAGCCGACGATCACAATTCCTACAGGGAACTTGAGTTTCAACACCCCGTCATACATGACATTCCACAACACCGGTCTCAGGATAGAACCTTGCGGAACTCCTGCGGTAATTGGGACGCACTTCTGACCCTCCTCCGTGTTGTAAACAAGTACTCGGTTCTGGAAGTAGTTTTCCAGAATCTTGTACAGCGACACCGGTACATGGATGCTCCTGAGGGCAAGCGCTATGGAGTCCCAACTGGCGCTATTGAACGCATTCTTCACGTCAAGCGTGACGATTGCGCAATAGCGTATGCCCCTTCTCTTGCGCTGGAGTACTACCTCCGCCGTCTTGGTGACGGAGAGGATAGCATCCAGCGTGGACCTGCCCTTCCGGAAACCAAACTGGTTACTTGCCAGACCGTTTACACCCTCCGTGTACCTCACCAGTCTGTTGAGGATAATCCTCTCAAGCACCTTGCCCGCAGTGTCCAGCAGGCAGATAGTCCTGTATGCTGATGGGTCCCCTGGCGGTTTCCCGGCTTTCGGCAGTAAGACCAAACTCTGCCCTGTTCACCTGTCCGAGAAGAGGCAGTCATCCAGGCACCTCTGCATGACTGCCTGAAACAACCCGGGGGCCGTTTTAATCGCCAGCTTGATTGCCAGGTTAGGGATTCCATCCGGTCCCGGTGCCTTGCTCACCTTTAGGGAGTTGGCGATCACGATGAGTTCCTCGTTCGTAACCCTTACCTCTCCCTCGATCTCGACACGGCTGTCGTCGCTCATGGATTGGATGTTCGGCAGGTTGGCCGACCATCCCTGGTCTGTGTCTGAGATACTGGAACGTCGGACATGAGACTCGACTGCCGGAGGCCAAGGGCTAGGCTCGTGGCGTGGAAAGAGTCCCCCGATGATACGCTCCAGCATCGCTGGTGATCGCTCTGCAGGCGCCAGCGTGCCTTGGGTCTTGGCCATAACGATCCTATAGGCGTTACCCCACGGGTTCGTATTGGCACTCGCGCACAATCTATCGAAGCAGGCCCTCTTGCTGGCCTTAATCGCACTCTTTAGCGCCGATCTTGCAGAACCGAATGCTGCGCGGCGCTCAATCCTCTGTTCGTCTGTTCGCGCGCGCTGCATCCTCCGTCTTGCACGGAGGCACGCACTGCGGAGGTCCGCTATCGCATCGGTCCACCAGTAAGCCGGTGGCTTCCCATTTCTAGGTTGGCGGGTCCTAGGCATGGTGGCGTCGCACGCCCGCGATAGTACGGCAACTAATCGGTCAGCAGTCGGGCGGAGCCAACTGCCTCCATTGCACTCTCTTTCCATTGCTTCTTCGAATACCTCGGAATTGAAATGCGATGTCTTCCAGCCGCGGACGGTGTGAGTGTTGGTTCTACCCATCACTCGCCTCCTCGCGTTGTTTCCTATACTATAGCAAACTGGTGGTCGCTATTGGTGTAACTATCGTCTATCCTCCAGTTCGTGATCAGTTCTGGGCTGGAGAACGTCACATCGATGATCGACTCCGCACCATTTCTGCTAAATGTACATTTGGTCCCAACGTTGGCATGATCTAAGTTGAGCCTTGCCAAATCCTCCAACAGGATCTGACCTCTCTGGCTCGTAGTGCGACTTCCCCACTCAACAGCCTAAGCGTTGAAATCGCCCGCCACCACAGAGGGCGTTAGGCCCGTTAGCACCATGGATAGCTGGTCGATCACTTGAGTGGACCTTTCGGTGGACCAATGTGGCGAAGCATAGACACTGCAGTAGAACACTCCGTTCACCTTGGCAACCGCGTACCCTTCGTTTGAGGTGGAAACAACCTCCTGAACCGGGAATCTGCTTGTCGTCCATACGGCCGCCATACTGGACCTATCCGCAACCCAGTTACCGTTTCCAGGAGGAATGCTGTAGGGGTCCGATACGATGGCGATGTCCGACAGCGACTCAGTGACTGCTTGGTATAGTAGCTACTGAGCCGCATAGCATTGGTTCAGGTTCAGTTGCGTTACTCTTATGCGCGTGGTTTCGCAGCCGACTTACCAGCTGGGCACCTGGGGCCTCCTATAAAGTGTTTGGCGTCCCGTTTTCCGGAACACACCATGCACTTGGGAGACTCCCTGCAATCCTTCGCTTTATGGCCTGCACCACCGCAACGCCTGCATAACTGGCTCCTGTCGGGCCCCTTGCAGGTCCAGGACTTATGTTCTCCTTCGAAGCACCGGGAGCAAACGTCCGGTTGTTGGAGTATGCCCAGAGGGCATACTGACCAGCCAACCTTCCTTGCCTTCCTTTAGTGCCAGAATTGCATCTGCCGATGCTAACCGGAAGGTGGCTACCTGGGTCCCTGCTGGACACTTTCGGAGGCGGATTGACGCAGAGGCCACCTCCACCCCACACTTCTCTTTGAGGGCTTGTGCAACGTCGCACCCCTCGGTGATTTCATCCAGGTTTTTAAGCTGGAGAGTCACCTCCGAGGCGAGTGCCCGAATCTGCACCTCTTTGTCAAGCACCTGCTCGGCTACCGCCTTGTAGGAAGCGCCCTTGTTCTTCGCATCCTTTCGGAGCTCAAGAATCATTACGCCAGTGCGAGTACGACGGATGGTCCGCACATCCGCCCCTAAATCCTTGAGCTGAGTTTCACTCCTCATTTTCTTCAAGACTTCTGCGTACTTAGACCCGCCAGTCTTGAGTATGAGGGCGTCCCCCCTGCTCCTCGCCTTTTTGATATTTGGTGAACGTTTTGCCGCCGCTTCATCCTGACGCTTTTTACCCTCCTTGCGCCCCTTTCCTACTACGGTAACCCATGGATTTTCCGCAGTCGCCGCTCCGGTCGATGTTCCGGCCTTTGAGCCTGTTGGTGTGCTAGATCGTGAGGCTATCTCCACCAACCGCTTCTTCACATTATCGGGGGCCGCTTCCCCCGGGGACTGCCTCGTTCGCTTACCAACCTGCCCCGTAGAACAGATCGTGGCGAATGAGGGCATGAGGGCATCAGTCTGAACCAGCTTGGATTCAGTCGCCCTCCTGGTCCTTGCCCCCTTTTCGGAGGCTTCAACCTGAGCCACAAGTTCGGCGTGCTCCTTTTGAGCTTCGTCGATGGTAGTCCGAAGCAGGAGGAGGCCCTGCTTCAGATCCCTGGACATATTGCTCCTATTCGCCGCGAACTCGATGATAGCATCGAGCTGTTCGGAAAGCGCTGCCATCCTAGGCCGCTTGTCCCTGCTCTTTTAGATGGCCTTGACTAGCAAGGGACCATCGAACGTTCTATCCGGTGTGGAAACTGGCGTGTTAGCCTTTCCGCCACCGGGTTTCACGGCATCCGTCTCCGCCTTTTTCTGCGGAGACCGCTGGATGTCATCTCGCGCGAAGGGATTTGGTAGTCCCTCCGCACTCGTCTCTTTTGTTTTTTGGTTCAACATTTTGATTTAAATGGGTCCCCCTTCCAGCCGCTATCCTTGTCCATGTTGGAGTAGTCGCCTATGTGGACCCATGGTGGGCTATGCCGGAGCAGTGAGGTCATGGCTAGGGTAAGCAATCATAGCGCCTTATGAGCAACTATGACTCCACCGACCGGCGCAAGTCAGGAACAACCATCTCAACAATCTGATCCTACTCCTGCCTGATTCCCATCAGGCAATGGACTCGGAACGTACTGAAAGGCCTGCCAGGTTTTACGGGACGGAGACCCCTGCACCGGGTATCGCCTCGCCGTTTCAAGCTATTGTCACACGACTTTACTGAGAGAACTCGATGCAGGTGCCAGCCCGAGGACGTGGTACCATTACGAAATCCAACTCATATCCATTCACTACGTTGCCAGTTGCCATAATTGGGACCTAACTGGCATCAGTCCCAATGGGCGAGTTAGTGCATTTGGGTGATGGGAGCGGCTCTATTCGCTCCGTCAGAGGTGCTTCCGGGTACTTGTGGCTTTTGCGAGGAATCGACTGTCCCTGGTTCGACCCTCACCACCCCTAGGCTACCTCCCGCTGCTGGTCCGGGACTGTTAAAAGCTGTCAGTGGTCGCACATGTATTGTGTGTCCTCAACGATCGCCACACGTCGACCCGTGGTGGCATGCAGCTCTGCCGTGTGTGTGTATGGATGTAACGCTCTCCCAATCACTCGATTTTCTCAGAGATGGCTGGACCGATTTTCATGGAATTAATTGCAGTTGTCCCATAAGACCCTATTGAATTTTATTCAATCGGATTTTCAGTTTCGAGGTTATGTATCAAAATGTGAAAATCACAAAACTTCATTATCTCATAAACTACACAAAATAGGTATCAAAAGAACGGGCTTGTTTTTTGAAACCATTTGTAAAAAAAATTTATAATGATTGAACATGTAGTTCAAAAGTTATGCAATGAAACGTGTTTCAAACTCACTCACTTTTCTCAGTGATGACTGGACCGACTTTCGCAAAATTAGTGCCACATGGAAGGTCTTATTGCCCCATGAGACCCTATTGAATTTTATTGTTATTGGACTTTAACTTTGTCCGTTATGTATAATAATGAGAAATCAGGCAATGACAAGAAACATGGTTTAAGACTGCTTGAACTCACCCACTTTTCTCAGAGATGGATGGACCGACTTTCACAAAATAAGTTGCAATAGAAAGGTCTAGTTGCCTGATTAGACCCTATTGAATTTTTTTAAAATCGGACTGTAACTTTGTCAGTTATGTATGTAGTTATGTAAAAGTTATGAAACTCCATTATCTCAGAAACTACACAACCGATTTGAACAAAATAGGTATCAAATGAACGGACGGTCTTGAAAACCCCTAATAACGAATTTTATGAAGATTGCACATCTAGTTCGAATGTTATGAAAAAAACGTGTTCAGAAGACTTTTTTAAATTCACTCGTTTTGCCAAAGAAGGCATGACTAATTTCAACAATCTTAGTTTTTAATTGAAGGTTTAGTTGCTTCATTGGTACCCATTTCATTTAATTATAACACTGGTTGACAAAATCGAAAAAAATGCTGCTCCAAAGCTCACAATAGTTGCCCTAGAGAGAAAAAAATTCACAGGAAAAGCTATAATTTTTCATTTTTTCTTAGTTAGACCTTCCAGGCCACACTTGTGTTGGCCAGTGTAATCGGACTTTTATTTTAACCATTATGAAAGTCTATTCACTCAAAGATTACACGATTTATTTGTAGAAAACAGGTGTCAAACGAACAGGTTGTTCCTCATACTTACAATGAATCGAAACCCAAAGGCTGTTTAAAACTAGCTGCTTTGATCAAAGTTCGAAAATTAGGAATCATTATGATAGAACAACTATTTATCTAGTACAAATATTACGTCAAATTTCGAATACTATGCTCCAATTATTCCTTCAAATACAACATCAATATTCTAAATTCCAAAGAGTGGATATACCTTTATTGGATTATATTTGGCAATTGAAGGATGTTTTCCCGAAACAGGAAGTCGCAAATTCGGATTTCAAAATGAAGTATGGAGTTGATTCCTGGCCTCTGAGCATCATCCCGGGTACTGAAAAACTCACATTGCGTCATGTTTGTCCCTTTTAGACTGGTTTCCAGAAACCGGAAGCTACTGTCTAGTAATTTCAAATGGTGTCTGAAGATGATTTCTTGCCTCCGGGTATCATACCGCTAACCCAAATTGGATTGGATGATATTTGTCACTTTAGGCTGTTAATCGGAAACTGTCACCATCATCGCCATCGAAATACCCAGATTAGGCAGGTCGGTAATTTTATGATGGATTATATTATTTTATGATTATTAGGCAACCAGAAGTGGTCATCTGGATTAAAAATGGGGTTTAAAGTCGGACTCTGGCAAGTTTCAAGAACCCATATTGATTGGTATTTGTCCATTCATTGGATGCCCATCAGAGACGATCAGTAATATCAACTGCGTTAAAGAATTTCATTTTCCCTGATAAGATCATTCAAATTAATGTATAAGGGACAACATTTAATTATAAATTATTTGAAATCTACTGATTAAAGTTGACATAAACAATCTAAATATTTATAGGCAGTATATGAGTACAAATCGATTATACCACGATCAAAACAAAATCGCATCATATATTTGAAAGAGTTTAATGTTATTTGCATGTATATGTGTTAATGTATGTTCTTATGTGTGTGAATGTTATATTTTAATTGTTCGGTATTTTTGTGCTGTTGGCTACCAAAAATTTGTTGTTTAGAATGAATAACAAATCCAGCAGAAATTTTCAAGGTGTATTTTTTAGGTGTTGGTGTAAATCTATTTTAACAAATGATAAGTTCGAATGAGAAAGGCTGGGTCTCACTGCTAGGTAGATTAATTTAGGGTTTTTCAATGGAGCTTCAACCGTTGAAGGTGTGGTGGACAAATAGTGCTCACTATCCTATTTGGGGATACTGAATGTAACATTGTAGCTCAATAGTTTAAGTCATTCAATTTAGTACAGTACTGACTGATAAAAGATATTATCACGAACAGTTACCATACTTCATTAAGTACAGTTAAAATCCTTACCGCTTCAGCAATGGTTTTCGATTATGCGGGTGCCTGATAACTCACTTTTTGACATTTTGCATAAGAATACCAAACTGAGTAGATCCTAATCAGATTAAAGTTAAAATAAAGCAGCGTGTAACTACTATTCAATCAGTTCAAACATTATTGTTATGAATCTTTGGCGCAGATTTTTGCAGACTTTTTTCTGTGTGAGCACAGTTTTTCGAAGTTGGAATAAATAATAATTAGGTATTTATTATTTATTGTTTTCGGATTTTGAGCAGATTTTCCCCCTTTTCTAGCAGTTGCAGCCGTTTAGAAAAAAAAAATCTGGCATCTCTGTAAAGACCGCAAAACGCCTCAAAACAAAATTAAAAAATAACCTCGCATGCATGTTAGCTGCCGGCCAACTTGAACGTTTATAATTGCGTAAAAAAGTAATATTGTAAAATTCTGTAAGTTTGTCGAGTTTATAACAACAGTGATAATGGATAAATCATTCGGTTCTGTTTTTGGAGTCCCCAAAAACATTTCCCGCTCACGGCCATCGCTAAGTGGTTCACTATTTTCGACCGGGGGACGTAAACATTCCGGTCTTCCTGGCGGATCAACCGGCCGCATAGGGTCCGCGTAAGTTGTTTTTGGCTTAAAGCACATTCTTTCTAATAAAATTCGATATTACTATTTGCAGCCGCTATAGTTTATCTACTCGCTCGAATATCTCCACTTTGCAAGTGGTTGCGAAATCTGACTATAATATCTTAGAATGTTATGGCTTACCTCTTCCGGTGCAAGTCAACGAAATACTTGCCTTTGCCGAGCGAACTGCAGCCGTGTCCATCAACTACAGTCCAATCGGGTGGGCTTGGCTAGTGCACGGACGTCGGTTACTTATCTGGCAATATCGAGAAAGCCACTTGAAAGCTATGTCTTCAGCTTCGGGAGCCATGGACAACCTTCCGACACCCAGGAGAGCACTAGCTAGTCAGTGTAGACAACTAACTCTCCCACACTGTGACATAGGCCACAAGGCGACACTAGTGTCGGTATTTATTTGTGAAGGCCATCAGATGGCATCTTGCTTAGCTGTGTCTCCCGCTGGTGATGTTCGCTATTGGCCGTCTATAGCACACGACGGATCATCCATCGATGAATGTAACATTTTAGAAGGGCAGGAATTTGAGGAGCTTGTAAGCCTAAGCAGCGGAAACTATTTATTGGTGACAACCACTTGCAGCCTGGTGCAATTACAAATTCAGTTACAGGGTGGAAGGCAAACCATCATTTCAAGACAAGTGAAACCACCATCTGGATTTTTTGGTGGCATCGGCAAAAAGTTTGCTTCAATTATAATTGGAATGCACAGTACCCAAGAACGTGAGAATGTTAGTAGAATTTGCTTAATCCTTTATGTAAATTATATAATTTTAAGAATGTATACATATATTTTGCCATTCTATGTGTAGTAAATTTACGGTGTTTACGGTAGAATATAACGCCTGTACCTATTTCCGATGAAAGTAACGAATATTACGTGTCTTTAAAATTCTCGTTACAGAAACTTGTCAGAATTAGCAGCGAAAAAATATCTAATCATGAGTGGCATATTACTTTGCTAGCTGACAAATGGATTCAGCGATGGGCCTTCGGCCCAAGCGGAACGAACGAGCGATTTTTGTGTGAAGATGCGGAAATCATGCGCAAGATCCGAGATTTCTTTTTGCATAAACTGTGGAGTGGAATGCGAGGAGACAGCAGCGAAATCGAACTGTGGACGCTGGATATGCAATCAACGGATCGCGGAGTAATTATACTAGCCGCAGGTTGCAATTTGCAGCGCACGCCGCAGATACACTATGCCCTGTTGACGTTCGTGTATATTGAATGCGAAGGAATGATCCTTAAAGAAAATGCAATTTTAAAGTACAAAGGTTTCTATAACCGAGACCGAGAAGAAGAATGTCTCGAATTTAAATTCGTGGCAAATAGAGCCATAGCATATGTCTATAATGACAAGGTCATATTCCCGGTTATGTTGGACAGACACGCGGGAAGTTCTGCGAACAGCGAAAGCAGCAGTCCATCAGAAGAGTTAGAAAAAATAGAGTTCAACGTTCAAGACGATTGTATTTTGGCAGCCAACTGCTTCCAGAACATGGCCCTCTTTTTCTCTAAAATCCACGGAATGGTTATCGTTACGCCATCAGATTTTGAACCAAACAGTGAGGTGTTCAACTCATCTGTTTCATCCGATGTATTCAATCCTAATGTTTCGGTCAATGATACTGTCTTTATAAATCAATCAATTTTTGCTCCAGCAACAACCAATGCCGGAAACCTTATAATGTATGATTTAGATCCAGAAGAAATCGGAAATATCGATAAAGACTCTGTCAGCCAACTGAAGGCTGCTTTCATTTACCATATCAAGCGAAATAATACTGCCTCGAACGACATCATCAACTCAATTCTCCAAAATGTTGAAGGAAAATCGTTAGACAGTGAGTTGGATCATATAGTGCTTAAAATTGCTGAAGATCTCGCTGAAGATATTCCAGCAGCCGATCCTCGCTGGGAGGTAACGTCAAAACATGCCCTCGGTTCGTCTACCTCAATGCAAATTGTTCAGCAGTTGCGAGAAAAAAATATAGCCTTAATACAGTTCCTTGAGTTTCTGCATTCCTCCACTCTTTGGGACAAACTTACTGCTATCAGCTCAGGTGATACTATTCGCCCCACGGCTCACATTCTATCGGATATTGCAGAGAAAATTGTTGCAGCAATCGCCATTAAATGTCTTCACAACAACCATGCTCGCATTATAGATGAAGCTATCGATATTGTTTCGATGGATGGAAATCGTGTGCCTCCATCTCCAAATTTGACAAATCAAGATCTGTTTTATGTGCAGACTAGTCGAATACATGAAATCTTCAAAGTCTTTGCCGAACTTGTAGAGAACTATATCAAACAGGAGTTATCAACGATTCAGGTGCAAACTGCGTTAGTAGAAGTTAACACAATTACGGTAACTGTGCTACAAGAAGTAATGAAGTTTCGCGAGTCGAAAACTGACCTGTTTGTTGTGCGAAATGAACCGAACCATTACGAGTATGTCCCGTGGACTGCGTCGTCAGGAAAGTACGGTTTAAAGGATATTCTGCTACATATGATCGGCTGTACGCTAAAATATGGTATCAAAGGTAGCGGCGAACCAGAGTTTCGCATTAAACATTTTAAACAGATGACCGAACTAATTGATTTTGTGCTGGATGGAAGGAAAAAATATCTAGAAAGTATTCAGGATGAGGGCAAACGTGCGGTTTTGCAGCAGCAGTACGAATCGCAGAGGAGTGATTTAATATTTCCTCTAGGTGAGTTGCCGTTAAAGAGATATGAAGTTAATGAAATACTGAATGTCTATTTTCATGATAATTTTGCCAAGTACGTTTGAAAATATTTAACTTACTTCCAGTTGATTCTGAACAATACGAACTGGCAGCTAAACTGGCCGAAAAATATTTGGATTTCCAGATTCTAGTTGTCATCTGCGACAAAACAAACAACCAGGCACGATTGGACGACTACATCGAACGCTACAAGGAGGAAGACTTTTCACAATTTGCTATAAGCTGGCATATGCGGCAGAACAAGCAGGGTGATATCTTCCAGAGGTTCAAGGGCAATCAGGCAGAGTTGGCACGATTCCTCTGTGATCACCCTTCCCTAGCATGGATCCAGTTAGTGTTCAACGGAGAACTAGCTCAGGCCGCTGAAGTGCTACTGAATCTAGCACAGCACGAAAAAGAACTACTCAGCCGAAAACGGGTCATGCTTTCACTTTCAAAGCTATGCGCCCTGGCAGCAGAAGGCGACTTTAGTTCCCAGATAGCGGAGATCAACTCCGAAGCAAAGTTGCTAGATCTACAAGAACAAATTCCACTAGAAATTCTGAATATCTACGGCTATGATACTAGAAATGCGAAGGTGCTTACACCGGAAGAAATAGTTGATGTATTGCATGAATATTTTTCTGGCTTTGTTCGGTCATTTGATATTCTTATTTGTCTTTTATTTTTCAGTTATTCATAGCCGATGAATACAACAAGTCATCCGAAGCCGAATTTCGCAAAGCCCTCGAGCTATTGGACTTTGTAGAAGAACCTATGGAGGTCAGACACAAAATCTGGTGTGCAGCAATTATGCGGGACAGCTGGGACAGCTATAATCGCAATGCTCCGCTGGACACAATGCAAAACATGATGTTCTTCCGCTTAATTGATCTGTGCTTCATTTTGGACGGTGAATTGGAAAATTTCCTACCTCCGGTTGAAAGCTTTCTCACAGCCCCAGAGCTAGGCGAACTAGCAGAAAGTAAATCATTTCAGTATCTGATAAAGCTAGGTTACGAACACATCTATGATTCGTACAGAAAATAAAATGATACATAAGTTGACTGTAAAACACACGCATGTATAGTAACTAATTTTACTTTCTGAAGAAACTCTGCTAAGTTAAATTTAGCTTTGAAATAAACTTTCAAATGAAAAATAAATGGTTGCAAATGGCTTAATTGGTCAATTCACATGTGAATGCAAAAAGTAGGCTGCTTGACCTGGCATTCACTTCGGATTCCGACAATGTCTATTTTATAGAACCAGCTTCAACGCAAGCATGTGGAGAAAACGCAGTCAAACCCCAAGCGAAGCCCTTCGATGTTCTGGAAAATTCATGCGGTCACAGAAAACGTGCGATGCGGTTTCATCGGATAGAATAACGACAAATTCTCCCAATAAGCGACACTGAACTGCTCATCAGATGACGTTTAGAAGGCATTAGTGGTGTGACTAAAAGTCCTGGACTAGAACTCATCCCTCAGCACTTTTTGAAACACTGTGCGTGCTAACTTTCGCTCTTTGTTAGAGAGAAAGTTTCCTGCATCTATTACACCTATTCATAACTTGGCCTTAGTAATGGGATTTCGCTTTCGAAATTCGCTTCTATGCTGCATCAGTTAGACCTTTGAAACGCTGGTTCATGGTGCTGTTAGACCCTTGATCTCACTACACTAATATACATTACACACATGTCGTACCCTACCCTTACGCGACCACTTTCGCCGGATTAATAACTCTTACAAAACACTAAGCCGGAGATGTCTTTCTGCGCACCGACGGCGTATGGAATAAAAAAAACAAAAATCCGATCCCAAAAAATTTTGGAACTTCATCAGCGAACAACGCAAGGAAACAGGATTGCCGTCGATTATGGTGTCAGCCAACGAGACTGCTGACAATGCTGCCGCTATTTGTAACTTATTTGCGAACAAATTTTCTTCAGTATTCTCCAGTGAATCACTTACCTTACCTTACCTAGCAGGCTAGAGCCGGGGTGGCTCGTGCTGTATCAAGAAGTCGTCTCCATTCTACTCGGTTCTGGGCTGTATGGCGCCATGCTCCCAGGCTTCTTATCACTCGTAGGTCACTTTCAATCTGATCAAGCCATCGTGTACGCTGTGCTCCCCTGTTTCTGGTGCCGGAGGGGTTACTGAAAAGGGTCGTTTTTACCGGGTTGTCGTCCGGCATCCTTGCGACGTGGCCGGCCCATCGAAATCTGTTAACTTTGATCAGATGTGCAATGGGGGTCTCTCCTAGCAGCGCGTGCAGCTCATGGTTCATGCGTCTACGCCATTCTCCGTTTTCAGTCTGTATTCCACCGTAGATGGTTCGCAGCACCTTCCGTTCGAAAACTCCAAGGGCGTTGAGGTCCTCTGAGAGCAGTGTTGTCATCTCTAGCCCATAGAGGACTACCGAATGAATCACTTACCGCTGAACAAATTTCGGCAGACGGAAACAACGTTCCTATTACAAACAGTTACATCGCATCTATTTACTTCGACGAAAATGCAATTCTTACTGCTGCTCGGAAGCTTAAACACTCGAGCTCTCCTGAGCCCGACGGAATTCCTGCCACTTTGTTGAAAAACTGTATTTTACGTCATCTTGTTTTATTCTTAATTGCGATAGCACACACGTTGTTCATGTTAATTTTAATAAAGTTTATTTTATTCATGTAAATCGTGTGTCGTCCCTCACCTACATATCGCAACAGTGGCGACGAGGTGTAGGAATTTTCGTGTGGAAATTTCGCGCGTTCGTTTCGAGAAAAAAGCGTTTTTTGTGGAACTAAAGACCGGGGATTAAATATGATGGCAGAACCACAGTCAGCTAACCTAACAGAGGTTGTAGTGCAGATCCTGAGCAATCAACAGGTCCTAATGCGGCAAATTTCCCAGCAATTGGCCGCTACGCAGCTTGCCGTGGCCAGTCTATCCCGTGAAGAATCGGTGCTGGATTCCCTGTCCAGTAACATGGCGGAGTTTATCTACGACAAGGAAAACGGGCATACGTTCGATGCGTGGTTTTCCCGCTATGTTGATCTTTTCGACAAAGATGCCGGCAAGCTGGATGACGCTGCAAAAGTGCGATTACTCCTGCGGAAATTAAGCCCACCTGACTTCGAGCGCTACAACAGCTTCATACTTCCGAAGCTTGCTCGAGAATTCACCTTCTCTGAGACGGTGGAAAAGCTTAAATCGCTGTTCGGTGCTACAATGTCACTATTCCGACGGCGATACAACTGCTTGCAGACCACTAAGGAGGATGGTGACGACTATTTGGCCTACTCTTGCAAGGTAAACAAAGCCTGTGTCGACATCAAGCTATCGGAGTTAACAGAGGAACAATTTAAGTGCCTTATTTATGTATGTGGCCTTAAATCCAAGCAAGAGGCGGAGACTAGAATGCGCCTTATAAACAAATTCAACGAATCGGCAGACCTGACCCTGCAACAGATTGTAGAGCAATGTAATGGCTTGGTCAATTTGAAACAGGACACCGTGATGGTCGAAGGTAGTTCATCGTCAGTGAATGCTGTTGCGTTCCCGAAGCGAACATCGTCGAAGTGGCATTCATCTTCGGATAGCAGCAAGAACCGAGATCTACCCAAGACACCCTGCTGGTCCTGCGGAGGCATGCACTTCAATAAGGATTGCCGGTTTAAAGACCATAGGTGCAACAAATGTGGGAAGCACGGACATCGCGAGGGATATTGCACCTGCTTCTCGTCGTCAAGCAACTCGGCCAGCCACTCTGACAAAAAGAAGAAGAAAAAGAACAAGCGACAGCCATTTTCGAAAATAGTATCCGTCCGGAGCATCGGCCAGCGCCGGAAATAAATCGAGCTGCAGCTTAACAACGTTCCTCTTCGTCTTCAGTTGGACACAGGCTCCGACATATCGATAATTTCACAACGGTCCTGGGCTAGGATCGGTCGGCCAAAAGCGAAATCAACCGTATGCAGTGCCAAAACTGCGGCAGGGGAACCGCTCGTACTTGTTGCGGAATTGAAGTGCAGTATCACCCTCAACGGCATCACGCGAGAGGGTAAGTGCTTCGTTGCATCTCCTGATGTTCATCTTGACATTCTAGGCATAGACTGGATGGATTTGTTCGGATTGTGGAATTATCCGATCGTGTCGTTCTGTAACCAGGTCGCTGCGCAATCAGATCAACGTGTGGCGACCCTTCAAGGTCAGTTTCCCAGTACGGAAGCCAAATGGGACCGTCCGCATATGTGCCGACTTCTCGACTGGTCTAAACAGCGTCCTTGAGCCGAACCAGTATCCATTACCACTGCCCGAGGATATTTTCGCGAAGAGGGCCAACTGTCGGATTTTTAGTCACATTGACTTATCCGACGCGTACCTACAGGTAGAGGTGGATCCAGTCAGCCAACCGCTGCTCACCATGAACACACATAAAGGCCTCTTTCAATTCACGCGCCTGTCACCCGGCATCAAGTCAGCCCCGGGCGCGTTCCAACAATTGATGGATACAATGTTGGCTGGGCTGAACTGTACTGTTGGTTACCTCGACGACATTTTGGTTGGTGGTCGCAACGAAGAAGAGCATCGACGCAATCTGCAGCTAACCCTCGCACGGCTCAAAGAGTACGGGTTCACTGTGCGGATTGAAAAATGTAGTTTTGGCATGCAGCAGGTCAAATATCTAGGACAAATCCTGGATGGTAAAGGAATCAGGCCAGACCCCGACAAGATCGCTCCGATCGTCAGTATGCCGCCACCACACGATGTTTCTACGCTTCGCTCCTACGTGGGGGCCGTGAATTATTACGGCAAATACGTCAACGAAATGCGTACGCTACGACATCCGATGGACCAGTTGCTGAAAGCTGGGGCAAAATTTTAATGGACACCAGCTTGCCAAGCCTTATTTGATCGATTTCGAGAAATACTCCAGTCGCCGTTATTGCTTACCCACTACAACCCAAAGCTGGGTATCATCGTGTCTGCGGACGCGTCTGCATTTGGGCTGGGAGCTCGAATCGCACATCAACTTTCTGACGGGACGGTCAAAGCCATTTGTCACGTGTCTCGAAGTCTGACGTCAGCCGAAGCCAACTACAGTCGGAAGTTCATCCTCGAAACCGACCACAAACCGCTGCTTGCTATTTTTGGGTCCAAAAAGGGGATTTCCACATATACGGCAAATCGTTTGCAAAGATGGGCATTGACACTGCTCCTCTACGAGTACGATATTCGATACGTTTCAACGGATAGTTTTGGTCATGCGGATATTTTATCCCGATTGATCAACCGACACGTCCGTCCAGAGGAAGATATTGTAATTGCCAACCTTGAAATGGAGGCTTCGATCAGAAGCGTAATCAACGAAAGTCTCGAAGTATTTCCGCTATCATTCAAAATGGTTCAAGCGGAAACCAGAGCCGATGACACACTACAACAAGTCATTCGGTTTGTCAAGGCACATTGGCCTTCAAGGAAAAAGGATCTGTGCAATTAGTAGAACAATTTTACCTGCGGCGCGATTCACTCAACGTCGTAGCCGATTGTCTAATGTATAGAGAGCGCTTAGTTATTCCACCCAAGTTTCAGAAACGGGCGCTTCAGCAACTACATAAAGGGCATCCAGGCGTTGAACGAATGCTTTTGGCCTCTCACCGACGAAGACATTGCCAAGCTCATTTAGACTTGCAACGAATGCGCCAGCGTGGCTAAAACCGACCGACGAACAAATCTGCAGTCCTGGCCAGTTCCTGAGAAGTCGTGGCAGCGAGTCCATCTGGACTACGCCGGTCCAATGGATGGATGGTTCTACCTCATTCTGGTGGACTCTTTTAGTAAGTGGCCGGAAGTCATTCGAATCAGGAAGATCACAACACTAGCGACTGTGGGAATTCTTCGAGGAATTTTTGCAAGGTTTGGAGCTCCTGAAACGTTGGTGACTGATAACGGAACACAATTTACTAGTGGTCCTTTTGCATACTACTGCGATCAAGTGGTATAATCCACCTGAAGACAGCTCCCTTCCATCCGCAATCAAACGGCCTCGCTGAAAGTTTTGTTGATACTTTTAAGAGATCACTCAAGAAGATCACAAAAGGGGGAGAAGCTTTGGATGAAGCCGTTGACACTTTTCTTCAGTGCTACCGGTCTACGCTATGCCGCACTACGCCTGGTGGAAAATCGCCTGCTGAGCTGCTTCTTGGTAGGCCAGTTCGAACATCGTTGAACCTGCTCCGTCCACCAACACAGTGGCACAAGAGTGAACATTCAAAACAAGAAGCACAATTCAACCTGAAGCATGGAACGAAGCCGAGATCCTTCGATCATAAAGATCTCGTCTGGGCTAAAGTTTACCGGAACAACCAGTGAACCTGGGAAGCAGGAACAGTGATGGAGCGTATTGGAACTGTTTTGTATAATGTCTGGCTGCCGACGAAGCAAAGCCTGATAAGATCGCATTGCAACCAAATGCGAACTCGCCATCAAGCCGACGAGACTCAACAATCACCAGTAGACTTTTCAGTCCCTCTAAGCATCCTGTTGGATAGTAGCGACCTCGCTCCTACATCGGCTGCAGACACAGGAGATCCTTCAAGTTTACCGGAACAATCTGATCGTGGAAACCAACGCCGTGCCAATAACAACCAACCATCGTTTCCTATACGCCAGTTTACGAGGGCTCGTAGACCACCCGTTAGATATGAACCCTACCAGCTTTTCTAAAACGGGGGAGGGGTTGGGAGGCCCCCCATCGACATCACCGCAGGGCTCATCGACTGACAGCCGTCAGCCTGACAGATGCCAACGCGAACGTCGGTGATTGCGATAGCACACACGTTGTTCATGTTAATTTTAATAAAGTTTATTTTATTCATGTAAATCGTGTGTCGTCCCTCACCTATTACAGCCTCAACAATCAATCGATTCAGCGTGTCGAAGTTGTCAAAGATCTTGGTGTCCTTCTCGATGTTAAACTTACCTTCAAGCAACATGTTTCTTTTATTATCGCCAAAGCATCCAGACAGTTGGGATTAACTTTTAGAATGACACGCGACTTTAGAGACATAAGTTGTCTGACAGCATTATATGGCTCGCTTGTTCGGTCACAGCTCGAATACTGCTCCACGGTTTGGACACCACACTACAACAACGCCGTTCAACGCCTTGAAAGCATCCAGCGCCGGTTCGTCCGCTACGCTCTTCGCCTCTTGCCATGGAGACAGCCTATGTGGAGCACTCCTTATGAGGATCGTTGTCAACTTCTCCATATTGACACCCTCCAAGTTCGGCGTAAAACTGCTCGTACTATGACTGTGTCTAACGTGCTGACAGCACGGATCGATTGTCCTGACATTCTTCGCCAGATCAATATAAATGCTCCATCTAGAACTCTGCGGAGAGTACCTGCAATGCACGTTCAACAAAAGTTCGTCAATGTTTGATTTTCATCTGTCGATTGAAGTGCTTCGTTCTAAATTTGTTGCTATGTTTAGACAATTGTTGTATTAATGTTCAGTGTAGTAAACTGCTCTCCCAGCTGGTCTCGAGGTACGATGCTGGCTTAACAAGCCAGTCGTCGTATGTTCAAGTCTTGGCTCGGGAGAGACTGTTAGTGTCAGTAGGATCGTAGCGCTAGCCCCGCAATTGTCCTGTACACTCAACAGTTGGCTGCGAAGTCTGTGTATAATAAACAGAAGGCCGAGTTCCGCACCCAAGGCTTTGGCTTGGCTTTGTAGTAAACTAGTCACCATTTGGACAATATATGTCTGTTGGTTGAGAGCAAATAAATAAAATAAATAAATAAATAAATAAATTACACTAATACGCAGTTTCGAGAGATTGAACTATGCAATCAAGTTGATCCCATCTACCTATATTCACTTTGCAAAACATTTGATACCTCCCGTGCGTGCCTGTGAAAAACCAAAAGCGTTAGGTCTCTCATTGGCTGGTTGAATGGATCAGTTCTTATTTAGCCAATCGATACGCTTTCGGGAAGTTACAATCAAAGTGCTCGGAGTCTTTTTCAATCACCTCGTGCATTCCACAAGGTAGTGCCCTTAGGCCACTGATCTTCGTATTGTTCATGAATGATTTGAGTTCTCGTAAATCATTTTTCAAAAAGTTGGTTGCAGATGACCTAAAGATGTACATGATTATCACTTTCGTCCTCGATTGCTGGGCTCTCCACGTTGATACATACAACGCGCGGCAGTACCGTGGAGGAAGAACATGGATTGAGATGATCAATGTCTTGAAACGTAAAATATTCTCATGCTCCTATCGCTGCAACACTGTCGGCCCAACATAGTAGTTTGTTGTTTTGTCAGCGAAAAGCTCGGACATAGACAGACATCGGTGCCTTCATTGCAATTCTGCATCAGAATCGCTGAAGCACAAATCAAATCTAAATAAACTAAATTTCATGTGAAAAAAATATCCGGCGATACCCTTTGTATTTCACGGATATTTATGCTCTGAAGACTCTACTGAGGACTTCGTACTCTTCTTAAATACGCTGCTTTCATTTGGGCTACGTTTCATATTTCGCTCGTAATCAAAACTGAACCTATATCCGCTCATTAGGTGTGCCCTACGCAATTTAATGGCAAGATCCTCTTCATCCTCCGGCATAACCATAACGGCATAACCAAATAATGTTTATTTTCGACATACTCAACGAAAACATCGACTCCTTTCAATTCCTCCAGGAAAATCCACTCTATATTCCACCCCAACTGTTTGAGAATAGGTAGTGGCGTCTGTACGATACGTTCTAAGACGAAACAATGGGGCTTATTACAGATGTCACCTCACGGTGAGAACGAAGTGAAAAAATCTCACGGTGAATCACTTTCACCGTGCCTATTACGGTTGTCATCTCACCGTGAAGTGACTCCCGTAATAAGCCCCAATAGAATATAATGATAATAAAATAATTATATAAATTTTAACTTTAGCTTCAGTCTCAAAAATTGATCATTTTCAACGGGCTAAAAATGAAACTATTGCAATGGCATTTCGTGAAATAATGCAAAACTAAAATTATACTGTTCAGTAGCAGGCCTTATTGTTGCTATTTTAATTCAAACATATTCTGAACACCATACTGTTACGGGGCCCTCTTTTTAAAATAGGGATTACAACCGCCTTGAAATTGATGAATCTCCATAAATCAAACCCTATTCATCTGGAAATGAGTCATCCAGTTGTTTTAGGAAGTGAAAAAATGCAGTGAGAGCACTCGTATAATAGAACATAAAACAGCATTTTTTTTAATCCACACTATACACGTTTCGTGCGTCTTTATTAAATGAGTAAATTTTCTCACATTTTGCTCTATTACAACGCCTCTCAAATATTCACATTCATTTTAATGCTATTCTACTGGTTTTATTCTTGTCCAAAACTTCTCATATAGAATATAGCATTCTCAAGATATAGTTTATGATTGGAACTTTGAATGTTATTCCTTAACCCGTAAAGACCCGGGACGGAACTTTTTTTTAGAAAATGGTCGTTCTCAGCGATGCTGCGGCCGATTTGGGTAAACTCGGAATATTATTCAAGGGGAATAGTTGCTCGAAGTTTTAGTAAGGGTGCCACCCCTCTGAACCCCTCCCAGTTTATGTGAGACCCAAATATGTCTGTGCCTTTTTTTTATTTTTTCCTACTGATTGAACAAACGCATGGATTTATCATACGTATCAAATGTCCTTTGCATCAAATCATGTCGAGTAGATGAAATACGATTAACAAAAGTAAATTTTGAAGTTACCAAATTATTTCAGTGCAAAATCACATAACTACGTATTTTCATAGAAAGTCAAAAAAGATGTTCTACTGAGGGAGATTGTAGCTGTGTCCTTCAAGTTTTCTACTCTACATTTTTAGAATTGGGTCTTCTAAGTCCAAATATGTTGAAAGATTCATTCTAGCATATACAGATTTTGAGAAAAACAAGTTTGAATTCACTAAAGTACGAATTTTCATGGAAATTCGATTTTCTCAGTCTCTCACAGTAGGTTTCTATTTTGGTTTTCCATTTTTCAACTTTGCATTTTTAGAAAAAGGTCTCCTGAATTCAAATATGGCGAAAGATTTATTCTAGCATGAACAGATTTTGAGAAAAACAAGTTTGAATTCACTAAAGTACGAATTTTCATGGAAATTCGATTTTCTCAGTCTCTCACAGTAGGTTTCTATTTTGTTTTTCCATTTTTCAACTTTGCATTTTTAGAAAAAGGGTTCCTGAATTCAAATATGGCGAAAGATTTATTCTAGCATGAACAGATTTTGAGAAAAACAAGTTTGAATTCACTAAAGTACGAATTTTCATGGAAATTCGATTTTCTCAGTCTCTCACAGTAGGTTTCTATTTTGTTTTTCCATTCTTCAACTTTGCATTTTTAGAAAAAGGTCTCCTGAATCCAAATATGGCGAAAGATTTATTCTAGCATGAACAGATTTTGAGTGAAACATAGTTAAAATTATCAAAGTATGTACGTCTCAGACAAGTAATTATATCTGTATCTAACTAGATACCAGCAACTCGGTATCAAAGTTTTGGTTTATAGCATAGAGCAGAATTCGTATATTTATAAACCATACGGAATCTCGCGTTGGTTTAGAAATATACGAACTGAAAAAAAAATTAAAGCCTTCCAAGTTTTAAAACAAAAAAAAAAGAGTCACGTGGCTTGTGGTTAGTCTTTAGAGTAAATAAAGCGGACGATAGAGTTTTTTTTTGTTTTCTTGGACAATTTATACGGAGACTACGGTCGGAACTACGAATAACTAACCAAACCAACGAAGATAAAAAAAATCGATGTGAGCACTGGCACCGCAAAACGTTTGTGTTAGTGTGTACCTTAGTGTACCTTAGTGAGTACCTTAGTACCTTAGTGAGTTCAAACTCGTTTTTCTCAAAATCAGTTCATGCTAGAATAAATCTTTCGCCATATTTGAATTCAGGAGACCTTTTTCTAAAAATGCAAAGTTGAAAAATGGAAAAACAAAATAGAAACCTACTGTGAGAGACTGAGAAAATCGAATTTCCATGAAAATTCGTACTTTAGTGAATTCAAACTTGTTTTTCTCAAAATCTGTTCATGCTAGAATAAATCTTTCGCCATATTTGAATTCAGGAGACCTTTTTCTAAAAATGCAAAGTTGAAAAATGGAAAAACAAAATAGAAACCTACTGTGAGAGACTGAGAAAATCGAATTTCCATGAAAATTCGTACTTTAGTGAATTCAAACTTGTTTTTCTCAAAATCTGTTCATGCTAGAATAAATCTTTCGCCATATTTGAATTCAGGAGACCTTTTTCTAAAAATGTAAAGTTGAAGAATGGAAAACAAAATAGAAACCTACTGTGAGAGACTGAGAAAATCGAATTTCCATGAAAATTCGTACTTTAGTGAATTCAAACTTGTTTTTCTCAAAATCTGTTCATGCTAGAATAAATCTTTCACCATATTTGAATTCAGGAGACCTTTTTCTAAAAATGTAAAGTTGAAAAATGGAAAAACAAAATAGAAACCTACTGTGAGAGACTGAGAAAATCGAATTTCCATGAAAATTCGTACTTTAGTGAATTCAAACTTGTTTTTCTCAAAATCTGTTCATGCTAGAATAAATCTTTCGCCATTTTTGAAATCAGGAGACCTTTTTCTAAAAATGCTTAGTTGAAAAATGGAAAAACAAAATAAAAACCTACTGTGAGAGACTGAGAAAATCGAATTTCCATGAAAATTCGTACTTTAGTGAATTCAAACTTGTTTTTCTCAAAATCTGTTCATGCTAGAATAAATCTTTCGCCATATTTGAATTCAGGAGACCTTTTTCTAAGAATGTAAAGTTGAAAAATGGAAAAACAAAATAGAAACCTACTGTGAGAGACTGAGAAAATCGAATTTCCATGAAAATTCGTACTTTAGTGAATTCAAACTTGTTTTTCTCAAAATCTGTATATGCTAGAATGAATCTTTTAACATATTTGGACTTAGAATACCTAATTCTAAAAATGTAGAGTAGAAAACTTGAAGGACACAGCTACAATCTCCTTCAGTAGAACATCTTTTTTGACTTTCTATAAAAATACGTAGTTATGTGATTTTGCACTGAAATAATTTGGTAACTTCAAAATTTACTTTTGTTAATCGTATTTCATCTACTCGACATGATTTGATGCAAAGGACATTTGATACGTATGATAAATCCATGCGTTTGTTCAATCAGTAGGAAAAAATAAAAAAAGGCACAGACATATTTGGGTCTCACATAAACTGGGAGGGGTTCAGAGGGGTGGCACCCTTACTAAAACTTAGAGCAACTATTCCCCTTGAATAATATTCCGAGTTTACTCAAATCGGCCGCAGCATCGCTGAGAACGACCATTTTCTAAATTAAAGTTCCGTCCCGGGTTTTTACGGGTTAAATTGAATATGAAATAGATTCTTAGCAGTAGAAAACAAGAAATCAGTACTAGTTACTTGCTAGAAAACTGTATTTTAAATCGAGGTAAGTTCAACTGTACGATTCAGAGAGATGCAATTAAAACTAGAATTTTTAAATTATAACTTATGTAAATCAGCTTTCGATACTTTCCATCCTAGTACTTTTTCTACGATTTTACACCAAATCTTCATTGCCATTTTCCCAACTTTTTTCCTAATCAGGTTTTCGATCTCACACACAAGTACATCTAGAAAAACTCACATACTATCAAAGTATCTCTCTCAATTCATATGATACAGTAACATTTTTTCCTATAAAACTAAAACTAACGTACAAGTTATTCTCCACATTTGCCGCCGTAAAACATGATATTTAAGCCCGCCGGGTAGTAATCATACAATATTTCGACAAAGCGCAAAGGTACATGCACATCATTGCTACACAATAGCCAATATATCGGAAGCACGCTCAAGCGGGAGTTACGGTCTGGCACTCAAAGATGTCCTCGCTCGAACTGGGCTGCAGATATCCGTTCATATGTCCACTTTGCATGATCCAATGAAGACTGCAGCAATCACGTTACCGCCGTAGTTGAGGATACAATCGCGTTTCCACCAGCAGTCGCAATTCTTCGCTTGGCGACCGCTTTTTTAACGTACGCCGTAATCAAATTCTGAATTTTGAGCGGGTTAATTTCTCCAGAACGGCTATGACAAATCTAGAAGTACAGCACAAGAATAGATGTTATAAATATGGGTATACGACTATAGCTAAAAATTAAACGGTCCTGCATAAATGATTAATTTAGGGCACTATTTTACCAATACCCTCACTCAACAATCACCCAAGGGACCGAGTGACTGACAGAATCATCAATTTGCTTCGAAATAAAGCAACTGTGAAAATACGACCCGGCGAATAATTTCATTAAAGGTAATGTAGTCGGAAAGGTAAATTTTACATATTCTCCGCTCTGCTGAGATCAAAAACGCACGCTTCATAACGTTACAGGAAATATACTGCAGATGTATTTATGTTGTAATCCCGTTTTTATGACAATTACTAGGCGATTGTGAGAATCGTAATATGATTTTTTGCTGTGAGTTAGAATTAGAGTTAGACTCATGTTTTACGTTTTTCGCGGTCTCGTCTGCGGGGCGCAGTTGAATTTGCTCGCAACATACCCTAATTATTGTTGAGTCAATAACTTCCAAGAACCCTTACTAACACGCAGAGAATCCTGAGTAAGAATCCCCAGGATACCGATTAACACGGTGACGGAATCGTAAAAGGAATCGCAAACATGATCCGGAGGACTCACGATTCTTATTCAAGAATCCTAGAGCCATATACAGGGCATTCCCGAGGATACTTTTTTCAGGAATCCTTTTTAAGGACGCTCACGAATCCAATGTGAGGAATCCTAGAGAATCTATGCGAATCATATGTGTCCGGGAATAGAATTACTTCAGAATCTCATACAGGGGATAATTGTTTTAGCACAAAAATGAGCAACTCACACCAAAACTACTCACCTTGGGAATAGACTTTTTCATAATGTCCTTGTATTCATCCTTATTGATGCGTTTCTTGTTAAAGTGTGGTTTGAGAAAATGTTTTACTTCTTCTACAATTCGATCCTGGCGTTGTAGTTTTTGTATGAGCTGTAAAACAAAAAAAAATGAGTATATTCATTCACGCAAACCAAATAACCAGGTAAACCTTTTCCTTAATCTGCAGATCCACTGCAGAGTTTGGAATATCATCTAACATTTCCATTGTAACTTTTTGGGCTAAAATAAAGAGACAATCAATATTACTAGCATTACCACTATCATAAACAACATACGTTTGTACATTTCGTCGACCAGTGCAACTGCTTCGTTTGGCCTTCTCAGATCTCCGTACAAAGTGTTTTTGTCGTTGCCAAACACCCTTCGAAGATTGTCCACCGTAAGAGCAATAGTTTTAGGCTGTGTGTGACCACTACTACCATTCGCGTTGGATGGACCGCCACCCTCCGACGGGGGATCGAACATATGGTCATCACAATCGCTAGAGCGAGGTGAGTAGGGCGAAATTTCCCCGTCATCCATATCATCCCCGAAAGGTGCACCACTGCATGCTTCTGCAACCATCGCTCCAGACGTAATTGTCGCTGTTGCAGACACATGACCGCTTGGTTTTTTCATTGGTGAAGACCGATGGACTTTTAATGGTGATTGCCGATACTGAGTCCTTGGCGACATAGGATCCATCGGAGAAGAAGGGTGTAAATCCAAAATACCATCTTCGTATTTTTCTCTGATGGCACTATTGAGATCGATCGAAGTTTGCAAACCTGAGAGATGGGGGTCGTTCGTCTGGCGTTGATGTTGATAGTGACCGTGATATTGATGTTGATGATGGTCGGGATAGCTCACGGTCGATATGCTGCCCAGGTTGTGTCCGGAAATTGGTGATTGGGTGGAAGATTTTGTTGGATCAAATGGATCATACGATGCCGGAGATTTTGGTGCAGGTTCCGGTGGGGTATTCGGGCCGACCAAGTCAGTTGGTGCTTTCGTTTTCTTTTTACCAGTAGCCTCATCGTCGCTTAAAACTATCACCTCCTTAGGACTGGAAATAAGCTGCTTACCTGGCGATCGCTCTAAATCAATTATCGCCACTGGTTTGACGTTTTCATCGACTTTGCGCTTTTTGTTTTGAGTTGAAGCCGTATACTAAAAGATACAAGATTTACACTAAGAGCAATACACCATCATTTAAACAACTTACCGCAATTAATTCTTCAAGTGATTGCCGCAGTCGTTCTTCTTTAATCTTGAGATCCGTTTTTGATTTTTTACGATTAGATTTCTTTTTCTTGGATTTTTTGTGACTTCTTTCTGCCGCTTTCTCGTCATCTGGATCAGCTTCCGGAAAACTTACACTTACTAGTATGTTTTTTCCAGATGAAAAAATCTCTTTCGACTGGTTAATATCAACATCCGGCGGGCAAATACGCTCCAGCAACTCCTTTTTTCGCTTTTTCTCTTTCTTTCTCTGGCGACGCTCTTTATCACGTTTTTTCTTTTCTTTTTTTTTCTTCTTACGCTTAATTTCGTCGCGAGGTTTTTGCGAATCCAGATCCGCATCCTCTTCCTCATCCGTTGCTTGGCTTGTTAGTTCATCATAGTCAGGACTAGCATATGCATCGCTATCCTCCACCTCGCCGAAGAAACTGCTTCCCGAGCTAATATCGCTCAATGCTGCACTAGAACTCCGTTCACGGTGGTGTCTTCTAGAATCACGATGCTTTGCCGGATGACGACGCCTTTTTCGAAAGTCTTTATTTGTAAGTGTATCCTCCTCGACAGAAGAACCTCTCGAAGCAAGTTCGACCGGTGAACCATAACGCCGTTCTGTATACCCCTCTCGATCCTCTTGTCTTGGAGACGACGAATATCTGTGGTAGTTGTAGCGCATATCATCATGATCTCTGTAGCTTTGTTCGTAACGATCTGAATGATAGCCGTAAGAGCGTCCACGGTGAAACATTTGATAATTAGGGTCGTATCCATAACGTCTGTCCCGTATAAATCTACCGCGTCCTCCACGGTATCGCCCATTAGAACCTCGTCCGTATCCTCCACCGTAATCGGGCCTACCGCGCGAATATCGAGTGATTCGCATGTCGATCGATTGAACTTTTCACAGAGCACTAACTAATGACTGCTTATGGTAAGTAATAACCGTTTTCAAATCGAATGTTTATGTTTTGAAATTGCTGTTCTCAAGAAAATACTTTTACGCTTCGTTTACAAGATGCCACAAGAATAAAGTTTTAGTGTTTTTTCTTCTCTTTTTTCTGGACGACTAAAGCAAAACGCATAGCAATTGACATTTCAGCTCTCTTTAGTTTTCTTTTTCTGTGTTGGAAATGTTTCATGATGAAGTATACAGTATAGCCCCTATTATTGAGCACCTTTCAGTTACAAATAGCGAATTTCTTCATTCCTTCATGAATCAGTGCAAATCTATTATCTGTTTCTTTTATAACAATATGCGCGGGATTGGTCGTAGGAACCGTCGCTACACAAATTGTATGGCGACGATTCCTGCGTCGAATTCGGCGCGTTTTGTTTTAAAAGAAACAGACAATACCCAAGAATAGACCATTTTACGAACTGACAGGTGTCACGGATCCTGCTGATATTGATGCTGCTTTTACGTGCGTTATGTCAGCGGTTTCGAGCTTTCTGTCAAAATCTCCTTCATGAATTGAGTTCAGAAACGTCTCGTAAAATGGTCTATAAAGAAACGGCATTGCGATTTAGTTATTACCACAGATAACAGACATCCAAGCTAATTTTGCTTCATGTGTAACAAGACGCAACGATTTTTTAGCATGTCGCAATACACAGTATGGTGGCGCTACGAACACTTATAGCGAATTTCTTTATTCCACCAGCTCACCTCGTTTTGACCTGGAAGCGCAACAGCTGTCAAAACCTTTCTTTATTCGCTCGATTTTGACCTGCCGTGCTGCCCGAAGCGCACTGTAAAATTTGTCAGCTTCAACCCACCACCGCACGTGCTAAGTTCGTAAACAATTCCAGACTACTTCGTGATTAGGGCGAAACTAGATAGGAGAACAAGCAAGGATTCGCCCTTATCACGAAGTAGTCCGGAATTATTTGGCATCTCTTTCTTACTTGCGTCTTAAATGGCGATGACGTTTCATTATTCCTCGGCAGTTTTGCCCGCACACAGTGGAATAAAGAAATTTGCTATTAGTGGTCAAGGATTCGATAAAATCGATATTTTTTCAGCTCTTATCGATATTATTGGAATAAGAAGCGTTGCCTTTTTTTAATGTAAAATTTTTGAGTAGTCGTAATTTGTACATAATCGACAATTCTCTCCAATCCCAGTTTATATTTGCGATAAATTTGTTTGTTTTAGTGTTGATATGAAAAAAATACACAAACCTCACAAAAACAGTGTTATATCGTTGCAAAAACAGCGACTCTATAATCTGTGAAAATTTTCATTCGTCTGGCAGTTTTGACTATAATCCAGCGCTGCCATCACTAAAGTGGTTAAAGTCGCACGTTGTAGAAAGATGTCGGTAGCATTCCAAACGAGTAAGAATTTGAAATCTTACACACGATTTCTGGAGTTTTTTGTTCTAGCTTGGATATCTGTTATCTGTGCTCAAACTGACAGGGATTTGATCCTAGGACAGGACGTGACAAGGGAAACCAAAAATCACCCAAAGTTCTGTCAAAGTAAAAGCCCTCTCTGGTTGGTCGATTTTATTTAGCTGTTAAATTTTATTATTAGTCGCTACCGTTGAGATGTCCGTAGACCGTAGAGATGTCAGCTAGTTGGCTCACATCAACGCGCACTCTCATATACAGTTGTCAAAATGTGCGGGATGAAAATAGCAAAAATATTTCCTTTCTTTTTTCTCGCATGCAACGCGAATTGCATGTTGCATGTTGGTTACACGATGTTTGACAGATAGATCCCTCCTGGTTCACACTACAGTCAGATGATATGGTTCGACATTTGCTTCGGTGATTGAAAAGAGAAGAAAACAAAAACAGGTCAAGGCAAAAACAAGACAACAAGAGCAATGTAATTAGGATAGAGATGTCAGCTAGTTGGCTCGCACCAACGCAAACTCTCATATGCAATGGTCAGAATGTGCGCAAGACAAGAGTAAAAATGTTTCCTTCTTTTTCGCATGCAACGCGAATTTCGAAATTTTTAGGGTTGCGTCAAATGTCTTTGGGCCGTGTTGCCAACTGCTGCAAATCTGTTTTTTATTGGTTTTCGAACATGATATCCGCGATATCATGTAACAGAGGTGATATCCGATGACAGCTCGATTGTATGGGATATCAGGTGATATGAACGATGATATGGCCTCGACAGCACGAATCATCTGATATCAGGTGATATGCGGTGTAGGGTGGACGGGGTATAAAAGTATTATATGAGCCGTTGCGGAACAGAGTGGTCTAAAGACCATTTTTTTAAGAACGAGTGTTTTGCATACACCGCATCTACTCAAGAAGCTGAAGTTAGGAGACTAGAAAAATTTCGAAAAATCGAACTTTAAAGCTGATTTATACCATGTTGAAATTTCGTCCGAAACAGAATGGACATTTTGTTTCGGAACAGAGTGGTCTATGTACATGATTCGAGGTAATATAATCATGTAACATGTGACATGTAACAAATTACATGTGATATGTAACTTGTCACTTGTCCTGTAACATGTTATACGTGATTTGTAACATGTTACACGTAATGTAACACGAAAAACGTAACATGTCGAATATCAAGTAATATGTAACATGTGTTACATGTAATGTTACACGTCACATGTTACATGTGACATACCATGTATATCATATAACATGTGACACTAGCCATTTTATACGAGTTAACGTCATTTTTATTTATGTTTATGTACATAGACCACTCTGTTCCGAAACGATACGAGGACTCCAGTGAAATATATATGAAGTCAGAGTGGTCTATGTACATTGGTATGGTGAAATCACTCATTTCGCCGAACAATGGTAATTTTATGTATTCACATGTTAAACCACTTCATAACCTTTATATTAGAACATTTCGTTTGAAAGAATACGTTAAACAGAATTTTTTTCAAAGATTTTTTTGAAGTAGAATACTTCTCTCAGGAAGTTCGGCTACATAAGGATGTGAAATGAAAATCTAAAACTGAATAAAGTGAGAAATATGTCCAATTTCAAATGCTAATAAATCGGTTAGTTTTCGATGGATTTCCTTCGTTTTTACAGCAATCGATTAGAAAATCTTCTAAGATTCCTACCAAATGCATGAAATTGCAATTTTATCATTCGAACTATTGTTCTATTGAAAATTCTTAAGCCTTGTCAAAACACAAAATTCGACCTCTGATTGGTCGTTATACCGCGCTTTCCCAAGCACGGTCGGCAGAGTTATGGTCCAAGTAAATTGGGAATGCATCATTTAGCCTATATAAGAGCTTCATCAGATAATAAACAGACATTTCATCGGATATTAAATTGAACAACTGAACACAAATGAATATTTGAAGAGTTAATATTTTCTCGTTTTGCGCTATAATCCAAAGTTAATTATCTTCATCTACATACATACTCTGACTATTATTACGTGTTTGCGTCGCTTAGTGTTTGGCTACGGTCATGCAGAACGCAAATAACGGCGCGATGCGATTCGGCAAGACGAAATGTGTTGAAATGTATAGCTCTACTTCGCCTTAGAAAGAGCTGTACATTTCACCACGGTAAGGCGAATCTATAGCTTATCTATAGCTTTTGTTCCGTTCCTGTTTAATAATGTCGTATCAAATGTGCATTTTACAATTCGGCAGCACTTCAACTTCTCATTTGCACAAAATTTAAAAATATCCAATGAACTTCATTCAAAATATCAAACAAAAAGAAATTACAATACTGCCAATGAACGGTCAACGTTTTTTTACTAGAAAAAATGACTGACACGCAAGCAGCCGGGTTATCTTTCTTGTAAAAGTATTCTACTTCAACCTTGCGGTCGTGGCTTTGCATACAACCTTCCTGTGATTTTTATACACAGAAAATAATTCGCAATATATTTTATTTATTTATTTATTTATTTCTTCAAGCGAATGTAGACTGTAAATGAAGAGGTCGCAGTTCAAAAACAAAAACGGAATGATAGTGAGGAAAGCTCGGGTGAGCACAGTCGGCGAACAAATAATCGCTTTCTGCTTCATTCTTCAAGTGACGGTTTGTTAAAGAAACATCCGGCAGTTTGATTGCATCACGGACAGTGTATGGCAATACTGTGGAGGAGATTTTGTAAGGTGTATGGGCTGTTGTGAAACCGCTCATTCGTCGCGAAGTTGTATTCATCGAAAATAATGGAAATCAGGTAGTCATTTGGGTTAAAAATGGGTTGATTTGCAAAAGTTTGTCTACATGCAGAACAAAAGGCGCAGGCGTGTAAACACATATCCCCCCCTCATGGACAAATGCACATATAAATTCTTTTTTTTTTTTGTAAGAACCGTGGACATTCCACTACCCCCCCCAAGCTGTCCACGTGGTATGTGGATGGCCCCTAAGCAACTTTGGGATTCGGTTGAAAAACAATTGGTGCGATCTCAAAATGCTTGGCGGGTGCACCCAGCAACCAATCTCTCTCTTTGTTGGCAGATGATTCTTGACGGCTACCGAATGTGACTACGATATTATTGTTTTAACCGAGACCTGGCTCGACGATCGTTTATTCACTGTATATCGGTGCGATCGCAATCATCACAACAGTTGTAAGACGCGTGGTGGTAGTGTCCTAATAGCTGTTTCTATACGCCTGAATAGCTGTGTAGACCCTGCTACTATAAGTGACACCATTGAACAGCTCTGGATTAAAATCTCCCTGCCAACTCGTAGTATTAGTTTGGGAGTACTCTATCTTCCTCCCGCTCGCAGTTCCGACATTACCTCTGTTGAAAACCATATCAGCTCGATCAACTCTGTCTTCTCTCGCTTGAACCACAACGATCTCTCGTTGCTGTTTGGAGACTATAATCAGCCGGGATTAATTTGGAAACGGGATAGCGACGGTACAGTTTCAGTTGATTTGCTTCATTCACGTATATCTATCGCCTGCTTCGCTCTACTAGATGGGTTTAGTTTGCACAACCTGACCCAAGTGAATCACGCTACTAACAACCAAGACCATCTACTTGACCTGATACTAGTGAACGACACCACCGCATGCGAAATTGTTAAAGCTAGTGAGTCTTTGCTGCCGCTTGAAATGAATCACCCAACATTAGATATACCGATAAATGTAACTCCACCCGTGCAGTTTGAAGACTTAGTTGACGCTCCAAGTCTTGACTTTCGCAGAGCTGATTTCGAATCGCTAAGCATGGCTATTTCTGACATCGATTGGCAATTCTTAGAATCCTCTCCACCTGTAAATGATGCCATAGAGTATTTCAACTGTGCTATCAATTCTGCAATCGGTCGTATTGTTCCTCCACGAAGACCAATAAGAAAACCCGCCTGGTCCAATTCTCGCCTTCGTCATCTCAAGACGCAGTGCGAAACTATTGCAAAGCGCGCTGCCCGGCTACGAAGCTGCGATTCAACCGAATCAGTAACTTATATAGAACATACAACCGCTACCTCTACAAACTGTACACCTCCAGGATGCAGGGCAACCTCAGACGAAATCCGCGTTTATTTTGGTCATTCGTTAATTCTAAGCGCAAAGAAGAAGGGTTACCAGTGGATATGTTTCTCGGCGATTGTCACGGCAGGACTCTGTTTGATAAATGCACTCTGTTTGCCCGTAGTTTTCAGCGCAACTTTCATGAGCATACTGCTTCCGATGCTCAGGTTGATACTGCTTTGAGTGGCCTTTCTAGAGATGTTTTTGATTTCAACCTGCCTGATAAACTGAAATCATCCTTTGCAGTTGGCCCAGATGGAACTCCGTCGTGCGTTCCTAAACGATGTGCCTCTGTCCTTATTCACCCGTTATGCCTGTTGTTCAACTTATCTATTCGGCAATGCGTATTTCCATCCAGCTGGAAATTTTCCATTATGTTTCCCGTGCACAAAAAAGGGGATAGACGTGATGTACAAAACTATAGAGGCATCACATCTCCCTGCGCATGCTCTGAGGTGATGGAAATAATTGTGAACGACGCCCTATTCGCCAGCTGCAAACATTACATCACGTCGGATCAACATGGTTTCCACCCGAAACGCTCGATAACGACTAATTTAGCCGAATTCTCTTCGACTTGCTTGCGAAACATGAGTAACGGTGCTCAAATAGATGCAATATACACCGATCTGAAAGCAGCGTTCGATCGAGTAGACCACAGGATACTTCTAGCTAAACTTGAAAAACTTGGAGTTTAATCTGTTCTCGTTCAATGGTTTGGTTCCTACTTGATGAATCGAACACTGTGTGTGAAGATAGGAAGTGAGTTTTCTGCGCAGTTCACGAATGTCTCTGGAGTCCCGCAAGGTAGCAACCTAGGGCCGCTACTCTTCATGATATTCATCAATGATATTTCTCTGTTACTTCCGGAAGGTTGCCGTAAATTGTACGCCGATGACGTTAAACTCTTTAAAGTCGTGAGAAGTTATGCGGACTGCGTTGAGCTCCAGCAACTGGTGGATATTTTTAGCCTATGGTGTTCTAGAAACCTTCTTTCTGTAAGCATTCAGAAATGTAGTGTCATCTCCTTCTATCGGACAAGGAAGCCAATCTTATTCGACTACACTATGTCGGGTCAGCCTTTATCTAAAGTGACACAAATTCGAGGCCTAGGAGTTATTTTAGATACTGCGCTATCTTTCAAGCTGCACTACAACGAAATCATCGCTAAAGCTAATCGACAACTCGGATTCATGTTTAAGATAGCCAACGAGTTCCGTGATCCGTTTTGTCTCAGATCGCTGTATTTCTCTCTTGTGCGGTCTATCTTAGAATTCTGCTCCGTTGTATGGTGTCCATTCCATAACTCCTGGATTGCCAGAATTGAATCCGTGCGACGTAAATTTGTACGATATACGGTAAGATTCCTCCCTTGGCGCAATCCCTCTAATCTGCCAGCCTACACTGATCGCTGTCGGCTTTTAGGAATGCAAACTCTTGAGCAGAGACGATTCGAAGCGCAAGCTGCATTCATTGGTAAAGTTCTTCTAAATGAAATCGATGCTCCGGAAATCCTCGGCTACCAGGATATATATGCCCCCGAACGATCTCTCAGACCAAGATCGCTGTTGAACCTGCCTCAACGCAATGCACAGTATGGGCAATTTGACCCAATACGCTTCATGTCGGCCAGCTTTAACACAGTAGCAGATGCGTTCGATTTTAACATAACTGGTAAAGCTTTTAAAAATAGAATTCGCGTTAGGTAACCTTATTGTAATTATTTATTGACATTGTTCTAGTATTAAGTTTTTCATTAAGACACACACTCTGTCAGATGAATTTTTAATAAATTAAATTAAATAAGCTTAGAAAAATGTATGGTGGACAGTTCACTGATCATGCTAGTTCGTGAAAACTTTGGACTAATTATATCAACTCGGCTCCAATACACGAAAGGGAACATAGAAAGTCAGAATTGCCTTCGTACTTTTTTGACGTAGGACTACGTCTAACCGCACTATATCGAGATACATTCTGCGAAAACTAAAACCAAGATGTAACGTCGGAATGAAAGATTTCAAACGGTTATACTGATGTAACCACATAGAGCTTTCTACGCCAGATCTCACCAATACAGGCCTGGTTGTGTAATCGTGTAAAATCAATTTATTTTCAACCAAAAAGTCAGCAATGAGCAGTTCAAACGAAAAATTTTATTTGTTCTTGAAAATGGTTATAAAGTGCGTTCTTAGTTCGTGTTACGTCTATTCAAGCGATAGGACATATAGCTTACACCGGCTGCCTGCGGTGAACAAACGGTGTGCTCTTCCAGAACGACATTTAGCCGAAAAGCGGCTTGCAATTTGGGTTGAAGCATGTCGGTTAAAAACTTTTCCTGCTGCTCATCACAGAATTTGCGGCAGACACTTCGTTCGGGGAAAACCAGCAAACTTTCGGAAGAGGAAGATGTCGACTAGGCTCCAACTCTGTATTTACAGGACTCGGATATATTTTCTTCGAATCAGACATTCCAGCACGAACCGGAAACTGACTTCGAGACAACAAAAGAGTAAGTGAACAAAAAAAAATAAATATCGTGAGCTTAAAATCAGCAGAACCTTTTTATGCAGGCTTTCGTTTCAGTCGACAGAAACTGGTTGCGTAAATGGAACAACCAACATTACCGATGGCTGCGATCCTCGTATTTGTGTTACGTCCATGGATCAATCTGTTATTCAAGTCGTTTCAGGAATCGAATCAAAGGAGTACGTATCAAAAAAATCTAGTGAAAAAATGCATAGTTTGAATGTCTATATATAAATTCAAAGAACCCTTATATGTTGTATACATTTGGGTGTGCTCAGGGGGATATTTCTATTATATAATTTACATTAAATGTTATTTACTTTCAATACAGAAACGCATCACTGGTTGGTAAAAATTCCATTCTACATGATGATATCACCAAATCACAACCGATAACTACAGTGGACGATATTATCGATACGGATCAAAGTCATTCGTATGAATCCGGATCATCCAGTTCGTCAACAACGTTCACTTACCACACTGACGTATGTGTTCAAACGGAAACATGCATGGAAAAGGAAATAGAGCAGTAGAAGGCAGCATTATACAAGTCTGAGAAAGAAGTTCTTTATCTTCGGGATCAAAAAGACAGGTTGCAACGAAATTTATGTACAAAAAAAGGAGCTACGCAACTTTCAATTTTTTCGCTTGAAACAAACGACACCAAATGACGTTATTTCACAGGGCTTAGTTGCGGGCGTACTTTAAAACATCTGTACGAAGCATTGGATCAAAATTCACCCGAATTTCATGGACTAACTAAAGAAAAAACGTTGATATTAACGTTGCGCAAATTGCGACTAAATGAGCCATTTTGTTCTCTCGGTTATTGGTACAATTTAAACCAAACAACAATTTCAAACTATTTTTATGAAACCGTTAATGCGATTTATCCGTTTATGAAAGCTTTAGTGCGATTTCCGTCACGAAATGTTTTAAAGCAACATATGCCGACTGCTTTTCGCAAAAAGTACAACGATGCTGTTACAGTTATTAAGCCTGTAGTACACTCTTTGACCGAGCGTCAAATATTTGTCACTTTTTGATAGATAAAAATTTGGTCAAAGATAATTATTTGTCACTCTCCAATTTTAACATGGGGCAAACACGGGCAAACAACAACCATGATGTCAAATAATTATGTCAGAAGGTCAAATATTTGACCATTAGACAAAGAGTGTACTACAGGCTTTATAGACTGCTTCGAAATATGCATTGAATGCCCAAATCCAAAAGCCATGATTGCGGTTGCCAATTTCTTCTTAAATTATAAAAAACACAATACTATCAAAGTGTTAGTTGGAATCAGCGCATCTGGTAGTATATTGTTTGTATCTGAGGCATTTGGAGGACGAGCCTCTGACAAAGAAATCGTGAAGTCTTCTGGGTTTTTAAATCATATTAGAGAAGGAGACTTCGTGATGGCTGACCAAGGTTTTTTAATTGACGACTTGCTGGTTCCATTAATCGCAACTGTTGCATATCCAGCTTTCAAGAAGAAAAACCATCAGTTACAGCCATTGGATGCAGTTTACTCAAAAGAACTATCCTCGTTAAGAATCCACGTGGAGAGATTAATTGGAGTACTCCGGCAAAAGTTTCTCATATTATCGGACATCATTCCCATAGCCATGCTCGAGTACTGGAACAATAATATTCCCGCAACTGATCAAATACTAACCATAACAGCAGCCCTTGTAAACTTGTGTCCTAGTATTGTTCCTTTCCGTTAATCTTTATTCATTTTTTTTTGTTCACACATCCTTATTGAATACAGATACAGATTAGTTTGTTTTATTTCTTCGTATATTTCTTGCAAACTAACTCAGGAAAAATAACATTTTTAAAAAAAGCTACCACCATGTTTTCACAGTTTAACCAGAACTCATCTCTTTTTTTAATTTCAAACAGTAACACTTGATTAGGAGACCATACGTAAAAATATCCGAAATTTGCCTTACATACGTATAATTGCATCATAGCCTGAAAAAAGTATTTGTGCTTTGTATTTAAAACAATTTCTCCCGAATCATTACGACTAACAAAAGAATCCTTGAGTTGTAGTAACGTTGTAGTCATATCTGAACAGAATCGGGCTGTGAAAGGACATTTCACCTCAACCGTAATTGAACCATGACAATCACAAGAAAAAATTGCATCCGGCGATGCTCCCATAAGCGGATATTTATCGTAAATAATCAGCCCTGATTTACTCTTCCGCAAGTTTTGATGCAAATGTTTAACCGCACGGTATAATTGGTCAATAGCTTTTTCCTCATTTTTCTTACCATACTTGGTCGCTGAAGTAGAAAACGTTGTCTCATTAGGATAACAGATCCTTTTGATAAGGGATACTGATGGCCTAGCTATTTGAGTGCTACATACGTCTTTTATATCTGGCAGAGCTGCATGCCACCACGGGTCGACGTGTGGCGATCGTCGAGGGCGCAAAATACAGGTGTGACCACTGACAGTACCGAACAGTCCCGGACCAGCAGCGGGAGGTCGCCTAGGGGTGGTGAGCGTCGGACCAGGGACAGTCGACTCCTCGCAAAAGCCACAATCACCCGAAAGCACCTCTGACGGAGCGAATAGAGCCGCTCCCAACACCCAAAAGCACTTACCCGCCCATCGGGACTGATGCCAGTAAGGTCCCGATTATGGCAACTGGCAGCGTAGTGAACGGATATGAGCTGGATTTCGAATGGTACCCCATCCTCGGGCTGGCACCTGCATCGAGCTCCCTTAGTAAAGTCGTGTGACAACGGCTTGAAATGGCGAGGTGGTACCCGGTGCAGGGGTCTCCGTCCCATAAAACCTGGCAGGCCTTCCAGTACGTTCCGAGTCTATTTCCTGGTGGGAATCAGGCAGGAGTAGGATCAGATGGTTGTTCCTGACTTGCGCCGGTCGGTGGAGTCATAGTTGCCCATTAGGCGCTATGGCTGCTTACCCTAGCCATGACCTCACTGCTTCGGCATAGACCACCATGGGACCACATAGGCAACTACTCCACCATGGACAAGGATAGCGGCTGGAAGGGGGACCCATTGAACATCAAGATGAACACATTCAAAACGAAAGAGACGAGTGCGGAGGGATTACAAAATCCCTTCGCAAGAGGTGGCATCGAGCGGTCTCCGCAGAAGAAGGCGGAGACGGATGCGGCGAAGTCTGGAGGTGGAAAAACGGCGAATCCGTCGGTGTCCACACCAGACATCTCGGTAGACGGTCCCTTGCTAGTCAAGGCCGTCGAAAGGTGTATGGACACGCGGTCAAGAGTGGCGGCGCTGTCTGAACAACTCGATGCCATAATCGAATTCTTGGCGAACAGGCGAAACATCGCTGACGACCTGAAGCAGAGCCTCCTCCTGCTTCGGAGCACCATTGATGAAGCTAGAAAGGAGCACGAAGAACTCGTAGCTCGGGTGAAGGCGGCCGAGAAAGCGGCCAGGACCGGGAGGGCGACTGCATCTAAAGAGGTGCAGACAGACGCCCCTCGTTCGCGTCGGTCTGCTCCATGGGGCAGGTCGCTAAGCGAACGAGGCAGTCCCCGGGGGAAACGGCCCCCGGGAACACCAAGAAACGATTGGTCGTGCTACTCCCACGGGAACACACGCCAACCGGTTCAAGGTCCACCGCGGAAAAGGCACAAGTGGAGGCTACGGGCAACCCTTGGACTACCGTAGAGGGTAGGAAGCGTCGGGAAGGTGCGACGCGACATGATGGCGGAGCGGCCAGAGGACCGAAAAATGTCAAAAAGGCGCGGAGTAGGGGTGATGCCCTCATACTCAAGACGGATGGGTCGAAGTACTCAGAAGTCTTGAAGAAGATGAGGGGGGAAACCCATCTCAAGGATCTGGGGGCGGATGTGCGGAGTATCCGCCGATCTCGCACTGGCGAGATGATACTTGAGCTCCGGAAGGACGCCAAGAACAAGGGGGCTACCTACAAAACGGTAGCTGAAAAGGTCCTAGGGAAGGAGGTGCAAGTGCGGGCACTCACCTCAGAAGTGACTCTCCAGCTTAAAAACATGGACGAAATCACTGAGGGGTGCGACATTGCACAAGCCCTAAAAGTGAAGTGCGGGGTGGAAGTGGCTAAGGAGTCAATCCGCCTCCGCAAAGGTCCGGCGGGGACCCAGATAGCTACCTTCCGACTACCGTCGGCGGACGCTAACCTGGCCCTGAAAGAGGGCAAGTTGAAGGTCGGCTGGTCTGTATGTCCTCTGGGCATACTACAGCAACCAGACATTTGCTTCCGGTGCTTCGAGGGCGGACATAAGTCCTGGACCTGCAAGGGGCCCGATAGGAGCCAGCTGTGCAGGCGATGTGGAGGTGCAGGCCATAAAGCAAAGGACTGTGGGGAGTCTCTCAAGTGCATGGTATGTTCCGGGAAACGGGACGCCAAACACTTTATGGGAGGCCCCAGGTGCCCAGCCGGTAAGCCGGCTGCGAAACCACGGGCGTAAGGGTGACGCAACTGAACCTGAACCATTGCTTCGCGGCTCAGCAGCTGCTACACCAAGCAGCCACTGAGTCGTTGTCGGACATCGCCGTCATATCGGATCCCTACCGTATCCCTCCCGGAAACGGTAACTGGGTTGCGGATAAGTCCAGTTTGGCGGCCATATGTACGACGAGCAAGTTTCCGGTTCAGGAGGTTGTCTCAACCTCAGAAGAAGGGTACGTAGTTGCTAAGGTGAACGGAGTGTTCTACTGCAGTTGCTATGCTCCGCCACGTTGGTCTACCGAAAGGTTCACCCAGATGGTCGACCTCCTATCCATGGAGCTAACGGGCCTAACGCCGTTGGTGGTGGCGGGCGACTTCAACGCTTGGGCTGTTGAGTGGGGAAGTCGCTTCACGAACCAGAGGGGCCAGATCCTGTTGGGGGCTTTTGCAATGCTCAACCTAGATCTGGCCAACGTTGGGAACAAAAGTATATTTAGCAGAAATGGTGCGGAGTCGATCATCGACGTGACGTTCTCCAGCCCAGGACTGATCAAGAACTGGAGGGTAGACGATGGCTACACTAATAGCGACCACCAGGCGGTCTGTTATAGTGTAGACAACAACGAGAGGCGGCAAGCGACGGGTAGAGCCAACACTCCGACCGTTCGCGGGTGGAAGACATCGCACTTTGATGCCGAGGTATTCGAAGAGGCAATGAGAAGGGAGCGCGAGGGGGGCAGTTGGCTCCGCCCGACTGCTGACCAACTAGTTGCTATGCTATCGCGGGCGTGCGACGCCACCATGCCTAGGACTCGCCAACCTAGGAATGGAAAGCCACCGGTTTACTGGTGGACGGACGCGATAGCCGACCTTCGCAGTGCGTGCCTCCGTGCAAGACGGAGGATGCAGCGTGCGCGAAACGAAGAAGAGAGGACAGAGCGCCGCGCAGCATTCAGTTCGGCAAGATCGATGCTAAAGAGTGCGATAAAGGCCAGCAAGAGGGCCTGCTTCGATAGGCTATGTGCGAGTGCCAATACAAATCCGTGGGGTGACGCCTACAGGATCGTAATGGCCAAGACTAAAGGTGCGCTGGCGCCTGCAGAGCGATCACCAGCGATGCTTGAGCGTATCATCGAGGGACTCTTTCCACGCCAGTATCTCAGACATAGACCAGAGATGGTCGGCCAACCTGCCGAGCATCCAATCCGTGAGCGACGACAGCCGGGTCGAGGCAGGGTAGGAGGCAAGGGTTACGCATGAGGAACTCATCGTGATAGCCAAACCCCTTAAGGTGAGCAAGGCACCGGGACCGGATGGTATCCCTAACCTGGCGATCAGGCTGGCGATAAAAACGGCCCCCGGGCTGTTCAGGGCAGTCATGCAGAGGTGCCTGGATAACTGTCTCTTTCCGGACAGGTGGAAGCGGCAGAGACTGGTCTTATTGCCGAAGGCTGGGAAATCGCCAGGGGACCCATCGGCATATAGGCCTATCTGCCTGCTGGACACCGCGGGCAAGGTGCTTGAGAGGATCATCCTCAACAGACTGGTGAGGTACACGGAGGGTGTACACGGTCTGGCAAGTAACCAGTTCGGCTTCCGGAAGGGCAGGTCCACGCTTGACGCAATCTCTTCCGTCATCAAGACGGCGGAGGTAGCAATCCAGCGCAAGAGAAGGGGAATACGCTACTGCGCAATCGTCACGCTCGACGTGAAGAATGCGTTCAATAGTGCCAGTTGGGACTCCATAGCGCTCGCGCTCAGGAGCATCCATGTACCGGTGTCGCTGTACAAGATTCTGGAAAATTATTTCCAGAATGGAGTACTTGTTTACGACAAGGAGGAGGGTCAGAAGTGCGTCCCAATTACCGCAGGAGTTCCGCAAGGTTCTATCCTGGGCCCGGTGTTGTGGAATGTCATGTATGACGGAGTGTTGAAACTCAAGTTCCCTGTAGGGGTTGTGATCGTCGGCTTTGCAGACGACATAACGCTGGAGGTTTACGGCGAGTCTATCGAGGAGGTCGAGTTGACGGCCGCGCACTGTATACGCAAGGTCGAGGACTGGATGCGCTCCAGGAAACTGGAGCTCGCGCATCATAAGACAGAGGTCACGATTGTGAACAACCGTAAATCGGAGCAAAAGGCGGTGGTCAGAGTCGGAGACTGCACCATCACCTCGAAGCGATCCCTGAAGCTCTTGGGGGTTATGGTGGACGACAAGCTCACGTTCGGGAGTCACGTCGACTATGCCTGTAAGAGGGCCTCATCGGCTATTGCAGCACTATCTCGTATGATGTCCAATAGCTCAGCGGTTTATGGCAGCAAGCGAAGACTTCTTGCCAGCGTGGTTTCGTCCATACTAAGGTATGGTGGGCCAGTGTGATCCAGAGTGCTAGGTACTAACAGTTACCGTGGTAAACTGGAAAGTACTTACAGGCTCATGTGCCTGAGAGTTGCGAGTGCGTATCGTACGGTTTCATACGATGCAATCTGTGTCTTGTCCGGCATGATGCCTATCAGCATCGCCATCAAGGAGGACAGAGAGTGTTTCGACCAACGTGACACAAGGGGCATACGAGGTACCAGAAGGTCATTCTCGATGCTCCGCTGGCAGCGGGAATGGTCCAACTCCACAAAAGGCAGATGGACGCACCGACTCATACCGGAGATATCCGGCTGGGTCGGGAGACGACATGGTGAAGTGAACTTCCACCTGACACAAATCCTGTCAGGCCATGGTTGTTTCAGGCAATATCTGCACAGGTTCGGACACGCGGTGTCCCCCATGTGTCCCGAGTGCGTGGAGGAGGAGGAGACTGCTGAGCATGTCTTCTTCTTATGCCCCCGTTTCGTAAGAGCGAGGAGCAACATGATGGCTGTGAGCGGGCCTGGCACTACTCCGGACAATCTAGTCCGGAGAATGTGCGACGACCCGGACATCTGGAACGCGGCCGCCTCTCAGATTGTCCTGGAGCTGCAACGTGTGTGGCGGGTCAACCACCAACACACCAGTGGTAGCTAATTACCAGTCTCCAGGTAGTTAGCTAGGAGGTTATAAGAGTAAAGAGGGTGCATCACGCACAAAAGCCACTCCCCGACGTAATACTTAACCGTCGTTCCGGGAAGATCAGGGCTGGAGACTGGAGGGGTTTTAGTAGGTCGGGACAGGGATCAGTAGGTGCCTGGGCGAGTGTAACTACCCCAGCATCTCTCCCCTACTCTCATCCCCACACCCTGAGTTCTCTTCTCAGGTGTCTGTTTGCAGATTTCCCCGCCACCTTAAAAAAAAAAAAAAAAATACGTCTTTTATATTGGAAGCAGTGACACGTCCACTTCTGAATACATTCCACCACATAGAGTCGCTTCGTTCGGTTGTTAATTCGTTTATTTTTTTTATCATTTCTGGATTATTTGGAATGCTCTGAACGTATTCGGATGCGACTTCTATCAATTCAGCCGTCGAATAAGTATTTGATGGGTCATGAAGTGATTGGAGGTTGTATGCACTCAATTGTTCTTTAATGCGTGAGTCGTTCGTACAGGTTGCACAACTGTAATCCATGTTGATTTCACCGCAGTATAAATTGGAAGCAGCAACATTCAAGCCATCTTCTTGTAGCAATATCAAAAGTTCTCGACATCGGTGCTGGTAAGTACTAGATGGATATATGAGCCGTTGAGAGCAAAAGTGGTACATGTGCCATTGAGTAAATTTTTCAGGAGACGCGATAAACGAAAACACTCAAATAGTAAATTATTTTCAACAATTTTTCACAACATAACTGCACTAAATCATTGCTGGAAAGGTTTCAAAAGACGGTACATGAAAGCAAAACTAGTTCTGGTTGAGAAACTTACACAAACTTCAATGGAAAAACATGTACCACTTTTGTTCTATGGGAAAAATAATGACAACCAAAAAACGTTGAGAGCAAAAGTGGTACATGTCCAGTCTAAGCATGCAGGATGCATCATAGCTCGCTAATCTTAAAACTTAAAACATTCATGTCTTCAGCAGAGTTATTCAAGTGATTGAGTACTATAGAATGATTTTTACACATTTTAAATAATCTAGATCGACTGGGGCCAATTCAAAGGAAAATACCCTGGTATCTTTAGAATTGCTATTTGGTCGATAATAACTACACTATGGACCCGGGTTCAACTTTCGGTAGACTTTCGTTTGCCCTCCGGATCTAGAAATACCGTAGAAGAGGAAAACTGAAAAATACTTTGGCTATAACTCTGGTACAAGTTATCAGATCTCGGCTTTTCTTTGATATTATGGTATATTTTTGCATGTGATAGTTTCGAAAAAAAAAAGCACGGAAAATACTAGAACCTGTTCATTAAAGCAGACAGTGTATGTAGTTATAGGAGCGACAAATGAGTGAACTGAAAATATGATACAGCCTTGGAAAAATATACACCGTATCCAGATGGGACTAGGACCTGTTTTTCAAAATTAATCTCGTTTACGGTAACTCCGGATCTTTCGGAAGGCTATCTGATGGTAAATTTGAGTAACATTCTGTCATAAGATCATTTATTTTCGTCTGGGAGTGGTTTAGAAAAAAGTGGGACTGTTTTTTAAAAATTAATCTTATGGTAGTACCAGTGGTTCACGTGGTGGCCATCTTGGAGCATATTTCGTTAAAAGATCATTTTCCTTCTAGAATTGGTCTCGAAAAAAAAAACAGGAAGCTTTAGGAACACTTTTGAAAATTGACATTTTACGCTAGTTCCGGATCTTTCGGTGAAATCATTTCGTTTCTAGTCAATCCCGCAGAAGCAGTTTCGAAAAAATTAGGAAGCTTTAGAATCGTTTTAAAAAATTGACCTCAATTACGGTTTTCTGGATCTTCCGGAAGGCTATCGGTGGCCTGCCTAAAGCCAAACCTGGGTCCAGTGTGTAAATATATATCTATATAAAAAATCTCAGAGAGTTATCTTTTAAATTGGCCACAGCATACGAGTTGATACTGAAATAGATGTAACTCTTTCTGTTACAAAATAATCACGGGTACACTAGCGCCACGCAGCGAGAAAATTCCAAAACAGACAGATCTTCATCTGAAAGTACTCAATCACTTGACCAACTTTGCTGAAGACATGATTGTTCTATATCCTAAGATCTTCGACTTGCAATTCATCTAATATGCACAGACTGGACATGTACCACTTTTGCTCTCAACGAAATGGTGATTATGTTAATTACCAAAAATTGTTCTGGCTTTGGTTTAGGTTATCAGATGTTGGTTTTTCTTAGATATTCTAGTACGTTATTGCGTTCTGCATCAATTTATGCAAAAAACCCAAAAAGTGTTAAAATGGCACATGTACCACTTTTGCTCTCAACGGCTCATATCAAAGCCACGGTTTTATGAATGCGCTTGCCGAAGTCGATTTCACGTACTTTTTTGTATAGGTTCTCACTAATATTTGCCGGAGTTTTTCGCCAATATGCCGGCAAATCAGTTACAGATAGCTGAAAATAGGAACTAAAAATTACATAATCTTATACCATACACCAAATAACCTTTTTCTCGAGTAAAGATGTTCGAATTCCTTCAAGGCCAAATAGCGTGGCTCCGATGTGACTACATGCTTCCAGGATTCCGATAGCACAGTTGCAATGTGCAGCAAGAATTTTTCCATGTTCGTCTATCAAAATCCAGGGACGAAGCGAATTTTCATTTAACGCAAACGAATGTCGAACAACTCCGTGCACTATATGTTTATCCTGTATTTTTCGGCCGGAAATGTTTTGCACCCATCCGTTTTTATAATAAAGAATTGCATCCATACCTCTCTCACAATTTTTCGGTTCACCAGCGAACGGATTGGGATCCAAAACTAAAAATTGGTAGATATTGGCAAATGTGACTGTTAACGGAACTTCTTGCGGTGTCGTTTTTAGTGAGAATGGATCAATACCATAACACATTTTCACCTTTTCGCGATACCTTTGTACTGCAGCTTCACAATCCTAAAATTAAAGTTCAAAGTTTGCGCAAATACAGAGCAAATGTAAATTCGTTTTCGTACCATTTTTCAAAAACCGGTCCGGTGATGGTTTGTTTATTATTTGCAACCAAAAACCTGCATGTGTTCGTGAAAGCGCTCACATATACTTGTGGAAGAAGAAAGGTCTATGATGGATCACAATAATCAATATGTCGTTGGATTGATAAAATGATGGACAATTTTGAGATTCTTCGATTTTCATTATCACTTCATTGTTAAACAGTGAAAATTGAATAAAACTTTCAAGGTCGATTTTTCACCAACAATGTACCAATCATATGCGAGCACGCCTGGCACAGACTTCATGAGTAGACACCAACTCTCTGCTGTGATATTCTGTATGGCGGTGGAAAAAAAAATTGACAGAATCTCCCCGTCCCAATAGGTCAACTAATGTTAGCTTTCATGAGCCTAGACTATTTTGATGTCTTGAAGGTGAAGCTTTTTCGGAAAGTTCGTAACCACCTCCACTATCAGACAGTATTACGTTCTGTTATAATTAAATATGTTAATGTTGATAAAACTGATGTCTTGAAGGAGAATATGATGGCACAGGCAACAGTACTGCACCGAGCAATGCATGAATAGAGCGCTGGTTACTCGTCGTCTATCAGTGCAGAAAAACTCGATATTCATTTTTTGTGCAGTCAAGCCAAGAGAAAACTACATTGCCGCTGTTGACGCACTGTGGGGCGTGGAACACAATCGAATTGCCGTTTGAATTGTCTTCTTCTTCTTCTTGTTTCGTATAGCAGAAAATATCAAAATTCAATATGATTTTCCGGGTGCCGCAAAATACGCTGCGCCCCCGCTGTGGCGGTATAGAGGAAAAACCAAATTCATTTCATCTTGATATTAGAGCTCCGACATTAGTATTTGTATTTTTCAATTGAATTTTTTTTTTGAATTAGCATTTGCAAGAAAATATTACATTCCATAACCTTACTTCTTATTGAACAACGCTATGCAAACATTAATTGCTGAGGCTAATGTTGTGCATCACTCTAGCCCAGTTTATTTTCGAAGACAACAGACATATAACTTTCAAATATGGTATCTTCGTTGTTCTTGGTATCTTGAAACTGATCAAATTTTTTCTGATTGATTCTGTATACTGATAAAATATTTAAATTGACCTGAATTGAATATTAACATGTTCATAAACTTCAATTTCAATTTAAAATTTTCTGTGAATAGACATTTTCCACTAAAAATTTAATTTGTTATCGATATTTTTTCCACGAGCTTGTAACTGCAGGAAAAAAATTTATGTGATATCTTTGCCGCTTTGTGATCGGTGAGTGAGCCAACTTCAACACGACAAATAGATATAGAAGGAAGATTAATATTTACTAAATCGTACCAAATAAAATATTTTATAGAAGGTTGCCTTTTCGCGTATCAAAGAAAGTTTGTAGAAAAACTTGTTCTACAATTTTATAGGTCCAATAATTTAAGTAACTTTGTAAAAAAAAAGTTTTCCTCTGAAACATTGCTATAGGGCTCTAGACCCAAATTTCCCCCTAAATTTGGTTTCTGGACCATTGTGAATGTTAAAGAGAATATTTTTTCTTCTAAGATAGAGTGCTGCAAAGAAATAATCAAAATACAGACCCCGTTCGATTTCGGCAAAACGCAAGATTTTTTTCTTTTGCCAAAATCGAACCATGCCAATAATGAACGGTTCTTTTGTCATGACTTTTTTGACTTTTTAAATGGTCAAAGACGACCTTAACAGTAGAAATGGCCACCAATGAACTAGTTTTAGTTCTAAGTCGTTTGAGGTGTCGCTTGATGAATTTGGGCTGACGACTTAGATACTTGATATTACCAACCAAACCAAAATACCTTTCTTTTGGTAGATGTTGAGCTTAAAATGGTTAAAATAAATCAAGCAAACTACAAAAGTAAAACGAGCTCAAATCAAACATAGCTTCAAAATAAAAATATAAAATTATTGTAGTCCTACGTCAACTATACGGTCGTGTCTTGGATACCACCCTCCTCCTATTTTTTTTTAATTACATTCTTCAGATCGGCTCCAATTTCGGAGGCCGTGCAGTTGGAAAGCACACGAAACGGATTTTCTGTAGCAAACACCATCAATGACGCATATACTACAGAACTAGCTGTGTTAGAAGATGAGGTTGATCAACTGATAACCCTTGGCCAGAGGGTAAAGCACCGATTAAGTGCACTACGAGCTCAATCATCAATTAACGTAAGCTTGGTATCAGCGATGCAGTATTCTATCAGACCAGAAGAAAACGAAATCTCTCAGTTACTAGCAGAACACGTTCCGGATATGCCGGATATTGACCATATTTAAACTCATTTTAAAGAATTTCTGAAGAAAGAAGTTTATTCGTAAACGAAATAAAATCATTTTGTTCATGTTTATTATTTATTCCGCTTGATCATTATCTAATTCTTGATCTGATTCAAATTTTTCTGCAATCATAGTTCTCAAGCTCCATAAATGCTTCCATTACCAAGTGGCAAAGATTTTGGTTTCGATTTCCGACGTAGACTTTACTCATTCGAGATTTTATCATACCAGTTCCACCGGATTATAAAACGCACAATACGGTGGCAGAAACACTGGTAGAATGTCAATGGAACGAAGGTACATAATGATGCTGGCATCGCAATAAATGCGAGCTCCGTCCATAATCCATACCGAGTTTCTCCCCGGACGTACTTTGTTGACAACACTCGAAAAATATTTTACGCGTTACGTTCGGTTTCAAAAGAATCTAAAACACCGCCCACACCAAGAAAGCATAAAAAAGAAACCCTGGGACGACGCACAAATTCACTGCGAAAAATTAAAAGTTTTCTTTTTATCCAGTAACCGCGATTTCTGAAGATAGCCCGGTTTTCCACGGAGACCTCGTCTAAAAATACCAGATGAAATAGGTCCCAGTCAATGGAGGTCATTTCTCAGCAGAAACGAAGAATTCCACGCTCTTTGATCCGAATGGCTCAGCATTCTAGTGCCTTCCAGGTTAATCCCACTGCGTCAAATCTATCCGACATTACCGCTCGTGGAAAGCTGGGTTGTCAGTGATAGATTTAACAACAAAAAACCTAGTTAGAGCGATGATGTATAAAGACATGGTGTAACGGTATGTCAAAAGCAGAATCGGCCATATTGAAATGCTAAAATACTAAGTTTGTTTATAAACAACTAATGCCTAAAAACTTTCCCACCTCATCGCATCTCATAACATCATTTGGATGCATTTAAATTATAAGCACAGACAAACAGACGTGCCTCTTAGAAGAAAAATCCTGAAAAATCTTTGTTTCGGAACGTTACACTCAGGCGCCTTCATGTGAGCTTATTGCCCACTAACTTATTCTCGTAAAACGGTTTTTGTTATTGCTAATGGGTGTGCTGCTTGCTTAAATCAAAAACATCATATCAAGAAGACTGGCATCTCTGGATCGATCCCATATAAATGACAAGCGTCAAATCAAACAGCGCACTCCATCTATCAAAGGTGGAAGTTTGCCATGAAAGTGCTGGTAATTACATCGCTGCGAAGACAGAGTGCGCGTATGTGGTGGGCCAGTCTGTGCGTTCGGCTTGCGCTCGCATCGCCAGCACGTACACTAGCATGCATCAGTTCCACTTTTACTCAACAGACTGCACTGCCAAAACTGTAGCTCAATTTCAGGCAGAGTTCCCAGTCTTCTTGATATGATGTTTTTGCTTAAATCAACACCAGCGGCATTACTGGCGGTTTTTGTCTTTGATAATGATTGTACTTACTTACCTTACCAGTCAGCTCCAGGCCGGAGTGTCCCTTGCTGTACGAAAAAGTCGTCTCCATTCAATTCGGTCCATGACTGCAGCTCGCCAGCCATGTCGGATGCGGAGGCCCCGTAGGTCGTCTTTCACTTGATCAAGCCACCTTGCTCGCTGCGCGCCCTGTCGCCTCGTTCCAGTCGGGTCGTTATCAAGAACCTTTTTCACCGGGTTGTCGTCCGACATCCTAACGACATGCCCAGCCCACCGTATTCTCCTGATTTTCGCCGTTTGTATGATGAGTGGTTCTCCCAGCAGCTGATGCAACTCGTGGTTCATCCGCCTCCGCCATGATCCATCTTCCATCTGCATTCCACCACAGACAGTACGCAGCACCTTCCGTTCGAAAACCCCAAGGGAGCGTTGGTCCTCCACGAGCATGGTTCAGGTTTCGTGGCCGTAGAGGACTACCGGTCTGATCAGTGTTTTGTAGATGGTTAACTTCGTGCGGCGGTGGATTTTATTCGAGCGGAGTCTTCTCCGGAGTCCAAAGTAGGCACGATTTTCTGCCATAACGTCGACGAATTTCTCTGCTGATGTCGTTGTCAGCAGTCATCAGTGAGCCCAGGTACACGAATTCGTCTACCACTTCGATTTCACCACTGCTAATATTAACGTCGCAGCACTCAATCGAAATCGCGGCTTTCGTTGTGCGCGACTTTTCGCTGCGACTTTAAATATCCTTACGCAAGAAATCAGATGTGCTATACAGCGCACTATTTGCGACATAAGGTATTATGTGCGGCATAAGAGTAAAATCTATTGTCGCCAGTCGACAACTACAATTTTCAACTAAATGGATAATATGAATTCGAGATGGGAGGTTTATACTGTCTCCTCTGGAACCTCTTCCTCTCATTTACTTAGTTTTCGATGCGTTTATGGTCAGTCTAATTCGCCAGGCTTCAGCCTTCAGTATGATGTACGTCTCCGTCATCTTCTCAAGGGTTCGTGCTACAATATCAATGTCATCGGCGAAGCCAAAGAGCTGAACAGACTTTCTAAAAATCGTGCCACTCGTGTCGATACCACACGCTCATTATTTGTTACTCTAAAGTGAGTTAGATATGACCCATTTTAGAAAAAAGCGGAGGTACCCTAATTTGAGTACTTTTACGGTTACTCACTTCTGAGTAAGGGCGTCATACGTCAAAAACTGATTAGAATCTACTCTGTTTATGCAAACCAGGAATTAACGAAAATGAGTACAAGTTACCCAGTTTGCCTAAATTTGGAAATTTGATGATTTCTGGTTTTTGTAAATCTTACTCAATAAATAAAATAAATTCAGAGCAATCAAAATCATAGATTTATTTTTCATCGAAACATTATAAAAGTTTTAAATCATTCACGTGTCTTTATATAATGCGGCAACCAACCGGTTCACAGTTGCCCGTGAGCTGTGGCTCATGTTTTTGTACAGTAACATCATCCGTCACCAAACACTGCGAATGATTTAAATTGTATCGATTGCATGTATTGGGCACTGTACGTCGATACAAATGTTTCCGTTCATTATCACGAATAAAAGCCCGACTTAAAACGGCATCGCAGGACACACAACATGCGGTTGTTCATTTTGAAGAGATGTTTTTTATGTTTTCAAATCCTCTGCAATAATGATGTTGGGCTGAAATTGTTATGGAATATTGTTACATGTTGTTTGTAATGTAATTGATTAGGAAATTATTGATTTGATGAAAGATCAAATACTTACTGCTAGCAAACGAATAAAAAGCGACACCAATTGTTCTTCGGAAACAGATAATATCGCTGTTGAAAACTTTTGACATATACATATACTCAGAGGTGAGTAAATATCATGGATAATAACTCAAAACTGAGTAAACATAGTAATTATGAAAGTTTGGGTAAATGTTACTCAATTATCCAGTACCCGATAACTCACTTTTTGACATTTTGCATAAGAATACCAAACTGAGTAGATCCTAATCAAATTAGAGTTAAAATAAAGCAGCGTGCAGCCCTACTTGAGAGTGTCCCCGAAACTCGAACTACGCACATCACCCGATCCATCGTCGACTTGACCAACCGTATCAGTTTATCCGGAAAACCGTAATCGTGCTAATCTGCCATAGCTGATCTCGAACGATTGTGTCGTACACACTCAGATTTTATCACCGAGTACGGTAAAATGAATTACCGAGATTTCAACAGCTGAGATCTCGGTAATACTTGATGTACCGAGATTCTGTAACACCGAGATTCTGTAAAAGCAATAATTAAAAACCCGTCAACTTTAACGAGATTTTCGGTAACATTCAACTGTCAAAGTATTAGGATGAACTTCGGTGAAATTTACAGAGGTACGTATTTTGCGATATTTGTTCGTCAGATGACCCAGAATATGATTAAAACGATTAAATATACAAATTAATTTATCAATTACTAAGTCGACTGATCAACTAAAGACAGCTTTGGTAAAAACTGGAGCGTTGTATTGCTTCTAGGAAATACATACATACAAGTAACATCTATCACTCTGCAACTTCCATCCTGCGAGCGAGTTGGTAAACTACAAAATTGATTGGAGAAAGAATTAATCATTTTCTTCAAATATTCTTTGCAGCAAAAAAAAAACGAGATCTGAGAAAAAATAGTGTATACTCACTCAATACCCAACAAACAATTTTGTTGGATAATAGCTTGTTAAGCTATAGTTCAGCCGAAATCCGTCGAATAATAGCTTATTAAGCTGTAAATCGACAAAATTGTTTGTCGGGTATTTTAGTTAATCGGAACTTTGCAGATTTCTCCATAATAATAATCAGCCGCAAAACCTGCTCCTTTTCTTTCTACACCGAAACACGAAAAAACCGCAAGTGAAGCACTCATTATTTTGACAGTTCAGTTTTTCGGAAACTCGGTAAGAGTTTTTTTTTTGTTCGAAGGAATCTCGGTTATATGATGTCAGGGTTCCGAGATTCGGTATTTTAGTTTACTGAACTCGGAAATTTTTGGTTTTACGGACTATTTCTGTAAAAAAAATACGGTATTTCGGTAAACACTTACGGTTTCCGATTTCTCAGTGATTTTCTTACTGAACAACGGTAAACTAAAATGTTTTCAGGTAGTTCGGTATTTTACTGTACCGAGAGAACATTACGCAGTTAAGTATGTATGCCGATTTAAAATCGATGAACAAATGATGTGTGGGCAGGTTATACTCACGGCACTTCTGTAGGACCTGCCGTACCGCGAATATAATGAATGCAGAGATGCCAGATGTTTTTGAAAATTGTCTGCAACTGCTCGAAAAACCAGAAAAATCCGTGATTCGAAAAAATTTCGCTTACGCAGGTAAAAGTCTGCAAAAATCTGCACGCGGACTCTAAAAATCTGAGTTTTGCAGACAAATCTGCACATCTGGTTTCCCTGAATGAATGTACACGCTTGCTTATAGCGACACAAGCGGCATTATTGCCCACTAAGCAAAATTTCAAAATAATCGTTATTTTTGTGGTCGATGAAATCGTTATCGAGTGGCACGTCTGTTTGTCTGTGTTAAAAGTATGGCAATGCTACATACTGGCACTAATATTCATTCCCGTTAATAAGGATATATAAAAAAACACGAAAAAGTTATTTAAGGCCCGAAACACACACGGCGTAATGATACCTTCTCCATACAAATTAAAAGGCGTAATCGCGCCTTACGTTGGGAGGCCTTTCAACCAGAACCTTCTAGCTGTGCCTTCTAGTGAAGAAGGTAGCAGTTCGCCGCCTTCAGCTGCGTACTTGACTGCCTCCCGTGTAGACGTATCGTGCCTTCCACACGGTCTTGTGTTGCCTTCTTTTGGCGAAGGTGCTGGCAATGCCGTGTTGTACCATTTTCCGCCTGCTGGTGATTCTGGTACTGGTGTTGCCTTATTTTTTCTTCCAACAAACATAAACAAACATGAATTGGGTGGCATGGCGACAAGAAAGTTAGCACACGGTGGGGTTCGAGACGGCGTGAATGCGCCTTCCGTGTAGACGAGGGGAAGGCGGTAGATGCAAGAAGGCACATTGGACGGTTTCAAAAAGGTACTGACAATTCTCGTCAGGAAGGCGTTGTCACGCCGTGTGTGTATTCGGGCCTTTACTATTGCATATACCCTCCAAAGTAAAATAATGCGCCTACTTCTAGGTCAAACCGTTACACCATGTTCTACTCCTCAATGGCAAACGTCTGCAAGCTCACAGTAAAAATACCATGTTTTCTATGGATACAATAGAAAACATTGTCCATTTACTATTCTCACCGCGAAATACATCGTTGTTTTTTCGGGCCTCGATCAAAACAAATCAAAGTTTCATGATGTCGAAAACAAGTATTATCTATTTCTTTTATAACAAAATGCGCGGGATTGGTCGTAGAAATCGCCGCTAGACAAATTGTATGGCGACGAATCCTGCGTCGAATTCGGCGCGTTTTGTTTTAAAAGAAACAGACAATATTATTTTTCCAGTTTAAAATCGAATCAACGTCCTAGCAAATAACAACTCGCGACTTTCGATTTTATTATTTCGATGTCGCAAGTCGTCTTTTCGATTTTCAGCTAGAGCTGGAATGGTGATATTAAATTAATGGCGACTTGTCCAGGACCTGGTTTAGTTTATATTTGTTCTTTTCATCAGCAGGTGTGCGAAATATTTCAGAAATGAAAAATGGTGGAATATTCAAACTGTCAAACTCAGTTTATTTTTCTCTCCTTTACTCTAACGGTGCTTTAGCGAAATTAGGCAAAATATTTTGATTGCCTCTCGCAGTCTGTGAAAGGTCAAAAAATAACTGTCAACCATTTACCATCCAAATATGAGGAAGAAAACCTACAGTAGAACGTCACAAAGGAGATTGGCCAAGAAGGACAGACAAAAAAGAAAAACCATCAGCAACAGCAGTAAAAGATGAATGGAAGTCAAATTGGTATATAGAAAGCGAAAAGTGTATAAAATTTTGCTCTAAGTTTGGTCAAACTTGCTATTTTCCGTGAAGTGAACCGATTATGTTGTGATGTAATTGTAAATAAACACAGCAGGATCTAGTAGAACAATTAAAATTGTGATTGAGACGACGGGCAAAATGTTTTGCGCTGAAAAATCTGGAGCGCATTTGCTGATTTTTCACCATTCGTAAAATATAAAAAATTGGCTGGCTGTAGTTTTAATTCTAATTTTTGGTTCTGCACTTTACAAAAGTTTTGCGAGTAATCGGTGGCTCAAGATGTTCCAGCTCTTCACGTGTAAATGGAAACATCCGTACAGAAAATGTCCGCTGCTTCTAGCGAGTGTTTTGCTACAACTCTCGTTTGCTCTGTTACTAGTTCAGTTCTGTACGCTGACAGCTGCGGGTGGTGGAATATCCGGGGTCACCATCGGGGGAATGTCCCACGCAGGAAAGTGCTCGGAGATACGCTGTATGAACGGTGGCACCTGTCGCAACGGAACTTGCATTTGTCCAGATGGCTGGCAGGGTAGCGAGTGCCAATTTTGCGGAGGAAAAGTAAGGTAAGATTGTAGTTTTTTCGCCCATTCAGAAGACCTTGATAGCTTGTTCGTAGAACCGGTTGCCGCTAATGGTGATGCAAAAAGTATTTTCTGTGGTTTCACTACTTCAAGTTAAATGGGACACTTTCTTATTTGAATTGCCCAGGAACTTGACTATAAGCTCGGGCAAAAGAAAAGAAATAGTTATTTTCAGAATTGGTGTTCTGGACCTACACTCGACACGTTGTATTATTATTATATTATTACTAGTTGGTTTCTGTTTGAGATTGATTTTTTACCATTTCATAATAAATTAGTATTACATATTTTCTTATTCTAAGCAAGAACTTCAAGAATCCTACGCCTTTTTAAGCAGCATCTAAAACATTATTGAGCTTCTTGAAATCGCATTATGTCACTTATTAGTATGAATAAAAATAGTTAATAATTCTTCTGAAATCATGAGAGTGAGGATTCAATGGTTGGTTGCGCTATTAGCAATAGCACCCTTCATTTTTGTTTAAAAGTGTAAAAAAAAAACAAATTTACAGCAATTTTCAGTGTGCTATATCTTGAAAATTCCAATTGTGACGAACTGACATTGAATGTTTGTAGGTCAAAATCTTAAAACAAGCTGTAAGTTAAAAACTGCGCCTTGGTTAGTGTTGCAAAAGTAAAGTCCTAAATTTTGTGTTAATTTGCCGCTAATCAGCCAGAGAATTAACGTGTGTAAATGTTATCAACTTTTCCGGGTAATATTGTTTCGTGACTTAAATTTTATTTCAATTCAGCGTTACCCGCTACTTCGTGGTAAACATAAGTACTTCAATTAGGCGCCATAAAGCGGTGCTTGTGTGTACAAACGCAAATGAAAATGGGATTAAAAATCAGAGACGTTTGTTCTGAACAATACCATGCAATATACAATAAGGCAATATACATGCTGGTCAAGCGAAGAAAGAAATGACGGGGAAAATAATTTATGAAGCATCCAAATAAAAAATGAATTCTGAAAAACTAAAGACATACTAAAATTGATGTACAAAAATTTCTATTGCGTTCCACCGGACATATTACAATTCAGCTGATAGTTTTTCGGAGACCAAGTGTTAGCGACGCTAACAGTTTTACTTTCCAACCAATTAAAACGACAGATTACTTGCCAATTAAAAACTGGCCAATTAAAAATTTGGCGAAGAAGTGCCAAATTTTGAATTGGGAGTCTCATCAATAGATAATTCATGAGTTGAAAAGATTATTTGGGTTTGTTTAAGAATATTCTGATAAAACGATAACTTAACTCAGATAGTGTAGAAGGAGATTTACCCAAGCACATTTCTAGATTATTTTCAACTGTAGTTCATATTGTGCATTTCACTCACTATGTCGGTCTAATCAACAACATGGACATGGGACTAAAAGATATTTTTGTTTGAAATATGTATGGAAATTTCAAAGATAAAATAACTCAAATATGCAAATTTCATGTCCCTGAATTTAGACTTTTCGGAAAATTCCGTTATATTAAACTTGCCGGTAAAAAACAGGTCAGTTTTCATTCAGACACACCAATCGACCTAAGTTAATCAAGATAAATAATGTCTAGTTTATTATATGTTTCGCTATAGAAATAGTTATAGAAATAGTGCATGTATTGCTTCTGAAATTGAAGTTCAGTAGCGACTCAAAATTATTCAAAAATCTTTTTAATATAAAATCTTCGTCTCTTGAAATCGAAACAAAATAAGGTTGCATTGTTATCAATTATTGATCTGCACATTACAATTATCATCTAAATCTATTGTGCCGGGTCAAATAAATGTTGTGTGAACAAAAAAAAAAATTATCCTCTAAATCAAATCCATATCACTTTAAATTAACTTCTCAATAAAATTGAATGAACATTTGCTACGAAAGCCGTACACAAGCGTAGGATGTCGACGGAAATCTAGCTTTCTTCGGAGTGTTTTACTAAAATGCGATACAAATTGGCTGGCATTGCTCGACAATGACCATATACTTGGCATCGTTACGTCTAGCTTTTTGGTGTCCGCACTATAGAATGATCTCTATCGTATGTAAAATGTATGAAGATATTCGAATTTTGTTCAACTTTTTGACTCAATTTTTATGTGGTAGGATGACTCTATGCATTTGAAAACGGAGCTTGGCCTTTCCACAGCATGTCACTCTTTTATAGTGTTCATCAAGAATTAATCGGTCACCAAAAAATTCCATCGAAATTGAAAATTCAAGAACGACAGCGTAACAAAATGGATCCAGATTGTGAATGTCAACAACTTAATAATACCTTAGCATATCTGCAAGATTTCGTGATACAAAAACAAAACGATGTATGTCTAAAAAAAAGTCTTTATGTCGGCTGAAACTGAAAAGTCAATAACATGTAGGTATATTATTCAAACCAATTCTACAATGATCAATTAGCGATGACTTTGCAATGGTATATAATTTATAAATATGCCGATACTTCAAATTCTTTATCTGTTTCTTTCGTTTTTCTTCTTATAACATTTAGATTGACAGACCCGACCGGAAGCATCCACGACGGGCTTGGCAACTACTCGATCGGTGTCAAGTGCAGTTGGCTGATTGACGCGCGTGATCACAACAGCATTGCCGAAAAACTGTCGCCGGCTCTCAGTGGGAAACCGTCCGTAATTCGGTTGCACTTGGAGGAGTTCGCTACTGAGTGCGGCTGGGATCACCTGTACGTGTACGATGGGGACAGCGTCGAGTCGCCACTGTTGGCAGTTTTCAGTGGGTTAATGTATCGGAAAAATTTCAGCATTCGAAGAATCCCGGAAGTGTTCGCCCATAGCGGGTCTGCGTTATTACATTTTTTTAGTGATGATGCATACAACATGTCCGGTTTCAATATAAGCTATCAGGTTAATGCCTGTCCTACGGTCGATACCGCACAGAATTGTTCTGGCCATGGCGTGTGCATATACGGGGAGTGTAACTGTGACGCTGGCTGGAGTGGTCCGGCTTGTAGCGTAGCTCGATGTCCGAATGATTGCTCAGCCCATTTGGGACGGGGTGCTTGCAATATAATTCAACAGAGATGCATTTGTGCGATTGGTTATGATGGAAATGATTGCTCACAACACCGGGCGTCACAGGGAGTTTGGACAACTATCAACTCGGAGGACACGGTTGGATTTGCACCTCCTGGAAGCGCTTCACATGGTGCGGCTGTATTCCGGGACACGTTTTATATCATTGCAGGAGAAAGCTACTCTAAAGCGAAATCCCTAATGTATATGTATGATTTCAACGGAAAGGTTTGGGAAACTGCTCATACGGATTCAAAAACGACTCCGGATCTACGATATGGTGCATCGACCGTTATGTATGGCGATAAAATTTTCCTATATGGTGGAGTAGTAGAGGGTAAAGGAGTTTGTGGTGAGCTTTGGGCTTTCGACGTTAGTGCCAAAATATGGGAAAATATCACAGTGAAAGCAGAGCAGTGTAATGAAACTTATGCCATGTGCGGGCCGTTAAAATCGGCTGGACATACAGCTACTTTGGTATCCAACTTCGAAGGAGGAAAGAAGGGTCATTCCCAAAGAATGGTGGTTATTTTTGGACATTCTCCTCAGTTTGGATACTTGAATACGGTGCAGGAGTACAATTTTGGTACTCGCGAGTGGAAAATCGTCAAAACTAAAGGATATCCGGTGAAAGGTGGTTACGGTCATTCAGCAGCCTACGACCCCCTAAAAGAACGGATATACGTGTACGGAGGCATAGTATCTGAGAGTGATAGCACTCAACTGTTGAGTAATAAGTTGTATAGCTACGAGCCTCATAGTCGTGTGTGGACATTGGAAGCGGCAGCTCCAACTGCTAGATTTCTACACACAGCCAACTTTATTACTCCCGGTTTGATGATGGTCTTTGGTGGTAATACGCACAATGATACCTCTCATAGCTTTGGTGCCAAATGCTACAGCAAAGATCTTATGGTTTATGACATTTTGTGTGATTCGTGGCATGTGCATCATATGCCACAAGATTTACGTGCCGACTTGGCACGATTTGGGCACTCCGCAATCGTTTTCGAAGAATCCCTTTACATTTACGGAGGCTTTGACGGACAGATGATAAACGATATGCTAAAATATACACCGGGAAATTGCCGAGCATTGAACCGGTCGGATCAGTGCTTGTACGCTCGTCCGGGATTCAAATGTATTTGGGATATTCAGAAAAGTAAATGCGTGCCGATTCAGGACGTCGATAAAGGTGTATTGTTCAGCAGGGATCAAATCAACTATGAAATATGCCCCCAGGAAAGTAGACTTGTCATGACTAGACAAGCGTTAGCAGATTATGAACTGTGTAGTCAACTGAGCAGTTGTCAAAGCTGTGTATCGACTTCCTATGGTTGCATGTTTTGTGGAGTAGGTAACGGAAAAGGCTATTGCGCGAAAGAAAAATGCCCGGATGTATCCTACACCTACCGAGCAGATTTCTATCCTACACGAAAGCTAAAGGATTGTCCTGAGAATGATGAGCAAGTTTGCGCACAATTGCATGGATGTCACGCTTGTTCGGCATACAAATTTTGCCACTGGGATTACGAGCATAGTAAATGTTATTACGTGGCGAATAAGACCAGTGAGATTCTAAATGACGCTTTGCCATGTCCTCCGGCGTGTTCGCTTCTGACCACGTGCGGTAACTGTACACAAGAGGAATGCATTTGGTGCCAAAATGAGCAGCGTTGCGTTGACAAAAACGCATACACTGCAAGTTTTCCATACGGTCAATGTCGAGAGTGGACGACTGGGTCGAATAAATGCCGTGCCGCAAGCTCTGGCAAAAGCCAATGTGGCTTTTATAAAACATGTGCTCAATGTCGAGATGATCCAGCATGTGGTTGGTGCGACGATGGTTCTATGACCGGCTTAGGAAAATGTCATCCTGGAGGTGATCGAGGCGCTCACGAAGAAATGGACTGCCATAATGCAAGGTGGCACTTTACGCATTGCCCTAGTTGTCAGTGTAACGGCCACAGTACTTGTCCGGATTCAAAGACATGTAAACAACCGTGTAAAGATCCGATGGTTGGACAGAACTGTGAAAAATGTAAACCAGGCTACTGGGGAAACCCGGTTAATGGTGGTACCTGCCAAAAATGCGATTGTAACGGGCAAGCACAGTACTGCCACAGTGAAACGGGAAAATGTTTTTGCAGTACGAAAGGTCTAGCTGGGGACCACTGCGAGAAATGTGACGCTACTAACCATTACCACGGTGACCCTAGTCGGGGATCATGCTACTACGATCTCACAATAGATTATCAGTTTACTTTTAACCTTTCTAAGAAAGAAGACCGTCATTTCACCCAAATCAACTTTCGTAACTCGCCGATTAAATCCGACATTGATGCTGACTTTAGTATCACTTGTTCAGTGGCTGCAAAAATGAACATCACAATCCGGACAGCCGGTGGTCCAGAGAAGCCTTTGTTTTCCGCCGTCAACTGTTCGACTTTTCGATATCGTTTTTCCAAAGCCGAACACCATTTCGGTATTGAAGATAATGTTACACTAACCACGTTTTATGTGTACGTGTATGACTTCCAACCTCCTCTGTGGATCCAAATTGCTTTTTCGCAATATCCTAAGCTCAATCTGCAACAATTCTTCATTACATTTTCAACGTAAGCTGATACATGTATGAAAAAAGTTTTGGATCTGATACAATTTGTTGTTTATAGGTGCTTTTTGCTCCTGCTACTGATGGCTGCTATCCTGTGGAAAATTAAGCAGCGCTATGATATGTTCCGTCGGCGACAACGGCTGTTTGTCGAGATGGAACAAATGGCATCACGGCCATTCTCTCAGGTATGTTATACACCGACTGTAATAGTGAAAAAAAAATTGATTACTACTTTCACCTTGACTAGGTTCTGGTGGAAATTGAAAGTAAAGAGTATAATGAGCTATCACCAGCAGTCGAAAACATTACCAGTGCTCCGAGAAAGCGAAAAAAGGTACTATTTGGAAAGCTATACATGTTAAGTTACGTAACAAAATTATCTACTTCTCTAACAGGACTCTCCCAGCCCCATCGCACTGGAACCCTGTGAGGGCAACAGGGCTGCAGTGCTATCACTTCTAGTCCGGCTGCCAACAGGTACGTAATGAAAAAATGATAACAACTATCTCTAAGGATCAGTTTTCCAACACCACCTTGTTCTGTCGTAGAGTAACAGTAAAAGATATATCGTAATCTTCATCGAAATTGGAGTCTAGTTTCGATTGTCATTTATTCCGGAAACTCACCGATAACTTGTTAATCTTTAATCGCGATGATAGCTATGACGGTCAGTCCTTGTCTAGAACTGGCTTCTGAAGGCGAGACAATTGTGACGGGATGCTAAACTTACTTCTGTCGATGTGCTGGCAATACGTGGTCCCTCTAATTAGCTTCTTCATCATACTTCTACTGTCATAGTTTCGTTTTGTTTTCTTTGATTCTAAAAACTAATAATTTATACTACACATTTCGCGGAACGAATCGGTTAGTGTACGTAGAATCTAAGGCAAGCACGATTATTGATGGTGCTGTTGTCTGCCAAGTCTGATTCAAATAAACAATAGAAGGAGAAGTTCGCGGTAGCGAGAAGCATTTAGGCTCTGCTTAAAACGCAATCAAAACATAAACAGAAACAGGTTTAACCAGGCAGTTACAGCCTGGTCACTCTCCTTTTAATCACGTTATACCAAGGACTGAAGGCAGTCAAAAATTTGCTTGAGTTTGCTTGAATTTGGGTTTCATTATCAAACCACCGAAGAATAGTTTTATAATAAAAGCTATTGCATGCTGTATCCTTCTATTACAGGTGGTCTCCAACACTCTCCTCCTGGTCAATCGGCAGGTCTCGCCGTAGCAAGTGCATTAGTAACGTTAGGTAATCCGCGACGGCCGTCGATAGAACACCCAAAGGAACCGAAGACTAAACGTAAGCAGAGCCAACATCCTGACAGTTGTATATAAAGGTAAGGATGCTGAGTTACTTATAGCAGGCAACGACAAGGAAAACGAGTGTATTATTAGCACTCAACTCGGAGCTATCCGTTAGACGTACGCTTGTTTTTGGCACAATTTTGCATGCGGTTTCGGCCAAAGGTTGTGCTCTAGCTTACTTTCTAGGTTGTAAAAAGTTACACATTCTAAATTTCAATTTAACGATCAAATTCAAGCAACAGTTTTGACACTTGATCAGCAATTCCGACAACTTTACGTCGAATGGAATCAGGGGCGACTCGTGGCTGTTGAACCTACCTGTACAACTAGAAATTCTTAAAATCAGAGTTTGGGGAAGTAATTACAATTTTAACCGCGAATAAAAGCAAGTAATTCCCTTTGTTACTATTTAAAAATAAAACTAAAAAATAAGAAAATAAGAGCATGAATTTGGATTTTAGATTCATTTTTTGCCTGACGTCCCCATGTGCATTGCACAGGTTGCACCTATGGACGAGTCGCCCCTGAATGGAATGCATATTTTTAAGTCAGTTTTGTTTATTTACATGTAAGCGAAAATTACATAAAAGCGCCGTGTACGCTGCATGGTGAATATAACTATTGATTAATTAAACATTCTATCTAAACCAGAGCATCAAACCCACATTGTAAACGATGGAACGATGATGATAATGATTATTATTACTAATAACCGCAGGATAAACTGAAAGCAGAAAGCGTGTTAAGAAAGTAGTAGTTATAAGTTCCAAAATGGTGTTGTCGTAGCTAAGATATCGTATTTCTAACGATATCGTATTTCTAACGTGCGTTTCCTTTGATTTTTCAATTGATGATGATGAACCTTAACTCAACTATTTTGTAAACGTAACATTAGAAAGACTCATTTCTATTCCAATCCATCTTTTTCATACAATCGATTACACGACGTCAATGTACGATCACCATTCGTGCTAATTGTTTTAGTGTTGTGGTTTTGGAATTTGACTCAATTACAAATTTCATTTAAACCATCGATAAGACCTGTGTCCTTATCTGAAATATGGTGGAGTAAATGTTTGTTGATACGTACGTAACATTTTATGATTGCGTTACGCCACTAACAACCCAATTTACCTTTGTGTTTGCTATTCTACTTTCGAGCGTTCAAACTGTATTCCATCATTGAACAGACGGTAAAACTTTGTTTTGGCGTTTATAAAGCAAGATATGGTTTTATTTGCTAGCTTACCACTATAGTGCATTTTCAGTCAACTGACGATGCAACAAACTATGCAATCTTGAAAATAAAATCAAAAAAATACTCAACGTTCCGCAAACTATATTCCCATTTTCGGCATTACATTTTACAAATAGATCACGTCCGTTGAACACGATATTAAATACAACTAACCTTTCATTCTAACACCGATTGCGTTGAGAGTATGCAAGACATCATAAAGGTAACATAATGAGCGACACGACGAGGCTGCTAAGTTTTCGTTTAAATGTGATGATTAGATATTAGTACTAAGCCAACCGACGCAGCTTCGGTAAAGACAAAGCAATCGCTTCAAATCCTGATTTTGGAACGAGGAAGTTGACTTATAAATTGGCCTCAGAAACCGGTTAAACGAATTAGGCTGTTGAGAGACCGAAAGCGGTTATGTGGCATGAAATCGAACTACGGAATCACAATACTACGATACGATTATAGAACCTTTACTACTGCGTACATTAGAAGTGGCAACGTAATGAGATACAGGAACGATTAGCTTTTAGGTAGGTTCTGAACTGACACGTGCTCGATTACAGCTTCTAGACAGATCCTAGAAGAACTCAGTTTGTCGGTTTCGGAAAGCGGCCGATGCTGTGTGATTGAGAATCGCAAAAACAATTTGTACAGGAAGGGAATATGGTAAAAAAAATATCGCAGTGAATAAATAGTATTTTATGGCATTTGTTGCAATAATAAAAATGAACAAAAATGAAAAGCGATTTTTTAGGTTGTATAATATCACTTTACCAAGAATGTGTATGACATTGAACAGCCAGCCAGTTTGTGGCCACGTTTTTATGTAACGAATGTCCACTAAAAGTTGAGAATAAAATGAGTTTCGTAGCTATACCAGTTCCTAAAATTCAACTAGAACATTGTAAACCTAGACAGCTCCCGTTTATTCCGTACTCACTTTACTTCAATAGCAACAAGTAGTTACCAAGCCTCTGCCGAATCCAGAACACATTTACACATCACTTGATGTTGGACTAGTCTTCTCTGATTGCTCATGACACCCGCCGATCGCGTGTTTTCATATACAGCACACATCCAACGAGTACAGGGTCTACGACGAAGTCACCGACCTCTGCTCAGCTCTCTGCTGAATATTATTTTTACCGGTCGCTTTTCTGAAAGGCTAGCCTGTCATGTTTTATCAGTTTGACAATATGCGCATGTTGTTAAGCTTGAAACACCTGTGCCTGCACCGCACTGCTTCTCCACAACTCTGCGGTTAATACTAACAATGTTAATATCATAAATTATGAAGAAAAAAATGTTAATATCATCTGCAAAACTAGGAACATGTGATGACTTCGAGATAATGTTACCGCTTCTTTGCTTATGGCCGCTCTCCTTACTATAACAACAGATTTGAGAGCCCGTCACTTTGCTTCAAACCGTCAAACATCACGAAGGGGCCCGAAATCACGAACACTATCCTGACGTATGATGTGTATCCGTCAAGAGTGGAACAAAATAAAAGCTTCCCCCAAGGCAGTCTATGAAACAGGATACAAGGTAAAATGCATTCGATAGCTCTTGTAGACTGCGTGAATGAATCGGCCTAACCAGTCCGCCGGCAGTTTATCTTTAACTTACACCGGACTGTTCCAGTACCAGCTGCTTTTTAATTATCCTTGATTCCAGGTAGTCTATCCTTTTTACTTTCACTATTGTTCCTTTCGACATCTATCCCCTCTTTGTCGTTTGAAAACGTTTCAGAATGTTGTTATCCAAGCTTCTCCACGGTAATCAGCCATCCTTCATCAATATTCATTCACCAATAGTTAGACAGAACTCCTCCGCTATAGTATGCGCATTTGTGTTGCCGGTAACGATCCTAACATTATGTTTCGGATACTTACCGTACCTTAACGGGTTTGTCGTTTGTTGAAGCGTTTATGTGTATCAGGCTTTAATCAAAGAAGTTGCCCTTGATTATGAACACGCATAAATGCTTATTGATTGCCCTGTACCTAATTGGATTGTTCGTAGCATGGTCTTGACAAGTCCGCTATCTTGCATGCAACTGAAGAGACACCGCTTAACCCTCTAGTGCCCAAATTAATTTTCAGACGGACTTCCAAAAAATCCCTATGAATTTTTATAAACATTTTTTAAGTATAGATTGAAGCTTTTAGGAGGTGTAACTGAAAACCGTCTAAAGGCGGCACTGGGCACTAGAGGGTTAAATACGATTTTCACGTACGTTACTCGTATCGCAGTTGGCCCGACAGGTTGCATTACATTTGTCACATTGATCAAATGCACAAACAAAAACATTAAACCATTAATGTTTCTCATTTGCTTGATTAGGAACATGGGACGGATTTCTTTCTATATTCTCATGCACTACAGTTAGGCATTTCGTTTTATTTAAAAAAGATGTATCATATTGCCAATCGCCTGTGAACTAAAGAATCGTGCGATGTAGATGAACTCGTAGAACAGTTTAATCGTACGAGCGATGCACTGAGCAGCGTTTAACGATGATTTATATTCTATCTCTTATGTACATTTTGATTGCTCTTCTGGTGTACTGAATGTAACAAACCACTTGCTTGCATCAACCAAAAATATGACTTCCAACTCAGAACAGGAAGCTGTTGAGCATAACACCCTAGAAGAAAAGAGAAGACTTTTTCTATTTAATGCAACTATTTAGAGTATCATTTTTGACAAATAAAAAATAAAATCAAACTCAAATAGAAGGATCGAACGGAAGTCTTCTCTTTTTCTAGATTCTACTAATACTCTCGCCGAAGGATTGCTAATATTCTAAGCAGTGCTCTCTATTGGGTAAGATTATTTTGTTGCTTCTTTTGCTTAAACCCTACCAGAGGCTTTCATTGTATGTACGTATGCATTTGTAGTCATCGTGTGCTCCGCCAAACGAACTAAGAAGAAATCTTTTCGCTAATCTTAAGTAATAAATACACGAGAGCTTTTATGCAATTGATGATAACTCAAACAAGAATATGAGTGACACATTTTTATGTGATGATTGCACGTGAATTGAAAGCAAAGTTGGTGATATGTTCCGCATGACAAACCTGATATCGCGGAAAATGTTTCACTGTATCCGATGGTTCAAGCATTGACCAGCGGTGCATAGTTCTACAGTCTAATAGATAATCTGCGACGGCGAGCGGTTATTCGTTGCCACGCCAGAAGTGATCGCTTCTTCAAGGTTCGAATCTAACTTTCGATATGCGGCGGTATGCTTTCGACCTTTGCTGAATCCACCTCGGCCAGAGTTCGCTCTTCGGCCTTCCAACAGCAATGCGAATAGTTTTGTTTTGTTGTGATACGCAACGTAGCATAGAATGCAAACGAACATAAGAAGTAAGAAATACGAAAAAAAATTCGAGTCCCTTTCTTCGAAGAACGGATCTTCATGAATAATCTGCTGTTGTACATCGTCCAAAATACTATCATTCGGTCCAGGCAACAGTTTCTGTTGTTCCGGATGCGGTTCATCTACAGAATTTTCACCATCATCGGTATTTTGCTCTTCGGTATACTCATTGCGATCCACATCATCCCCCTGTGTGTCGAACGCTTCATTTCCTATATTGTCACTATTCTCCTTTTCTTTCTCGTCCTCTATATTATCCAGTGCATCATCAATCTGAGGTTTATCTTTGATTGGAAGGGACTGAATCGAAGGCTGCGGCTTGGCAGCTGATATTGTTTTTTGCTTGCTGATATCTGGTCTAATCAAACTTTTGTTAGTGTCGTTTTTATTAGATGACGCGTTCGCCTCGCGATTACCATTGCTGAGATTAGCTAGAGATAGTGAAAAGATAGACAAACTTGTTATTCCTTGCGATATCAAATTGAACATTGTACCTACCATTCGCCTCTGCATTATTGTGGTCGTATTGATTTTCCGGTTGTTGCTCCAATTTCGCTGGTTTATCATTTGTGTCCTTAGGAACTTTTGTATCAACCAACACCAATTGTTGGAAACCCCAGAGTAACATACGACAAATCGGTTTCACTCCTGTTGTAGTTTCGTTTACCATATCGACACATACAACAGGGCAAAGCTTATTGAAACTGTTGCGTTTTTTCTGCTCCTGCTCATTTTTAATGAAACCAATATCAAAATCCAGTTTGTCGATCTGTTCAAATACATCCGAAATATTGCCACAAACAGTATCTGTTTTGTCAATTTCTGATATCATATTTTCGATTGAAGAAATAGATAACTTCATTTGTTCACTCAACGTCGTAGTAAGATTGATGTACAATTCACAAGTCAACTGATTTAGATACGTAACATTTCCTTCGCATGATTCAAAAAAATTAAATCTACTTTTGTTTTGAAAATATGTTCGATCAGCGATACTCGTCTTGGACTCTGTATTTTCCTTAGCCGGTTCTGAAGCCGTTTGATTTTCCGCGATTGGAGTTGCCTGCACAATCATTACCAGATTAACTACTAGGAGTGATACTGCCGCAAACATTCTCAGTTCGTCTTTGGGGTACCTCATTTTATGCTTCAAATTGTTTTTTTTTAAAATCCCGTTATTGTGATGTTCTAGTATTGGAAGATTTCGAAAACGGTACTATCTTATATTTTTACTTTTTTGCACACTTCGGCACTACCGCGTGATTACGCTTAGTCAGTAATAAAATCTCTTAGATTCAAAACTAGTAAACCACAAGCCGAATGACTTCATCTATACGTAAAATCTTTTTTTTTCTGCTTTTTACACCTAAATTCTAATGATCTACCAGCAACATCAAAAAAAGACGAAAATGTCAAGCAAAAAGTTGGACCGTAACAAAGTTGCCAGATTTTATTTTGAGGAACAAATTTATTTATCTTTTGTGTCGAGGGGCGTTCGGTATTCTCATGCCTTGAAATAATTCCATGAGTGATTCGCGATTAAGGCGATGTAAACAAATCGTTTTATGGATTCTTTCGTAAGAATCGGTAGAATTATTTGAATCAAGTTTTTGGTAAAAAGCGATACGAAATTTTACCCAAAACAAAAGATAGTTTGGAATTCATTCCTTTTCATTGTTTAAAAGCAACGTGCCATTTGCGCTCATTTGCGAATTATTTTGTAAACAGGCAACAGTAAAGGGCAGATCAACATTGTTTTCAAAAAACAGGCGCATTTAAACAGGCGAAACTACAAACTAAACGAAAGATGAAAACAAGGCGAAATAGAGGTGGGCAAAATTCATTGTCATAATGCTTTAAGGCTCATTTCAAAAATGCTTAAAGAAAAAGGCAGATTTTAAGCATAATTGCACAAATTATCATACTAAATGTTATTCATTTCAATTTTAGTTACGATTTGAAAATGTGCAGTCGCCGTTCGATAACTGCAAGACTTTTAACTGCAAGACCGATAACTGCAACAACTTTGCAGTTATCGGACCGCAATCCGTCAAACCTGATGTTAAAGTCATATTTGATATTGAAGTGACAGATCTCGCGGGGGGATTCTAAATGCATTCAAAAGTGAAAATTGTTGAATCTGTCATCTCTATCTCTCAGATGGTCTCGAGGTACGATGCTGGCCTAACAAACCAGTCGTCGTAGGTTCGAGTCTCGGCTCGGGAGAAACTGTTAGTGTCAGTAGGATCGTAGCGCTAGCCCCGCAATTGTGCTGTACACTAAACAGTCGGCTGCGAACAGAAGGTCAAGTTCCGAATCGGAATGTAGCACAAAGGCTTTGCTTTGCTTAGCTTTTTAAATCTCTAGAAACATTTCAAAAGGACTCTTTCATTTTCCTCGATTTTTTTTTTCGATTTCGTTTACTTGTTGTCTCTTCATTCTAGTTGGGAGATCATAGATCTCCTCTATTAAGGGGGGACCCTACTCTGGAAAGTTGAAAAATAATGAATTTTCGTGATATTTTTTTCGGATGTTTAGAGAAAGGTGAGGTGTTCGGGAATTTCGGCTATGGATTAAGGTATATTTGAAGATGTATTTTGTGTACCGTGGGTGCAAATATAGTGAGTATTACGCTATTGGCAGTGTTTTTCTCGAAACCATGTTTTTTCAACTGGTGGTAAATTTTTCTCAGCATCTACTGAACCGATTTTGCTGAATTTTTTTTTAACATGTAAAAATGGATTATCTAACTTGTTACGTAGCCGTTTTTTGATATCTGAGTTTTTCAATGTTTTATGATTTTTAAAATAGTGATTTTTCATGAAAGAAAAAACAATTTTTTTATTAAAATGGCCGCCATTTTGGCAATTTTTGGAATTTTCAAAAACGGTTACGTAACAAGATAGATAATATGTTTCTATATACTGAAAAAAAATTTCAGCCCGATCGGTCTACTAGAAGCTGAGAAAAACTTACCACCAGTTAGGTACTGATTTAGAGAGAGCATCCACGTTCCCAGCTACCAGCAGTGTAATACTCACTATATTTAAATTCACGACATGGAAAATACATCTTCAAATATACCTTAATCAATAGCCAAAATAGCCAAACACTTCACTTTACTCTAGACAGCCAGAAAAAAACAAAAAAATCATGATTTTTCGACCTTCTAGAGTAGGGTCCCCCCTTAATCATTGAAGCAAAATCCACATGTTATGTGGTTCACTTCCCGTAATTATTATAATGAAAAAAAAAATCCCTCGTGCATAGATCATTGCACACGAAAAATAACCTCACTTTTCTGACACTTCCCACGGGTTTGTTTACAAGGTGTTCTATTCACTTTTTATATGATCGGAATGAAAATGAATGATACGAGTACGAAAAAGATGGGAAAACTCTCCGCCTATGCGAATTCGTTACTGTGATCTTTTGGTTTATTCTTGGAAACGCAATTTTCAACATGAAACTTCCACTTTTTTATTCTAGCCGAAAATTTTTCTATGTAAACAAACCCGCGATAACTGTCAAATCTCTTTCTTCTTCTTGTTTTGTGACGTCATCGTGCAATGATCTATTGTTTGGCTAGCATTCACATACTTAGTGAGGCAGTGCATAGTAGAGCACAGGGCCGGCGTCACATTGTTTTTCCGAGTGGGTAGTAAGAAATAGGGAAGACTCAAGGGTGACAGAGGCGTAGGGATGTTCATTGGCGCACACAATCAGCCTAAGAAATCGTGGACTACAGCACTCACGCGGATACCAAAAAATAAGTATTTGATTCATGTCGGTGAAAGCCACCAGTAGTTTAAATAAACATGTCTGTAAATGTATGTACTTATCTTAGACACCGAAGCAGCATTCAGTGAGTCAAGCATGCATGCCGCACCCGAGCGAGCACAAACAAACCGTTTCCATGATTATAGTTGCCGCTCTCTCGGCTTCTGCCGCTCAGCAGAACTTGCCATCGGTGACAAGCATATGTACAGCGTAACACTGGAGAAGAGGTTTCACTGTGATGAACTTTAGACATCTCCGCATGAACACGAACGCGTTCACCAATACAACACTGCGCGATTAGGACAGCCATTTGCAGAGCGACAAACTGTACAAGGAAACCTCAACTACAACTACAACTATCACACGAATTTCACATTTTTTGCACTATGCACCATAATCAAACGCGATTATTAGGGACGCGATAAGGGCATCCTTAACAGTGCGCTTCTATACCCCGTTTGGCAGCGCTCTATCATCACTTCATACCGTACCGGTCGCTGCTAAACGCGCTAGAGAAATAGTAGTCGGGCCTCAGGAAATCATTGCGCTCTCAAATTTGGCAGCCCGATAACAGCGCTGCTAAAGGTTTATGCTGAATGAAACGTCAAACTGAGACGATAGCAACGACCGGTGTGAAAACGGGTGAGTGAGCAAAATAGCCGCACTGTACACAGCCGTCATAACAACTTAAATAGTAGCGCACTGTTAAGGATGCCCTACACAAAGCGTCTACACACGGCGGACTTTCTCTCGAGTCTCTCCACTACTTAGCGAGGCAGTGCATAGTAGATCACAAACAATATTTTGTGACCTAGCGTTAAATAGACCATTTTACGAACTGACAGGTGTCACGGATCTTGCTGACATTGATGTTGCTTTTACTTGCGTTATGTCAGCGGTTCCGAGCTTTCTGTCAAAATTTCGTTCATGAATTGAGTTAGAAACGTCTCGTAAAATGGTCTATTATAGCGATGAACTTTATCTTCGCCTACATATTGGTTATGTAAAGTAGTTACTAAAACACAATAAATTATGATGCGGAAATATGAATATCAAATTGATCAACTGATTTATCGAAAAGCTTGCCTATTTTAGTTTTCTGCTATTTTTGCCACTATTCCATTAAAAAAATACATATCGACATCATTGAAAACAAAAATGGTAGTGACGGACCCCCCTCTGAATTTTGGCATGTGTCAAGTTTTGCACTTATCGAACGGGCATGGGCCATTTTACGAGACGTTTCTGAACTCAATTCATGAACGAATTTTGACTGAAAGCTCGGAACCGCTGACGTAACGCACATAAAAGCAACATCATCATCAGCAGGATCCGTGACACCTGTCAGTTCGTAAAATGGTCTATCCGATAACTGCAATGTTAACATGTTGCAGTTATCGAACGACGACTGTACTTGTAAATTTTCAAACTGATATTCCCCAATGTTTATGTTTTGCTAGTTGCGTCTACACAGAAAATAATATCGTTTTAGGATTGACAGCGCTCTGGTGGTTAAATTTACTATATCTTGTAAAAATAACTACACTTTTATTTGAGACAACTGTAGTGTAGTTAAATTAACCATGAAATTTTAACAACAATCTGTGATTAATTTTATGACAATTTTTAGCCTTTGTTGTAGCTTTTTGAATCAGTAAAAATAACTTCAATTCACTGCATACAAAATACGACTTTCATCGTATTGTAGTGAAACTTACAACTGAATTGTAGTTATTTCTCCCCGTTTTCGATTCGGTCGAAAAGACGCCATTTTTAAATAAACATTGTTCAGTAGTGAGTCGTTTTGGTGCTGTTGTAAATGTTTGTTCTGTTGTAATTTGTTTAACAAATCTTAAAAATATGAATCCGAAACCTGCCTAAAAAGGTGAAATCATCGTCGACGGCATGCTCAGTGACCCCTTTACATCACCCGTAAGTAGAAATATTCTGCAAAATATTCAATTTCTTAGAAACTCGTTTTGTTTATTTTATACCAGAATCAGATGAGAATCCTGCGCTTCAGAAACTCAAATTCCATTCTTCCGGAATGAATCCTCAAAGATCACACCAAATTCCCGAAACCAGATTCAGCAATCTTTACTGAAATTCTACAATAAAAACCATGTGCTGAAATTTAAGCGATATAAAAGTGTACTGAAAATTCAGCAATTTGTATTGCTTTACCAACATTCAGCAATCTTTCCTTTGATTACTGAATATACGGCAATATACTGTCAAAATGGAAAAAAATTGTGCCTGTTGTCAATATTTTCAGTCCGCGCGCGTAAAAAAGGCTTGTGCGCACAAAAAAAAAGGCATAAAAAAGGCTTGTAAGCCTTGAACGCCGACCGTTGAGACGTGCAGGAAGTGTTTGGTGAGTGGAAAAATTAATTAATCTTGTTTTCTTCAGTTCAGTGGAGGAAAATGGCTAAAGGACATCGAATTAACGGATCGGACTTGGGCGACATATTACTTGAGGTTCAAATGTATCTTTGTGACATGGTTGAAAGTTAATAAATAATCATTAAATAATAAGCAAAAAATCGACTTCCAACGTGTAAAATCTACACGAAGAATTCTCACTGAACTGATATTTTATTATTTTAACGGACGTTCGCTTGAAATTCAGTAATAGTCCGTCAAACATGAATGACATTTCACATTGCTGAAAATTCAGCAAAGTACCGTAAAAAAGAATGACATTTTACATTGCTGAAACATTCAGTAATATTTCATTGCTGAAATGATTACTGAAGTTTCAGCGTGGCAAAATTCAGTAAAAGATTAATGAATTTCAGTTAAAAAAAGGTGTATAAACAGGTAAGGTTAGGGTAAGTAAGGCAAATCTCTTAAAGGGCATTTTTTGTCAACATTGATGATGTAGAAGTCAAGAAACAATGCCCAACAATTAATGTTCGGTACATTTTTGCCTTTCTCCTAGAAAGGTATAGCAATCACTGCAAAAACTACACACTTAATTTATCTCGGCAAACTTCCTAACAGCTGATTGAGATCGGCGAAGTTTTTAACGAATGTCAGCAATATATTTCGACGAACCTTCAGCAAATATATCGATTTGCCGTAAACCAGCAAGTATTGACGTTTCGTTTGCCGAAGTTCTTGAAAATTCTGCCGAAAACTTGTAGAACATTTCGCTGAATTTATCAGCTGTTGAGTTCTCGGCAATAAAATCTAAGTGTGTAAAGGCATAAAAGTGCTCAAAGGGGCCGAATGTCGTATATCACTCGACTCAGTTCGACGAGCTGAGCATTTTGTGTATGTGTGTGTGTATGTGTATGTGTGTAACGCTCTGCCAGTCTCACTCGATTTTCTCAGAGATGGCTGGACCAATTTTCATGAAATTAATTGCAAATGAAAGGTCTAGTTGCCCCATAAGATCCTATTCAATTTTATTGTAATCGGATTTTTGGTTTAGAGGTTATGTTTAAAAATGTGAAAATCATGAAACATAATTATCTCAAAAACTACTCAACCGATTTGAACAAAATAAGTTTTAAATGAACGGACTACCTAAAAAACTCCTAACTTTTGAATTTCATAAAAATTAGACATGTGGTTCAAAAGTTATTTACAGAAACGTGTTCTGGAGAGTGTTTAATCTCACTCATGTTTCTCAGAGATGGCTGGACCGATTTCCACAAAATCAGTGTCATATGAAAGGTCTAGTTGCCCCATAAGACCCTATTGATTTTTTTTTGCAATCGGACTATTACTTTGCCTGTTATGTTTAAAAATGTTAAATCCAGCTATGAAAAGAAACATATTCCGAAGACTATATAAACCCACTCACTTTTCTCAGAGATGGCTGAACCGATTTTCACTAAATTAGTGTCAAATGAGAGTTCCTGCTGCCTCATAACACCCTATTGAATTTTGCTGTAATCGGACAGTAACTTCGTATGTAATGTATCGAAATGTGAAAATCGCGAAACTTCATTATCTTAGAAACACAACCGATTTGAACAATATTGATATCAGATGAACGGGCTACTTAAGAGTTAACTGATGAATTATGATTGAACACGTGGTTTCAAAGTTCGGCTGCCCTATACGTTCCCTTTTCATTTGATTGTAATCGAACTTAAGCAACCGTTATGTATTAAATTGTTAAAACAACGAAAGTCTATTATCTCAAGTATTACACGACTTATTTGAACATAACTAGTGTCATACAAACGAGTCATTCCTCAAACTTATAATAGCAAACTTTATAACAATTTGATATGTGGTTCAAAAGTTTTTGAGAGAAAAGAAATTCAAAGACTATTCAAAACTATATCTGATTTGATCAATATATATGGCCTCAACATGATTTAAATGTGTTATCGTACTATTTGAACGTTCCCGGTATCGCTCGTGATTAAATTGTTCGAAATTAGGAGTCATTTCTTTTATTTCGCTATTTTTTAAGCACTAACATTACGTCAAATTTCATATTTTATACTTCAATTACAACATCAATATTTTAGAACCCAAAGAGTGAATATACCTTTATTGGATTTAAGCATTCATGTGAATCTATTTTTACAAATAAAGGGTTTGAATGAGAAAGGCTGAGTCTGACCGCTAGGTGGATTAATTTAGGTTTTCAAGAATTTTTCACAATTAAAGTCTGTTTCATAAGGTGGCATCCATAAATTACGTTACGCTCATAGGTGGGAGGGGAGTATCCTTGAGCGTTACGATTTGTTACATAGGGCAAGGGGGAGGTAAGATCAGTTTTACGTAACAAAAAATCTCTGGAGAGACTCTCCAAAAACGAGCATTTTTATTAAGCAAATTCTTCTACAGCGTTACGTAGTTTTTTTGGGGGGTAGGTGTTGGTGTGGTCCCCGTGGTTCTGTGGTTAGCGATTTTTAACCCCAGGTTATTAGCTTCAAGGCTAAGCGTGCAATATTGTTTGTGGGTGTTGGTGTTACGTTTCGTTACATACGTTTCGGGGGTAATTATATTATAATTATAATTATAATTTTTTTTTTGCGTTACGTAGTTTATGGATGTCGCCTAAGGAGCAATGGTATACACCAAAATCTGAAAAGAAATTTCAGCAAAAATAATACTGGAAAAAATCAGTAAAAATATTCTTGCTGATTATCAGCATTAAGAATTCTGTTTGCCGGAAATCAGCAAATTGCTGGTAATTGCTGAATTTCTGGCAACTCCATCCGTCAAACTGTCAGAACAATCGCCATTTTGTACGTAAAAAGTTAACAAAACTATAGAGAAATAAAAATGAGCTTATAAGCGTATGTACCATGGATGCGGAATTTAAAAAAGCATTGCATGCGCTTAAATAGAATAATTGTGATATAAAGAATATGTGCGAAAAGTTAATTTTCAGTCTTTTCTAGGAATTTGGGAATATGGGCAATATAGGTTATGGTTATGTCGATGGGCTACAAAGACATTTAAAAGTTCATATCGATAATTTAGATTTAAAGTCAGATAACAAGTGAATGAACAGCGTTTGGTTCAACAATTTTTCGAAAATTTTTCATACACCAGACTGTGTAATGTCTATAAAAATCAGCATTCGAAATGTTATTCATGTTTTTGAAACTACCTATGATAAACAATAGCAGATTCATTTCATGAAAAGCAAGAGGAATCCGAAATGAGTTGAAATTATGACTTATTCAAATAAATTTAACATATATCTTTAAATCAATTGAAGATTTAATAAGCTAGCGTTATCGAATGAATTAATCAAATCTAAAATCCTGAACTTGCAAAATCCTTGATATTGATAATTTCTTTATTAAACATTTTTGGAAACACTGGTAAGCGTCGTGCCGAAAAATCACAATGTTTCATGAGGGCAGTTTTGAACGAAAAGAAGAATAACTATAAGCCACTTGTCACGTCCTGTCCTAGTCTGACTGTAGTGTGAACACCTGAAGTGATATCCGATATCATCTGGCGATATCAGGTGATATGCGGCGTAGTCTGAACAACACTTAATTTATCCCGGCAAACTTCCGAACACCTGATCGCACTCAGTGAAATTTTTGCGGATGTCAGCAATAAATTTCTACGAACATTTAGCAAATATATCGGTCTACCGTAAGCAGAGCGAGCGTTGACATTTTATTTGCCGATGCTCTCTAAAATTTTGCCGAAAACTTGTGGGATGTTTCGTTGAATTTATCAGCCGTTGAGTTCTCGGCAATAAAATCTAAGTGTGAAGCATAATACAACATTTTGCTTGCCTTGTCAGTGACTGCGGGAGGCGAAATGCTCGCAGAAATACTGTACAGAACACCTTCCCTCTTACAACCGTGTAATTTTCCTGGAAACCGTGTTCCTGCATAATTTGTCATAGCTGATCTCGTTCGATTGTGTCATACGGCGCTCTGTAGTCGGTGGCTCGTGATTACGTTGTATTCGCGGCACTTCTGTAGTATTTGCTGCAGTGCAAAGATCTGGTCCCTGGTGACGCTGGCCCCCTGAATCTCGCCTGGTATTGCCCAAGATTTCCTTTGTGCGATAGATGATCGGCGATCGGCGGCAGCATAGAAGCTGGGAGAGTATCTTTTTTATGGGGGGAGGGGGGGTTAGTTTGCAATGATTTATTTATGTACTAAAATATCTTTTCAGAATAAATATTGTGTGTTCTGCCACAAATGGTGACATTTCAACACTATATATATATATATATATATATATATATATATATATATATATATATATATATATATATATATATATATATATATATATATATATATATATATATATATATATATATATATATATATATATATATATATATATATATATATATATATATATATATATATATATATATATATATATATATATATATATATATATATATAAATTTTTGTACGCTTTTTTATATTATTGAATGTTATTAGCTTTCGCAGTTAAGTTAATGTAATTGTAGGTAAATTATTAAACCTACTTGTCAAGGAAGGGGGAGTACCTTGTAGCCAGCGCCTAGTAGCGTTATTGCATGATAGTTGCTACAATCTAGTTTGTCGCTTTTTTATAGATGGGATACAAGATTTCTTCCATCCATTCCTTCGGTAACATATCTTCCTCCCAAATCCTGACAATCACCTAGTGCAGCGCTCTAGCCAGTGCTTCACCACCGATTTTTAGAAGCTTGCTTGGCAATTGGTCACTGCTAGCGGCTTTGTTGTTTTTCACCTCTAGATTAATTGCCGTGCCACCTTCGTCTACTGTAACATCGCCGTTAAGATGCTCGTCGGAGTACTGTTTCCACCTTTCGATCACATCAAACTCGCTCGTCATGAGATTTTCTTCCAAGTGGCGGCACATACCGACCTCTGGTACGTAGCCTCTGGGTGAGCTGTTCAGTTTCTCGTAGACTTTATGGGTGTCGCCAACGCAGTACAGGCGTTCCATCGCTTCGCGCTCTCGTTCCTCCTGTTGACGCTTTTTCCTTCGAAGGAGCAAGTTCTGCCTATTCCGCGCACGTTTATATCGTTCCGCATTCGTTCTCGTGCGGTGCTGCAGCATTCTCGCCCGTGCTGCAGTCTTCTCCTCTACTAACTGTTTGCATTCGCCGTTAAACCAGTCGCTTTTTTTCGATTCGGAGCGACTGTACCTAGTACCGCATTAGCAGTGCTTTGGACTACTATTCCACGTGAGGCTGCAAAGTTTACAGTCAACGGTGCGACTGTTGTCGTTCGATATGATGTGAAGGCTGTTCGGCCCAACCACCGGTCTGTACCTTACCTTTCGTCTTACCTGAGCCTTCATGTCACCGATGACAATTTCCACTTCCATCCTAAGGCAGCCGTCACGTCATACGTTTGTTCCAGCTACGCCAACAACGCTTCCTTCTCGTCGTTTGGTCTCGCCTCATGTGGGCAGTACACGTTGGTGATGTTGTTGTTGAAGAAACGGCCTTTAATTCTCAGTTTACACATTCTAGCATTAATCGAGAACCGACCACGCGTTGACGCATCCTAGCCAGTACTACAAAACCGGTTCCCAGCTCGTTGGTAGTACCACAACTCTGGTAGAAAGTAAGCGGCCCGATGCCTGCTATTCCACACCTTTTATCCTATCCAGCAAAGTTCCTGCAGTGCTACAACTTCGAAGCTGCGTGGATTTAACTCGTCGTAAATGAACCTATCGCAGACCGGAACGCATAACGACTTGCAGTTTTGTGTTCCGAGTTTCCATTTCAAAGTTCATTTTCGTCGCCATGGTCTTTGCCAATTGTTTCGTGTGGCTTGTTGGGCATTACCAAACCCCCTGTCTCGCCGGAGGACCATTATGTCAGCTCTGTTTAGAGTCCCACGTTGGCACCAGGATGTTGATCAGCCCCTTCTAACATTGATACCGTTTTGAGCCGCGCTATCTTGATGAACAGGCGCTCTGGTTGGCGATGCATTTTCTCTACCGCCGAAGTATGTTTAACGCGCCAATGAGCGTTTCGCACCTTCTCATTTAGCTATTTGTCGGACGACATTACCCAGGCTACACCAACCTGTTATGTCCATGTTTCACCTGGCAGTCTAATGTGATCGTATGACTCATGGAGGAGTGAGATAGGAACTTGTGAAAGCCGTAGCTAATTTTGACACCCTTTCCAAGTTGCCAACTCACCGTTTGAAGTCCACGTTTGGAACCACGTTGAGTTGTTTGTAGAAGAAAGGTCAACGGCTGTTGCGACATTAGACCCTATGAATAAAAAAGTTTACTTCGATTCTTGCATAAGATTTGCACGGGATGAGTGAAGTAAACGCTTTATTCATGAGGCCTATTCTTTTGTATGAGTCTAACAGATCAGTAGTGTATGGCACCAAGTGGAAACTTCTAGCCGGAAGCACTGATTAATAGCGATTGTACCCGGATAGGTCGAGAGACGCCATGGAGAAATTACGTTCGACCTGATACAGATTTATTTTGTAGGATGCATGAAGGATTGTGTGACCGCTTGCTAAATTGCCCCTAGAGCTACAAGGCAGATGGCGAGTCGACCAAAGATCACGCGTGTGTTGTTATATTTGATGTGTTAAAATGACATACGGTTTTTTTGCTAGTTTAGGTATTTGCTATGACGAATAAACAAATTGGAGAAAAGTGCACAATAGCTCACAAAATGGTATGTTCGGTAGTTTTCAATTGTAAAAAACTATGATTGTATCACTGTATTATGCAATCACGCATTTTCACTAGAACACAGATTAAATAAAAGGAGAAATATACAAAAATGTTCACGTGGTTTGATTCACTAATATAGCTTCTGATTTGTGTAGAAGATTACAGTGTGTTGGCTTTTATTGTTGCGTTGCATCGCGGCTATTGATTGGTTCATACTTTTTACGATTATTTGACAAGGGGTTTCCATGATCGATTCGTAATAGAAATGCTGCTAAAGTTAAGATTTTGCTGTTGCTAATTTGTATTATATGCTAATTCTAATTCATTTATTTGGCTAAACAGGGGTATAAATGTCTCGAACTGATTTACACAGCTGCAATCGATTGTTTCATTACTTTGTAACGAATTGGAAACTACTTTTAATCAGTACATTGTCGCCGCGCTTGTACCATCAATTTTTGGCTACACGATTGTGTTTTGATTCCTACTAGCAGTCTTTTTCGTCGCACGATATTCAACCACTTCACGCCTGCATGTCCTATGTGTCACTAAATGTAATCAGTTGCGATTATAAATACAACTTTCTGTTTGTAAGATTTTTATCCGCTCGCTACATTATCGATATACGCCTGCAATTTACCCATAATCCTTAATCAGCTGTCTCCTTTATGAACATTAGCTTAGCTGCCCTGAAATGCGAAAAATAACTTTGAGAATGCTTATAAATATAATTTGAATTTTTTTCTGTCACCTGATAGTACAGGAGATACACATGCAAAAGTTGCAAAGCGGTTGTACATCAAGTGGCATTTTTGAACGATCTATGATAGGTTTGACTATTTTCACAAATAATTTATTTCAAAAACAATAACAAGTTTTTATCATTTGTCTATGCTCAGGAAGTTCCTCGGAAAATTTTGAAGTCATGAGGATTTCAACAAGGTAATTCTCTAATAATTTGAAGAGTCGAGCTGTACGCTTTGGTCCTCTCTAATGATTTTTAATATTAAAGTCTGGTATTGGATTTAAAAGTCGGCTTCGAAAAATTTTGCTGACTAATAAGAGCATCACAATGGCCTACAGGTTTCTCTTTTGAATTTTCATCTCTGGTTATCTGGTAAGGATTACAATAATCGAACAAAAGGCAAACTAAATATCGTTTGTTGTAAATATCGTTTGTTCTGATTTTTAGGAAGTTAGAAAAAAAGGTGACTCATTAAAAAAGTATATGGGCTTTATGTTTCCGAGGTATAGGTGATTTTGCTGGATACAAGCGTTGTTATTAGTCGAGAAAAGTCCCATCGAAAACCTTGCTGTGACTCCACCAAAATGAATTACCAACCAAAAAATACCTTCGTTCAACGTTCTCCCAAGACTACTAAAACAATATTTTCCGCTAGTTACTCGTTTGTTTCCTACGTCTTAGAGAATTCTCCCGTTTGAATGTCCGTCAAATAGTTGCCAGTGCCAGTTTGCGCAAAGAATAAATTTCTCAACATGTGGGTTCTGGACTTGGCTCCCCTCCGCGGTTCATCCAATTTTGATGATGCTCTATTTTCCATACTGTCTGGTGCCATCTGCATCTTGGATGTAACTGTCACTGACGAAGAAGCCTGTTGTTCCAGTTGAGCCTGCTCATCTAATTCCTGCTCGAGGCTTACATTTTCCGGAATGTTGTACGAGCCGGTGTTGCTGTCCATGGACAGGGTGCGGTGTTGATGTGCTGCCGCACCGAGTTTGGGTATGCGTGTACCGAACGCATTGATGCGTTGATGCTTAGAAGCCGAATTTCCGCTGCTGCTCGCCGCACCTGCTCCCGCATTCGTACCTACAGCGCTGTGACTATGATGACTGGTGCTAATCGTGTTGGCAGTATTGTGCGATGATGATAGACTAGTTGAATCAAAGTCATCCCGGAAGGATCGCTCCGAGCTGCGAAATGATCGACCACTACCCAGACTGGCTTTATCCGCTGCAGTATCCTGGATTAAGAAAAGGTACCTTTAGAAAAAGAATAGATAGAAGATTTGTTGAGAGCTTGCCTGATCCAGAGGGACAGTATACCAGATGTCACAGGAGTCTTTTTTGCTGCCACCACCAGTGCTACTGCTGTCAATAACATAGCATACGGTACTATCGAATCGAACTCGCTCAGAGGCACCGTCCTCCGATGCACTAAAACAGGCCGAATCTGTAGCCATCTGTTGCGCTCGATAACTGAGAATTGATCCCGCTAGGGCCTTCGTAGAGGCTGTATCATTCAGAGTATTGCCTGATTTTTCGCTAACGCATGTTACTGCAGAGGCCGTCTCCGATGTGCTAATATCAGCTTGTACCTCCAAACGATGGCTACAGGAGAAATGATTATTAATATTGAAATTTTCATTACAACAGACAGCTGGGTAGCTTACCCTGTTATGCTGCCGGCTAGGGCGGTCATTGATTCTCGTGTCGATGGATTTGCGATGGCGCTGAAGTTTGAATGCTGACTGCTGACCCCCAGGTGGCTTCCGCTGGCGACACTCAGACTAACTTCTCCTATACTAGTGGCTCCAATCCGTGATACGGCGTCCACGCTTGTTGCATCTGTTAGAGATAAGAGAAGCAAAAATAGTCTGAAAACTGTAGCCCGGGGTCTGTGCCTTCTTCTTACCATGATTCCGAGAGCCATTGTCTTCTTCTTCGTCAAACTCAAACTTGGTCCCCTCGCCACAACCAGCGCGGCACAAGGAAACTGGTACTACCCCGTAAACGTAAAACAGCAGGATAGGTACTCCAATAGCTACTGCTAACCCAGCTAGCACAGGAGATACAATTACCTGAAAAAAAAAACATAGAATTAGTAGCATGAGTTTTTTCGGAAAGATGAACATTTGGAATACAGGGTGTTCAATAAATTCGAACACACTTTAAACATGTGGTAAAAAAATGAAAATATAAGATATTTTTTTCCGGAATAATATTTTAATTAAAGCAGTGTTTATTGAGAACCTTCACGGCATATTAGCTGGGGGCACATCCCTTCTTTGTGCTGTATGACAAGCTTGAGACGTTTTTCAGAAAAATAGCACGCGGCACGCACCAGGTCCATCTGCATTTTGTTCCAGATCTTAAAAAAAATTATGCTTTGCACACATATACGTTTATACAATAAAATCCAGGCGATTAGGGTCCGGAGAGCTGAGAGGCCATACATTTTTACCGAGAAAATAAATTCTCCCGACACCACGTTTGGACGATATTCGTATGGATTGTTGCACCATGTTGTTGAAAAATGTAATGATTCTCCCGAAGTGCCGGGGCCACAATCTTCTACAAAATATCGGCCTTATAGTGAACTTATAATCACCAGCGAGAGCTTTCCACGTCTGGTTATGGCCCCTATATCATCACCGACACAGCGCTCTGGAACCGCGGGATGTTTATATGAGCCAACGTCGGCGCTTACCGCTGGTCATTTTGGATATTGTGCTGCTGTTGTAAGACACAGTTTTTTTTATTACGGCGTTGCGGTACTCTTCCATCGTGCGCGGTAAATAAACAACAAATGTTAGCAAGTCAACACCATACACGTCGCTTAGCCTATATATGAGGCTAAAGCTAAAAAACCAATACACAGAAAGCACATGGTGGGCACCTACACAACGATGTATTGCACTTCCAGAATTATCCCACGCGTATTCCAAAAAACCGTTGCCATGCCCTTGCCAGCGGTAGAAACCTGTCGTCTAAATCTAAGTTTAAGCTAAGTTATGTGTTTTTTGTTTCTCATTCCATTTTATCTACCTACACTATACAAATTATGATGATGCAATTTAGAGAATTCAAATCGGTGAATTGTGAATTGAAATCGACGCTATAGTTTTGTAGTCCGATTACAAAAAAATATGACTATTAGTACTTTCGAAGGACCGGCTTACGCGTTTTCTGCAATACAAATATACTTTGAAAATACCGAATGCTGCCAGCGAGATAAAAACCCGAAAGCATTCCGTTTTTACATACTTATCGTTACTGCAGTATTGTATGATATTCAAACTTTTCTTTATAAACTTCTCTTAAACTCATGTCCACAAAAACCTAGAGAAAATCACATGACAAATAACTCTCCGTTTGTAGTTACACACGAGGCGTATTGCCTTGTTAGAATTGAATTTATCCGGTGCATGAACTTCCTGTCGGCTAATGTGAGCGTAAATTGCTCTCGCGTGAATGCTGCGTGCTCGGATGGAGTCTGGCGAGAAAGGCAGCATGTTCCTATCGCACCTTATGGGAGACCCACCCAACCAGAGTTGCCAATGTTCCAGTTTAAACTGGATTCTTCCAGTTTTTTTCAAGTGATCCAGTCAAACAGTTTAATCTCAAAATCTTCCAGTTTTTCTGTATATCTGCCAGTTTTATCCAGATTTTTTGGACACTCAACCTCCGATTGGTTTTTTGAAATATTTTTAGAACGTAAATTTTGTGGATTGATAAGTCACTCTTAACTCTTAACTTTTAACAGCATTTTCAGTATCGTATCTTCTCGTACGAAACAAAGCCAAACTAGGTGTTGTATTGCATGGTTGAGATATAAAGTTCAGTTTTATTCTAGAATCTAACAAAAAGGCTTCATCAGATCATGCAGAAAAAGAAATTAATTGCAATGATAGGTTAATGTTATATAAAAATTAAAACAATCTATTTCAAAAACGTTATATTCAGACGGCATTCTTCAAATTACTTTCTGTTGCGGAGCAATTTGAAAATTGTTCGAATAATCAGATATCAAGAGATAGCAAACTCAGAGATAACTGAAATTTACACTTCACACTTGTAACGTAGGAAAACGTTGCATCAGTTCTTTTGTTAAAAGTTAAAGTAAATAAAAAAAGCTTTATTTTCTGTTTTTGCTATTAACTGGTTGCGCAATTTCAAATTTTGCTCCTGTAAATGAGATTTTTCAGTCTATATGTTTAACAAAATAAAAGCATACAAAATGTATGCCCGCTGTATTTGAAACTTATAATGGATTCAATAACCATCACAAAGAAGCTCTCTCACAATTTTGTCGGTATTTTGTAAATTTATTTGGAATCCAGTTTTTTCCAGTTTTTTCTTCAGCATTCTTCCAGGTTAATGAAAAAAATTATTGGTAACTCTGCACCCAACCATGCTGCCTGCTCGTGGTGCAGTTCCTAACCATCGTTTTGGTCGAAGCACAACCGAATGTTCATCACCGCTGCCAGTTCCAGCTGTAACCTTGCCGTGTTCGGACGTGTTTTTCCTGAACAGTGGAAGTGAAGTTTAGTTGTTACACTGTATTACACTGTTACGTTTGTTGTCGTCGCGGGGAAAGTAAAAGAGGGTGCGTGCCAATCAGTGATAGAAAAAAGCAATGCTTTTGATATGAAAGGGCTATCACCCCCGTTTAATTGGGTTGATGCGCTTGGGTGTTTCGGGCAGTAGGCTTGTGAATCGCCACCTGCAATGTAGTTACATGTGTTTTGATTAGATTGAAACAAATTACAACCGAAGTACACAAAAAGAGGGTGCGGTAGTTAAGAGAAAAAAAGATGCATTAAACCGAGGCGTGCCGTATGTTACGACTCATGTAAAAAAGTAAAAAAATTATTGGAAAGCAGATGCCGAAGCACATTACTCTCTTCAAAAACGAAATCGTAATCTAGAAGCTTTCCAAACGAAAAAAAAAACTCAACTCGTATCTTGTAAGATCATATTGCAGTCGAAAGGCTATGAAAATGTTCAATGTCATAGAAGTAAAATGACCCACGACACTGAAAACTATGTGCAAATTGCCGAAACTAAACTGTGAGTTAAAAATGGAAGTTTTCTTACAAAACCAATGTGCTGAACTAAGAGATAGGCGTGCTATGCTGGTGCCGGCGGGGGTGGTAAAATTTCCTCGAAGTTGTAGAATACATGTTAACGCAGCGTTCCCTGTTCAGATGGTAGGGGGAAACGTCGCGGATGGCAGCGGGCGTCAGAAAGCCTAGTTCAATCATTCGTCTAGACGGCAAATCGCCTACACAGAAACGGCTATGATAAATTCAATTACTTCAGATGACGGCCGGAGTTTACTACGTCTACGGTGGTTTTTTGTGGTGGCTTTGGGTTGTGTTGCAAGCAATAAAATAGACCAGAAACGACGCTACATAAGGAGAAAAATTGGCAGTTTTATTCGGTTTTTTGAAAAAGCGAACAAAATAATTGTCGTGAACTATCGCTTTATTCATAATGGGAAGTTTTACGCTAAGTGACTGAAAATTGCTATCGAGAGATGAATTGTTCGACAAATTATGCTGATCGCTTAGAGCAAAGATAAAATTAGGTCGCACATATTTCCAGCATTTGGATTCTCGCCGGAACTCTGCTTTGAGGATCTCGTCTTGAACGTCAATCGCTAAGCTTCGAGTTTCCCAACTTTGTGGTATATCATGATCCTGTTTTGATTTGCAAAAGTGTTTTTCCCTTTGGTGGTTTTAGAAAAAACCTTCTTCTCGTATGTTCTTATTACATTACGCACCACTTGCAAATCACTTACATTTTCCTCTTTCGCCAACTTCTTCAATAATAGTAACAAACGGTGGTTTGTAGATAATGACACGATGTTTGTCAGTAGAAAATATTAACATTTTTTTATAAACAAGAGAAACGTTTTAGTAATCTATCGCTTGAATGTTAACAGCTTAATGCAGTCAACTAAACACACGACAAACAAAAGTTTTGCAAATGCTAAGTTCTCCATGTATTAATTTGAAACGGTGAATTCCAGTTTCTCATTACACAATAATAGTAACAACTTATAAAATTAGGCAAATATAAAATTTACCCAACTTTGTTTTTATTCAAAGCAATATAACATTATTCATTGACATCCTAAAGCGAGAGTTCATGAATCATTGTTTATTACACTTTTTCACTAGTAAAGTTTTGTTTTAAGTGATGCAATGTTTGAAGTAAAACGTGAGTTACAACATCTTTTCGAACTAATTTCTATTTTTAACAACGACTTTTACCCGTTAACATTCAAGTTCATTAAGGCAGACAATGTGTACAGCAGGGGAAGTGAAAAATAACCGAACTGGAAATATGATACAGATTTGGACAAATATACCGCATCCCGACGGGACATGAACCCGCAATCTCCTCTCCCTTACCACATCAGCCTACTACTACTGCTACAAACTTGTGTGTTCGAAGGCTTAAAGATTCTTAATTTTTAAGTAGTTAAACAATTATATAAACGTAAAAAACAAAGCAAAGCCTTGGTGCTACATTCCGATTCGGAACTTGACCTTCTGTTTATTATACACAGACTTCGCAGCCAGCTTTAAAGTGTACACTGTACAGGACAATTGCGGGGCTAGCGCTACGATCCTACTGACACTAACAGTCTCTACCGAGTCGAGCCTCGAATGTACGATGACTGGCTTGTTAGGCCAGCATCGAACCTCGAGACCAGCTGGGAGAGTTGTAACTCAGGTTGTTTCATTTGAAAACTTTTCAGTTGTTTCATTTTATTGCATAATTTATTCGTTTTCTGCAAATTTCAAACAGTAAGAATAACCTTTTGGCATTTTTTTGTTTCTTAACTCATTTCACATGAGTTACATTTTGTTAATGTAATAATTGTAATGATTAATTTGGATATTTAAATGTGTCTGTTTGTTCTTTTTATTAAATTTTTGCCATTGCAGTTATGTTTTTATTTCTTTGTAAATTTGTGGTTAATTCTCCTATCGCAGTTTCATGCTTATCAAATGTATACTACGTAAATTTGTACAATCGAATTGTGCTTTTCCTATCGATTATTCTCTTTCAGTATGTGCCTGCGTGTAGCAAATGCTTTCACCACACTGCTATTTTCTACACTCCTGTCTCTACCACTTACAGAGAGACAAACACAATTCCAGCTCACTCCACATCTGAGAGAAACAAGAGGGATGAATCACTCTAAAGAGAATACGCAGAAGACATGAGTAAAGCCGAACGGCACGAGCGACGCAGTCTTTTTTTTCTCTCATCATTATCCAATCTCTTTTCCTCTTCTGCCATACTCAAGAAACAAACTTTAAAAAGTACCGCAGATAGCTTTGCTGTGTAATTATTGTGCGTAGTGTCCATATGTGTGAGAAAGTACACCTTAGTTCATTGTCTCTCAAGAAAGAGATTTCAGATTCCATCACGGTGCTTTTTGGGAGCTCGCCAAATACACATGGTCCGTCGTTCTTTTCTAGCATGTGCGTTAATTTTCTCTCCAGAGTGAGAGCAGTTGTTTTCACAGTGAAAGATACTCTCTCACACTCTAGAGATTTTCTGGGGAGAAAAGACAAGCCTGATCTGATGTTCTTCTATTTTTTTTTTATTTTGACATGGGACTTCGTCTTTCTTCACAAAACTAGGGTACATTCTGTGAAAACAGAAATAAGCATGTAACGTTTTGGGTTGGCGCAATGGAAGCTTTCAAATGCGAATAGCTCTCACACAGCTGTACCGAACTTAATAATTAATATGTCGTTGGATTTCTAGAACATACAAAAATTTTGTTAAATGATAATTATCACCACTATTTTCCTACTACATGGTGAAAATTACGAAAAAGTTTCAAGGTCGAATTTTCCCATACACATTCCATAAGATTAGCGCATTTCCCTAGCGCAGATATCAAAATTGTGGATTGAACGATTCCAAGCGTTGGTTCGATAAATACATACATATAAACTGGTACTGTGCTTCCAGCAACTATGTAAGAATGCTCGTTATTTCAATTCACCCATTCAATATTCGAAAAGCAAAGCGGACGGTTCTTTCCGAAGTGCCAGAAAGCGGGTGGTGGCAAATATTGGTCGGTTATAAAGGCGTACACCATCGAATTGAATTTCTCATTCGTTCATTAGGCGGCAAAGCGTTCTTTCTGGACCTGGCGGCAAAGCGTTCTTTCAACTTATCCAATTTTCAAGAAATAGCAGTAGGTATGCTGGAAAGTGGATTTTACATCAACCGATTAAGTAAAATGCTTCGCGTTTTGTGTGCGTGTCTTTCTGCTGACCACCGGATAAATTTATTATACCATTCGTAGTCCCACGTCGAACCTGCATTTGTGCACTTAGGCACATACTTTTTTTCTTATGCTCAATACATTTTTGGTTTATTCTAATCGTAAAGCAAAGCAAATCCTTGGTGATAGATCCCGATTCCTAACTCGACCTTCTGTTCATCATATGCAGACTTCGAGGTCTGTTTAGTGTAAAAGACAGTAGGGTTGTAAAATCTTACACACTTTTCTGATTTTTATGTACCAGTTGAAAGAGTGTAATTTTTTTAGCAAAACGTGACTTTTAAAAAAATGTCCCAGAATTAATTTGTTTTTTAACATTGTCATTTTTGATTTGGTTGAAACTTTGCATAGACGTTTCTATGGGCAAAAGTTGTCATTTTTTGTGCTATTGGTTTAATTTTTTGGAACACGACTCATTTTGTAAGAGCTATTTTAATATGCTTTTCGAAAAAAAAATTCAAAAATTCAAAAATTAAAATTTTTTTTCAAAAAAATCATAACTTTTTTTTCTCGATTTCTGGGAGCAGGCATTGTTTTTTCGGAACAATAACGATCGGAAAATTAGAAAAACGGACAAAAAATGAGTTGTATGAGATTAATAATGGGTTGTAAAGAAATATACATCGCAAAAAAATTCTACTAGAAAAAAAAAACAAAAGAAAATTAACACTAAATTTTAATTAAAAGAGTCGATTTTTTTTTAAATTTTTTAAAGAAACTCGAAATTATAACGTATTTTTTTGATAAAATTCCAGGAAGGAGAAATGAAAAATTTTTTTTTTTTGTGGGAGGTTATGTTTTTAAAAATATATTTCTTTGAGACATTTTTTAAAAAAATTGTATTTCGATAATTTTAAACAATATAAACGGTCATTTCAAATAATAAAGCTTTCAATAAATAACTTTGTAAATCTAGTGTCTAGGTTATTTTGAATGTAAGTTGGAAAAATTAGTTAACTTAACACTAAATCGTATAATAAATCAAACAAAAAAATTTTTTCACTCAATTTAATTTTAAGTTAAAGCTTGACAATATACTAAAACTTTTAATGAAAAGCTCTGGATGGCGAAATTCGAAACAAATTTTTACTTGAAAATTTAGTTTCAAGATTTTTTTTCCATTTTCAACAGTTTTGAGAATAATCCAATGATGCAGAATAATTCTGATAGTACTTTTAAATCTTAAAGCTTTTGGTGACTAACTCTATAAATGCATCTCGGGGTTTTCTAGTAATAAACATAGACTTGTTGTACCATACGATTGATAAAACACAATCCATTCTTTAACACCGAAAAGATTGGATGGATCATTCAAAAGTTATTTCCGTCTTCCAGCGAAACTAGTAACTTAACTAGTTCTTCTAGCGTAACTAGTAAGGGCAGGTTGCCCTGAAGCTCAAACTAAAAAAAACCCTATGAAAAATTTCAGCTTAATAGGACTTAGGAAAGTCGTCCTTCATAGCGACTAAAGCTGAATTACATGGCACCCTAGTATTTTGCCACTACTTGGTAAAACGAACAATCATTCTCAACCAAGTGACGCGCGCGTTGTTTTGCTTGTAAAATATTGATATATGGTACAAAAATAATGGCATTCATAAGCTACTAGAACAGTGGTTCTCAACCTGGGGTACGCGAAGAAAAATCAGTTATGGCGGAAAAAGCAAATTTTCTTTATATTTTAATAATCTCAAATATCTTAAAAACGGATGCCAAAGTTTTAATATTTTAAATTACTGTTAGAATCATATTTCATCACTGGAATTTGATCCTTCTCAAAAATGTAGAAATTGAAAAAAAAATTAACTTAACTTTCAAGTAAAATTTGTATTACATTTCTCCATCCAGGATTTGTTATCAAAAGTTTTGGAATATTTTTTTCTGCATACAGTTTCAACAGAAAAACCACTTGAGGGGAAACTATAATTGATTCAATGTATAATTTAATGTTTATTTCCTGATTTTTGCTCTTTCATGTAGTTTTTTTTATTTCTGATGAACTTTTAGGTAATTATCTATATAAATTTCATCGATAAATTAAGTTGTGAACTGTTAATTGTTTATTCTTTGCATGTTCATATTTTTACATTAGCGCTAAGTTTTCCATCTTTTCAGAAAGCTCTTAAAAAAGACAAAGATGTTTGAAATTTTGGCAGAACCGAAAATGTAAAGGATTTATTCAAAAAAAAAGGTTATTCTATCAGGTTATCATTCCTATTCTCCTGCTTTATTTCTTTCTATTTCCTGCCGTTTCGCGGTTAGCTTATTGCTCTACCGCTACTCCGAACAGTATTGTTGCGAACATCATCATTATTGGTGTTGGCCTTTCATCGCATCCTCCCCTTCGCCGTATTCGACTTTGTTTCGCCATAGTGGCCTAATTTATCTCCCGTACAATCTACTGCCAAAGTGCACAAAATTTTTTATCTGCAATTTGCTCTAGAAATTCATATTGTACTGCTTTTGAAATGCTGAGTAGCGTAGAATAGTTTTTAGTTTTGTCTTTTGATGAACGCACTTTTTAGCCGGTTTGAGAGAAAGGTGTATGTTGCATATTGTGAACGCTTAGAATTTTGATTCATTAAGCGTCTAATGTTGCTTAAATATCTACATGAGGAAGCGAATCGGTAGACCATAACTAATGTAGTGAAAGGCCGGAAGTGATATTAAAACATGATGTGTTGTCAGTAACGATTGAATGACATTGCAGCGAAGGTGTGGTTTCCAGTGAGGGCTACTAACAAAAACAATTCCCTCATGTATTGCTTAGTAACGATACAGGGAGTGTTCTCAGACTCAACAAAACAGTACTTCCGCCGCACCTTGTAGCAAATCAATAAATTAAGATGAAAACCGTATAAAATCAAATATTCTGTTTTTATGTGATGAAAAACCAAAGAGATCATTGAAAGCCATTTTTGTTTATTTGGAAAATTCCTGCTTCGATTCGAATGATTAGTTTCACTGTGAGAGTGAGTGTTACTGCATGGTAAAAAAGACTATGAGAACCGGGAATTCACCATTTTGGATCATGTTTCGTTGTAAAATCCTTTTTCCTGCTTCGACCTTGACCTACATTGTGCAGCACAAACTGTATGAATTCAGTGCATCAGAGGACAGAAGCACAGATGATGAAATGCTGAAAAGAGCTTTGGGGCAAAACTGCCTTGTACAAATGAAAACGAAGCAAAAATAGATTTGTTGCAGGTTTCACTTGATAGATTGAAATTACTTAGGAAGGCAGCAAACACCAGCTGCACTAGAACACCACCACCAGGCTTGTGCATTTGCATAATTTCGTACCATCCGATCTCACTACCGATTAGGGATAAGCATTTTCAGCTAGAACCAGTTTTGGAAAGTTGCTGTGAATTCTCTCGGATAATACCTCATGGAAATTTATATACCGGTAGTTTTCGTGGACTTTTTCCCCATGAACCTTTTTTATTTCAAATATTCATCTGACCAGTAAACACCAAAGTAAGTCACCAGTGAATATCGGTTAGATTAAAAATATGAAGAAAGAAACTCTACACATACCTTGGCAATATTACAGTAGATAAAACTTCTGGTTGAAGTACGATGGGACTCTAGTAATTCAATTTTGACCGTGTTTTAATTTGTCGAACTAATCGAATACTTTTGTTCATGCATAATGGAATCCACGTGAACTTTATTTTATGATAAAGTCAATCAAATTTATAGATTCCACCAGATAGACAATCTTTGAATAATTATGTTACATTTCAGGAACACTGTGGAGATTTTAATAAGAATTGTCATTGTATGCTTGAACGCAAGATAGTGAAACATCGAATTTTTCTTCCAAATTTTTTTTTCAAAAGCCTAATACTTTCATGAATTATCGTGAACGATCCTTGTGAGTGTGAGTATTTCCCTCCCTAATCCTTTAATTTTTCGAAACCAAAGTTTAACTTGTCTAAAGTGTAAAAAGTAACATGTAATCCCTCATTACTAAAACTCTTGCATTAACATTCTCAACTGCTGCGGTACTTCTGACATTTTTTCATCGTTTACTGGCGCGATATCTCCCAACTGGTCTCGAGGTACGATGCTGACCTAACAACACAATCATCGTAGGTTCGAGTCTCGGCTCGGGAGAGACTGTTAATGGCAGGAGGATCGTAGCGCCTAGCCCCGCAAGTGTCTCGTACACTGCGGGCTGCGAAGTCTGTGTATAATAAAACAGAAGGTCGAGTTCCGAATCGGAATGTAGCTCCAAGCTTTTGGTTTTACTGGCGCGAAATGGGGAACGTAAACCAACAACAGCACCACCAAACGATAAATTATTCATCCATTCGGTTGATTGAAAATGGAGGTAAATGTCCTTCCCGTCGACTAGCAAAGTATAGAAAGAGAACCTCGACTGACGCACTCCCCTTAGATCAGATTCTCCCCAATAGAGCTGCAACTAAATAAAGCGTTCTGTACCGCTGCGGCTGTGATAACCACAAACCATTTCAAGCCCATTAAAGGGTGGTAATTTCTAGCAGAGCTGTTTTTCGGACGAGTATATTGATATTAAATGAACGTCTGCAACGTTAAATTTCAGGTTTGCTGAAACAATGTCATGGTGGGCGTAAAAAGTAGCGGGATCAATCAATAGAGTTTCTGTGCATACATAATGTTCAAAATATATTTCTCGGAGTTGAATTACAATGACCTTTTGTCTAAAAAACTGCCAGTCATTGCTGTCTATAGCAACAGGGGGAATTACATTAAAAGGTTCCTACATAGGGCAGCATAGGGAGACAACGGAAACCAATGAAGCGATGCATAATTGGCGATGCTTCGTTTATTTCCTACCACTGCAGCTTGTTTTATTATTTGTGCTTGAAAAATCGTCAAATGAGATTGTTTTGCGTTTGCATATAGATGGATAAGGTTTACCCTGAAATAAACATTCTCGTTTTTCTTACAGATCTGTTCTAAGGCCCAGAACAAAGAAGAATGTCCGATACGGAAGAAGATTCGATCAGTTCCGACGGCTGGCCCATTAACGAGGACTGGTTGATAGAGGTGCTGAAAAAGCATCACGAAGTGCGGTCCGGAATTAGGATTACAGATTTTAAAGTGAAGCAAGGCTGCCATGAAGGGGTCAATAATCTAAGCGATATCCTAGCAGTTTCGGTGATCTACGAGTTTCAAAATCAGCAGATTGAAACTAAGCATTTGGACATCGTGATAAAACTCCTGCCGCAGGATCCGTTCAGCAGGTTTTTCGTGACGGAAGCGCAATTCGACTTGAGGGAAATCAAATTCTACACAAGTGTGAGTCTAACGATTGCCGCTAGATGTTCTTTAAGACAGATACTCATAATCAAATTTTTTCAGATACTTCCTGATCTCCTAGCGTTTCAGGAGTTGCAGAATACCAAAGAAGATGGTATCGGAATGTTGATTTCGGTACCCACATGTTTCTACACGCAGTACACTCCCAATATTAGTCCTTCACATGGCAGTCCAGAGCCTCCGGAGAGCATTCTAGTGTTGGAAGATATGCGATCGCTAGGTTACAAGGTCCGTTAGTTAGTCTACATAAATATGTTACTAATAGATTACTCCTCAGGGTGCTAATTTTACTTCCGGACTCACAGTCAGTCAAACAGAGGCTGCCATTCGAGCAATCGTGACCATCCATGTGCTTTCGCTGGGTCTCAAAGTCAAGAAGAAGGTCAACGTTAACGAAAAATATCCCGTAGGTTACTATTAAATATTTTCTGATTCGTTTAGCACTCACACAACCCCCCTATCACAGTTCCTCTTCCAAACGACCCGAGCCACCGAGAGCTACCAGCAGTTAGTGGAACAAGGCATGCCTCAGCTAACTAAGTTTCTCGAGACTAAGCCAGACTACGTAAATGAACTCAAGGCGCTCAATAAAATCCGTCCCAAGACGAAAGAACTGATCGAAACACTTTTACAGCCAATTGAACCAATGGGACTGATTACACATACGGATTTTTGGTGTAACAATCTACTGTTCCGTTCGGAAGCGGATGGCACTGATACCTGCATCATTTTGGATTGGCAGATGGTGACATACAGCCGCCCCACCAACGATCTGGCGTTGCTGCTGGTATCGTCAATCCCGTCCAATATTCGGCGACAACATAGTGCTCGACTGCTAGATTTGTACTACAATCTGCTGAGAGACAATTGTTTGAAGTTGGACATAGATATAGAGGTTGACTTAGACTACAGTCGAAATAAGATGGAACTTGAGTATCGGTAAGATAATTTTTAAACGACGAGCGGAGGATGCTATTCTTGCTGTTTTATTTCTCATTCTCAGACAATCCGGACTTTTGGCGTTACTACTTTGTATTGGTTCGATCGATATAGCTATTGGAAATCCGCTGGCCGAACAACGGCTGCTGGATGTACTGCGGGATTTTAACAACGATGGCGTGTTGAGTTTAGAGGAGTTCATCAGTTGTAATTAATTACTTGAGACTCGAAGCATAGAACATTAATTATTTTCCAGTAAAACCCACATGAACTTTAATGAAAACAGTTAGAATCTCAATTTTCAACTAGATTAAAATACTGTTGTTCAGCTTTACAACTAACTCGCCAGATGATAAATTATTGTTACCACAAAGATCTGTGCTTTTAACGTAGAACTGCACGCAAATTCAGTCGATCGTTGTAACTGTTAATCGGAACCGAGTTATTGAGGATGAGATAGCACACATTAAGAAATTATAAGCTGTCACATGGGTTGGTTTCAGTGAACCAATTTATTGTCGAATAGGCCCTTAAACGCACATCAATAGAGTTCATAGCACTACCCGAATTGTCCACAACCGTAAGCAAAGTTGAATAACAACGTCGTGGATCTGTGACTGGATCAATCGAATTACTATGAAAGAAATTTCAGAAGCTTCGTTGAAATCTTACTTGCGAAAGCTTGATGGTGCGAATTATCAAGATTGTACTGAATTAGAGCTTTTTTTGATTCGAAGCCTGGATAACAAATGTATCTTAACTATGACGCTATTTTTGTAATTCTTTTACGTAGAATTACGTCTTACGGCAACATTCTAGAATAGGGGTGCACATTAAAAAACCGAAAACATCGAGAGCGTCACAAAAATTGTTCACTTCCAAACATGCTTGTCTTTTCTCCTCAGAAAACCTCTAGAGTGTAGGAGAACATCTTGCACTGCGAAAACAACTGCTCTCACACTAAAGAGCAAATCAACGCACATGCTAGAAGAGAATGACGGACGATTTTTATCTGGTGAGCTTCCTGAAAGCACCGCGGTGAAATCTGAAATCTCTCTCTTGCAAGACAATGAGCTATGGTGTATTTTCTCACACGTGTAGACAATACGCACAGTAATTACAAAGCAGAGCTATCTCCGGTGCGTTTTACAGTTTGTTTCTTGAGCATGGCAGAAGAGGAAAAGCGATTGGGAGACAAAAAAATAGACTGCGTTGCTCGTGCCGGTAGTTTACTCTGCTCGAATTCGTTTTCGCGGTGTAGCTACACGAGGACTACACTTTTGCCCGGTAGGTTTTTTTTCACTTTCGGAACCACTCGCCAGTGGACACTGTGGTGTACTCCTGCGTTTTCTCTGTAGAGTGATTCACCCTTCTTGTTTCTATCAGATGTGGGGTGAGCTGGAAGTGTGTTTGTCTCTCTGGAAGTTGGTTGAGACACTTTGAAGTGAAGAAAGAAGCAGTGTGGTGAAAGCATTTGCTACACGCAGGCACATTCTGAAAGGGAAGTGCGCGGTGAATTTTTTCTCCGCTCTTCTCACATACTGAGGAGAATGACAAGCTTGCTTCCAAATGTTAATAACTCAGGCTGTTTTTAACGGATTTCCTTCATACTTGCAGCAATTGATTGGAGAAAAAGTTAAGCATTCACCAAAATACGGAAATTCGTGATTTTATCTTAATAGCAGTGTACTTTTGAACAATTTAGAGCCTTGTTTTAAACGCAAATTTTGACTGATGAGAGGTGAAAACAAGGCCAAATACCATCCAATATGGATATTTTCGGAACCGGGATGATGTCCAGAGGCCGAAAATCGACCCCAGATACCATTTTGATAAACCAGAAATCATCTCTAAACACCATTTTCAAGTTCCGGTGTTTGTAAAACAGTAAAAAATGACCAAATACCACTTAATATGAGTACACTAGTCTTTTTTATGCGAGGGATACAAAGCGCATGCGAAGCGAATATGCCCAGAGACCTGAAACTGCCCCAATCGGAACTTCGAAATCCACTTTCGCAACTTCCGGCTTCAAGAAAACGGCATAAAAAGAGTAAATACACTAAGGTCGCTTTTTATGCGGTTTTTTTACGCGGCTTTTTTATGCGGATTCCGGAATTTACGCGGATTCCTGAATTTACGCGGTTTTTTTTTACGCGGATTCCGGAATTTATGCGGTATTTTTTTACTCGGATTTCGGTTTATCTTCACTCGAATTGCAAAATTAACGCAGGTTTTTTTTACTCGGATTCCGGAATTTACGCGTTTTTTTTACGCGGATTCCGGAATTTACGCGTTTTTTTTACGCGGATTCCGGAATTCACGCGGTTTTTTTACGCGGATTCCGGAATTTACGCGGTTTTTTTTATGCGGCACGTATCCCCCGCGTAGTGTATTGCCCAACAAGAGAATTGGATGTAGAGGTCAGAAATCGACATCAAACGCCTTTTTGAAATTCAATATGGTGGCTATCGGCTTCTGGGAAACAACCAACTACCATCCAATATGAGTATTTCCGGAACCAAGATGATATTCAAAGGCCGTAAATCGACCCCAGTCAGCATTCAGAATCTCTTTGAAGCCGCCACATTATTTCCGGAGAATTATTTCTTCAGCGTTGCTTTTATCTTTTACTGACATAAACATATTGATTCCAAATAGTCTGTCGTGATATGTATTATCGTTGAAAAGAGTTGAAGGAGAATTACCACTGATATTTACTGCTTCAAACCAAATTTAATAATTATCAGGTGTATTCCCTAACCTATCGCAAAAATATATTGACATAAACCATGCTATCGTAATTTTACGCTTAACTTGCGATCGTGTCCCATACACAGCTTCTTTAACATGTTTGAATCGGTAAAATCACTATAAAAATAGAATGTTGGCCAGTAGTAGTATCGTCTCATGTGACAGTACTTGCTTGAGCCTCGAACTTTTGGGTACATAATACGACCAAGAATAAAATTTCACATCTGTTGCGATCTTGATAAAACATTTCAGCGATTTTTTAAATGATTTCAACCACAGTCAGAATCTAACACTATTATTGTCGGCTAAATTGGCAATAAGGTTTAAGCTCGGTCCTCTTGTGGATTTCAACTAAATTGTCTAAAACTTAACCTTTCTACGCGGTGAGGCAAAATTTTCTATAATTGTTCGAGCAAACGACAATTTTATATTTTGACCTCAACTGTATTGTTTCCAATATATCTTGCAAATGAATTGTTCAACTGAACTCAGTATTATGAAGAAAGCACTACTTAATACTAAGTACAGTTGAATCAGTTCAATTCAAATCTTTCATCTTTGCATTTGATGACGGCTCCCAAACGCTTCTCAACATTATCACAAGCCGCCTGCACGGTTTCGATCGGCACTTAATCCCAGGTTTTCACCAAACCGTTCTTAAAAGTATCCAAAGATATCTATTTTACTTCACCCTGCTTTACTAGCATGTACCCCCAAATGCTGAAGTCCAATGGATTTAAATCGGATGCGGACTATTCAGATAAATTTTCGTTGTACCACTTCTGAACAACCAATACCTTATGCACTGGCGCTAAATCTTGTTGAAGCAGAGACTCTCTTCTCCAAATAATTCCTCGGCAGAAGGTACCCTTACATCTCTGTCGATAAATAGCAGTGGTAACTTTCCTCTGTAGCATATTGCTTCCCAAACCATCACAGCTGAAGCATACTGGGATCGTTCCATTACTCTCTTATCGGCTGGAATATCACGAAGATATGCATACACCATTCTGCTTGTTCAAAACAACCTTCAACGTAAACAATTTTTCATCTGAGAAAATTATGTAGTGTAAAGCGTGTGTCTTAAGTTGCGATCGAAATTCGGTGGCCCTGTCGGCAATTTTTTTGCGAAATGACCCGTAAATCGTTTGTTTCATGAAAGCTCCGTTTTCAAGGTCATTTTCGATTGTTTTCTGCATAGTTTTATGACTAATGCTCATTAGACTGGGACACGGCTATATGGGAAAAAAGCGATGGTGTTATTTTTTCGCTCCCATGCACTTTTCGTGTTCCTTATGGGTCCTATAACAACTGTGTAACTTTTCAGATCGATCGGTGGAACTATATTTTTGCACCCGATTTTCAAATTTTCCAAACAATTGTATATGAGAGAATCAACTTTTTCAAAATTTATTCTCTAGAGATGGCCAGTTGGCTCCTAAAAATATTGATGATATTTGTAGGAAACTTTTCTGGGAAAGACTGATCTAAGGACCGTAAGGCGCTATGATGCTTGTAGAAAAACTTATTCATCTCAAACTGAATGAATATCTGACGAACGGCTCAACATTCAATTTTTCTAGCAATACTGCTGAAGCATGCTGCTGTTGTAGATTCAACCATGTGATAAGTAATGATATCATGTGAAATTCATCTTTGAGGCTGTACCGAAGATGCTATGAGCTAAAAATTACACTTTCAAGGTTACTTCTACGCGAAATTATTTCTCATCCTTAGGAAAGTTTGCAATAGCAGCATGCTGTAGCAGTGTTGCTGGAAAAAATCAATGGTGAGCCGTTCGTCAGACATTCAATCAGTTTGAGTTTTTGTACAAGCATCGTAGCGCCCTACGGTTTCAGAAGAGTTTTTCTCAGAAGAATTTCCTACAAACATCATGTATCGATATATTTTTAGAAGCCAACTGGAAATCTCTAGAGAATAAATTTTGAAAAAGTGGATCTTCCCATATAAAGTTATATGGAAACTTTAAAAATCGGGCGCAAAAATATAGTTCAACCGATCGATCTTAAAATTTACACAGTTGCCAAACGGACCACGAAAGGTGCATGGGAGCTAACATTTATTTTTTGTCCCACCCTGATGCTCATTTCACGAGTCATTTTTCTTGCCGATCGGGCTGGATTTCGCGTACCTGGCGAATCCGCTTTGATCACCGTTGCAGTCTGCACACTCCGTTTTTTACCCGATTTCTGCTTGGGGACAACCGTACCAGTTTCCTCGAATCATTTGATGATCCTGTACACGAATAATCTGCTCAAATTCTGATGCGACAACTTTCTTCTAATCTGTATTTTGCTCATTCCACCAAGATACAAAATCTTAATTTATTCTCTACTTGAATCAATTGCAATTTTCCTCTGAGAAAAAAATAAGTGAAGCACTGCCTCTATCACTTACAAGTGAACTATAAACATATGTCGCAAATAAAACAAACATTGTTGATTAACAGGGTGGGCCTCCCGAGGCGAAAAGAGATACTCAAATGTGTGTATCTCTTTTACGGTGATTTGACATTTCCCCATAAAAAACACGAAACCCATAAAATGTCTTTTAACGTTATAGAAAAACTAATCGCACAGTACCTTTTTAAGTTAAACTTTCATTTAGAAGACAAAACGTTGCTTATGGTATGTACAGTATAAATACAAGAGATTGTCTTACTTTTCCAGAGTAAATCTTAAGTAAGAAGTAAATCAAACTCTTTAATTCATTTAGCTTAATGTTCCCTCACTCCATCTAGATATCTTGATAAGATGTTTAGTTAATTATTAGAAGGGAATAAACTTTCAAACTTTCAAAAAACTTAACCGTGTGCAAGCTCAGGTAACGAAAATTACTGACATGTTTCACACGCAATTCTGCAATGTTCTCAAAGAAGAAATTGTAAATTTTCAGGATTCTGGTACTGTCGCGAATAACGTTCCAAGTGCTCATCACTGTTTACTACATATTAAAAGCGATATGGTGATTTTACATGAAATTGAATGAAAACTTTACTGGAATGGATTCTGATGGCATTTACTTCTAAGTCATTGAATAATATTTGAATACGCTGGCAACGCCCTCTGTTAAGGATAGGGTGTGTTTTTCTTATAATTTGGATGAGTCCATGTTTCTTCCCTATTGAATAAGAAGGGCAGGGGCGACTCGTCCATAAATGCAACTTGTGCAATGCACACGATGACACGAGGCAAAAAATAATTTTCAAATCCAAATTCAAATATACATTATATTATTTTTTAGTTTAATTTTAAAATAGTAACAAAAGTTTTCTAAATAGTAACAAACAGTAACAGAGACTTGATTTTTTTCGTGGATATTTTTGTGATTACTTGCCCAAACTGTGATTTTCAGACTTTGTACTTGAACAGGTAGGTTCAAAAGCCAAGAGTCGCCCCTGAAAAAGGGATACTAGACAAAATCGGTTTTAAGGCTGTTTAAGTTAATTGTTCTTTAAAAGCTGGTTATCTCACTTGACCTCGACGCTCGACGACGACCTTTCAAATTATCAAGTGGACGCTTTATATGGTGACCTCCCTGTAGCTTTTGAGAGAGAAAGTCATGGGATTACAGTTATGGTATTAGTAACAATAATAAAAAAAAAAACAAGCTAGTGGCTTATCAAAATTTGCTACCGATTTTTTATAATTTTTTTTTTATTATTTTTTTTGAGGAACCACCGATTTTTTTCTCGATGGCACTAACAAATGTTTCTTTCCGAAGAAACTGTGGTCACCAAAGACATTCCTGTGAGAACGGAATGTCGCGATTTATTCCTAATTCGAGGAAAATGCATGGACAAGAATATTAATGTCCATGGGAATGTAATGCAAAAGTTTATGAGAATCAAAAATGTTTCCTAATTTCTTGGAAGGCCTGTTCAATTGTGTCACTTTTTGAGGTTTCTTCATTTGAGTTTTTATTCTATGCGATTCATTTCACTGTTGCAATTCGATCCAATTGAAAAGTTATGTACGTAAAATAGAAAAGTGCACCTTTAACACCATCTTCTCTCTCTCTCAAGATAGAATCTAGAGCATTGATCAATATTTGCTGTGTCTTTAATAGCTTTTTTTAAATGATCAAATTATTTGATTTCACCACCACCAATTATCAAAAAGAGAAGATATGAAATATGAAAAACATTGGTAGCAACACTTCGTTTCCTAATCGACCGTAAGAACGTAGCCGGCCATTAAGGGCCATCCACATACCACAGATTTTTAACGATTTTGACCCCCCCCCTCCCCCTCCGTGGACAACTGCCCATATAAATTCAAAAAAAATTGTATGGACCGTGGACATTAAGCGTCCCTAGCATAAATATCATATTAAGGGGTTAATTACCTTTTTTATATAAAAAAAAACGAGAAAAAAATTATTGCTCTGTTTTGAAATACATCTTCTTGAAAACACTTTCTCAAAATTGTATTAAGATTTGTGCAATATAAAAAAGTTAAAGCGCGTTTCGTTACGAAAATTTCAAAATGTAATTTTGAAGAAAAACGCAAACAGACTCCTAACTGGTCTTGAGGTAAGATACTGGTCTAACAAGTCAGATGACACAAAAAACCGGCTTAAAAACCGACTACTAATGTCAGCTGGCTCGTAGCGTCGCTTGTCTCGTTATATTGTCCTGTCCTGTACAGTAAACCGTCAAAACCGTTTATACCAAACCGATAAAAGTGCAAACTGAGATCTCCTAACTTCATAGAAAAAATTAATTTAATGTTTACCTCGTCAGCATATCTTTTTAGTCGTAAAAGCACATTATTGGTTTAAAAAGAAATACGATGTGATGATGTTTCCCCCCAGATAGATGGTCTCAAGGTACGATGCTGCAAGGTCGAAGCCAGCCGTCGTAGGCTCGGGAGAGACTGTTAGTATCAGGAGGATCGTAGCGTGTCCCGTAAACTAAACAGTCGACTGCGAAGTTTGTGTATAAATAAACAAAAGGTCAAGTAAGTTCCAAATCGGGATGTAGCACCAAGGCTTTGCTTTGCTACGATGTGATTTGGTGTGCTTGTCCGGATTACTTGCATGGTTTATTTTACCAGTTGCATTTTTACGTATAGATAATGGAAAACCATTTTTCTAATTATTTCCTGCCCTTGTCGCTCTACACCATGAACAGCGTTCAGCGAAGAAAATCATTCGGTAAAGGTGTATATCCTATTCATTCCCATTGAGAGGCTTTTACATCTTATAGTAATAAATCGACAGTGTGAATAATCGTAACAATGATAGAACCTGATAGCTAATAATACTATTCGATTAACCCGGTCCGCGAGAGAGTAAAGAATGTATACAAAACAGTGACCACTCAGCTATGCGTGCGCCGCCACACAGGTCGAACGTTTTACAAAGAACGGGTGTAAGCGCAATTGAACTACTAATTAGCTTGTTACTTACCGATGCCGTTACACCTCCCAGAACTGCAAAATTCCGCTTGTGTTTTCCCGCCGCTTTGTATCGCGTGTGTATTTTTCTGCCTACCCAAACCGGGATGCCTAAAAATCAGATAATCGTACAGTTACATATTATTGAGTTCTGTTACAGTAATTACTCACCTATGATCATGGCAGGTACTGCAATTCCTGCAACCAGTGCGATGCCTAGCGGTGCTCCTACCAGTGTACCCAGCTGCCAGAGAAGTTTTTTCTTTCGGGACCAAGGCTTCTTGCCCCAGAAGGTACATCCAGATGGACTGAGATAATGCAGATCGCTAATCTCCTTCATGCAGAGCCAACAGAATTCCGAGCCGCAGATAGCACAGACCATGTGGTTACAGGACCCGTCGTCCATCTTGACGATCAGGACCTGACAGCGGGGGCATGGTTTGATATCGTCTTCTGCAAATCATAGACAAGAGAGCCCGTAATGAATTACGTCATGAACCGTTGCACAGAGATAATCGATTGCTGTATTGTGTATGGAAGGCAACATCAATGAATGCGTATGCAGAAATGGTTTGTGGAAAGGTCAATGATTTTGGAAAATCAACGACGTGCGTGCAACCGCTGCTGGTGCCAAGCCGGAAATTCAGCGGCGCCGAAAAAGGTGAGTGATCTTTGTGTATGTTGAAGCTTTACCAAGGTTTTCATAGCTATCATGTTCTTAATATATCTTGCAATAACAAAAGGAATCACTTTGCTTGAGAAAGATCAATTTGAATCCGATAAGATAACACATATAACATAAAATAGTTTATTCATGTTGGCAATTTGAATGCAATAGAGATCAAAACAAACATGGTACTTGCGTTCTAGCAATCTAAAAATCTAAACTGCGCAGAGTATACTAATTGCATACTATCGACTCTTAGGCTACTGACATACTGAGGCGTCAAATTAAGCGAAGCGTTGAGCGTTTGAGAAGCGGAATAAACAGAAGCGTTGAGTGAAGCTTCCTATGACATACTGGAGCGAGCGATGCAAATGCGTTGTGTTGTCATATTCCTAGATTCCAGCAGCGGTTTCGTTTAAAGGAAATATGAATTCTTCCATTGAAGATTTGTTTGCTGCTTCAAGCACAGTAAATCACGTTTTTAGTAAACATAGAGATTTTTTTATAAAGTCAGTTGCGCTACAGACGTAGTAAAAAATATAAGAAATTATTCTAAATTTTAAACCCGCTGACCCAAAGTAACGTTCAACTAGTTTATGATATCTGTTCAGTATGTTAGGCATGCAATATCAATCAAAAATACCAGTGTTATTTTCCTGACGACCTGAAAATTTTCCCCGATATTTTCTATATTTAAGACCAAAATAAAACGAATAAAAAGCACCTGGCGATATCAGGTTTAGTCTGAACATGGTATTACTGCACTAACATTTTTTATACATTTTAACATTTTGTTACCCGAAAATGTATTCTATTTGCTTTTTTTTCAATTACCAAACCAAAACAAAGCAAATGTAAAGCACCTCGCGATGAAGATTTTGTCTGAACAAGGTATTACCGCGTAAGTATACGCGCGTCAAAACACTACTCGTTCTGTTTCGCCGCCTCTACCGACGCGTCGTTGCCGCTTGAGTATGACCGGTTTGAGCGTTTCATATAGACGTTCGAAGAAGTAGCTCGGACGCTTTTGCGACGCTTCTTGCTTCGCTTCATTTGACGCCTCAGTATGTCAATAGCCTTACTGCGTTTTGCTAATCGACCAAGCGAAATGGAAAAAATTAAATGCAAATAAAAGTTACATCAAAGCCAGCGCATGCAACATTGCACCTTGAGCCAGACGCAAACATAAGACAACAACTCTTACTGTGTTGAGAATCGTTACTTATACTACCGGACGGTGCCCTAGTGGGGCTCTGCCTGGATGCTCGGGCCGCATCGCATGTCTGATCCGGATGCCACTCGGCTTTGCAGTGATAGCAGAACTGTACATCGCATCCGGGACGTTCACATCGTATCCGTGGGCAGGAGGCACATCCACTTGCAATTACGGCATAACTGCAGTCCGGCCCGGGGCACCAGCGGGAATCCGGATCCGCCAGTAGAACTCGGCGTACCATGAAGTCTTCGTATTTGGTAATGGCAGCGGGGAACGTTTTCAGTAACGTTTGAATGTCGGTCGGGTGCATTGCCTCCGGACACTGGGGACAGCTAATGTCCGTTCGGCTTTCGGAGATTTCGATCATAAGATAATTTTCTAGACAGCCCCGACAGGCATAATGTCGACAGTTCAGCAATGAGTAGAACTCCTCCCCTGCGGGCAAGGTATCGTAACATAGGGGACATTCTTCTGGTGAGGAGGTTGATTTAGCCCCGGAGCCGGCAGCTCCCGAAGCGGAGCCGGTGGTGCTTTTACTCTGCAAACTATTTGATGACTTATAATTATTTGGCGTCAGCTTGGAGGTGGAGATGCCTCGGTCTAAATTGCCCGGAGAGTTGGCCGAATGTTGCGAAGTGGAATCGGAATTGTGCTGTAAGAGAAAAACGAGAAGTTTAAATCATTATTGAGAGTTGGTAAAGGTCATGGTTAGCTTAAGCACAGTAGGATTCGTGAATCGCTTAGACAGAGAACTCAAATTTTATTTGTCCATTATGTTTTTGTTACAACTGTGAAAGGAGTCATTCCAAATATAATCTAAGTTCACGATTACCCCAAAGTTCAAAATAATGGTCGTAGTGGTCCAGAAACTCTTTTAAGAACCGCACGGGTTTTAAGTCGGAAATAAGCTCATACAGGTGCCAGGATGCTCCCTACTTTTACTAAACGGGGGCTCAATTGTAGGTAGTCGTAAAATTCAACTACTAGCATTTCGGGTAGTTCATATTCAACGGCGAAGAAAATTGTAAAAACAGACAAATTTGTTTCTCATTAAACTTGGCCAGTAGAACGGACTTAGCAAGAGTTACCCGAAACAAGTAAAGGAGAGTATATTTTTATTACTCGACAGCTGATATCTACTAAACGGAATTGTTTGAAATCTATAAACCGGGTAATGGAAGCAAAACATTGACTATCAGAATAAATTAATTACCCAGAAATTCAACCTCTATTGTGCGTGCAGGAATGAACACGATGGTAATAACAATCGTTTCGTTTTTGCTTAAGCAATCGACCATCCTATAAATCGATTTACAACTTTTTTGTAAAATGTCTCACGGTAAATAAAAACGATTGGATGTTTTTTTGTTGTATGTACATTAGACTGGGACACTGTTATATGGGAAAAAGGGATTGTGTAATTTTTTCGCTCCCATGCGCTTTTCGTGTTCCTTATGGGTCCTTTAACAACTGTGTAACTTTTCAGATCGATCGGTGAAACGCCCGATTTGCGCCCGATTTTTAAAGTTTCCATACGATTTTATATGGGAAAAACCACTTTTTCAAAACTTTTTTTATAGAGATGTCCAGTTGGCTCCTAAAAATATATCAATACATGATATTTATAGGAAATGTTCCTGGAAAAAACTCTACTGAAGACCGCAAGGCACTACGATGCTTGTGAAAAATGATATTCACCTCAGACTGATTGAATATCTGACGAACGGCTGACCATTGAATTTTACCAGCAATAATGCTGCAACATGCTGCTGTTGCAAATTCAACCATGTGATGAGAAATGATATCGCTTAAATTTATCTTGGAGGCTCCCCCCAAGATACTATAAGCAAAAATCACACTTTGAAAATTAATTCCACGTGAAATTATTTCTCATACTTAAGCAAGTTTGCAATAGCAACATGCTGTAGCAGTGTTGCTGGAAAATTTCAATGGAGAGCCGTCCGTCAGACATTCAATTAGTTTGGGGTGAATAGCTGTTTCTACAAGCATCGTAGCGCCTTACGGTCTTCAGAAGAGTTTTTTTTCCAGGAAAATTTCCTGCAAATATCATGTATTAATATTTTTTTAAGAACCAACTTGACATCTCTAGAGAATAAGTATTGAAAAAGTGGATTTTCCCATAAAAAATCGTATGGAAACTTTAAAAATCGGGCGTTTCACCAATCGATCTGAAAAGTTACACAGTTGTTATAGGACCCATAACGAACACGAAAAGTGCATGGGAGCTAACATTTATTTTTTGTCCCACCCTAATGTACATACATACACATACATACATACACATTGTTCGCTCTGAGTTGGTTAGTATATGTATTTCAGCTTTTTAAACCACGATTATATTTGGCATTATTAATATATTAATATACTACTTTGAAGTAGTTAAGGTATTAATAAGCATTGAGCTCACATGAATAGTTTCAACGTACTCACTGTACTCATATATAGGTCGGACTCGATTATATATCATTTTGGATTCAACTTTTTATAGTGGGAAAATTTTTCCTGATGAACAACAGCCTAAAAGGACCAAATATCATTCAATATGAGAATTTGTGGAACAATATGATATCCAGAGGCCAAAAATTAACTTAATAGTAGCTTGTAGTTTCATCACCAAACGTGAGTTTTTCAGGAACCGGGATAGTGCTTATATGCCGGGAATCAACTTCATACTTTATTTTGAAATCCGATTTTGCGACTTATAGTTTCTGGAAAACAACCTTGAATTGCCAAATTCAATCCAATAAAAGTGTATTCACTCTTTGGGTCCTAGAATATTGAAGTTGTATTTAAAGTATAAAATGTTAAATTTGACGTTATATTTGTGCTAAAGAAATGTCGAAATAAAAAAATGACTCCTGATTTCAAACACTTTAATCACGAGCAATACCCGAAACGTTCAAATAGTACAATATATTTTGATCAATCCATTTCGTTTCTTTCCATAACTTTTGAACCACGTATCAAACTGTTATGAAATTTGTTATTTGTACGTTTGAGAGACAACCCGTAGTTATGTTTAAATAAGTCGTGTAATCTTTGAGTTGACTTTCGTTGGTTTCAGAATTTAATACATAACGGTTGAAATAAAAGTACGATTATAATTAAATGAAATGGCAACCAAACCTTTCATTTGACACTAAGATTGTTGAAATTAGACCAGCCATCTTTGGAAAAACGAATCAGTTTGAAAAATTATAGTAACATGTTTCTTTTCACAACTTTTGAAAAACATGCCTAATCATTAGAAAAAATTTTAGTTACCCCTAAACTAGCCCGTTAATTTGATAACAATATCCAGTGAGATAATGAAGTTTTGTGATTTTCACATTTTGATACATTACAGACAAAGTTACAGTCCGATTACAATGAAATTTAATAGGATGTTATGAGGCAGCTAGACCTTTTATTTGACACTAATTTTGTGAAAATCGGCTCAGCTATCTCTGAGAAAAGTGAGTGAGTTCAAGTATTCTTCGGAATGTTTCTATTTATCGCTAGATTTCACATTTTTTAACATTAAAGGCAATTAGACCTTCCATTTGACACTGATTTTATGAAAATCGGTCCAGCCCCATGAGTGAGATTAAACAGTCTCCAGAACACGTTTCTTTCCATAACTACATGTTCAATCTTTTTGAGATTCAAAAGTTGAGGGTTTTTAGTTAGCCCGCACACACACATACACACACACTCTCACTCTCACTCACACACACACACACACACACACACACACACACACACACACACACGCTCACTCACTCACGCTCACTCACTCACGCTCACGCTCACTCACACACACACACACACACACTCTTTCACACACACACACTCTTTCACACACACACACTCTTTCACACACACACACACACACACACACACACACACACACATATACACACACCCGCACACGCACACACCTACACACGCACACACACACACACACATACACACACACATACACACACACACATGCACACACGCACACACACACACACACACATGCACACACGCACACACACATACAGAAAATGCTCAGTTCGTCGAACTGAGTCGAGTGATGAAGATTTTAACCATCATCAAAGCGTTATCTGACAAAATTCTCAATTCTTTAAAACAGTTATTAGAAAGACATCAATCAGCCTAAATACTGTAAAGGTTGATGGCTTATATAAACCATAATATATTCTGAAAATGATTTTGAAACGCTCTCCTTGGTTTGGTACAGTCGTATTACATAGACTTACTGGCGTTGAAACATTAGAAGCTATGCCAAATAAAATTATTAACAATTTCGACAAAAATCGTTGCAATCCTCAATTGCTACGATAAGCTCTCTTTATAGCCAATAAGTTGACAATCAAGTTAGTTGTAAGTTTACTTCCCTTTTTTGACATGTAGGTTTAAATCGCTACGAATGATAAGTCCTGGATAGGAAAGCAAACAAATCTTAACAATTAAAATTACAATTTTTCTAACAGTGTTGAGAAGTCACCATTTGTAATTGGACACACATACTCATTATTTACTAATATTTATCATAAATACTCAAGCTACTAACAACCCCCCCCTTATTAAAAAAAAGCATAATATATCGGGATTGGTTTTGAAGCTTCAAATATATGTTTGTTATTTGCGCTTCAATGATTAAACTATTGTGGCAACAAAATATTATTCGTGAGAAGTATAGCTGTACTATATTGCAAAGGACGTCAAAGCTGCTTTGAAGGCGCTGGAATGAGATGTCTTTTCCAGACAATACTGAATGGGATTTTTCAGACATTGTTTCTTCCGATTATCACTTGCTTCGTTGAGCCAGTAATTGAGTAAACTAACTGTCTAATCCATATGCTACTCGAGAGATGCGGGAATGTCATAGCGATAAACGATGTTGTGAATAAAGTTATATTTTTTATGACCCCATAAAACTCCCCCGAAATTTGTTTGTAAGCTCAACATATTTGAATTACCTAAACCAACTAAAAACTGTTATTAATAAGCTTTAAAATATATACCAGTAAAAAAAAGCAAAGCCTTGGTGCTACATTCCGAATCGGAACTTGACTTGACTGTTTAGTGTACAGGACAATTGCGGGGCTAGCGCTACGATCCTACTAACACTAAGGCTACTGACATACTGAGGCGCCAAATGAAGCGAAGCAAGAAGCGTCGCAAAAGCGTCCGAGCTACTTCTTCGAACGTCTATATGAAACGCTCAAACCGGTCATACTGGAGCGGCAAAGACGCGTCGATAGAGGCGGCGAAACAGAACGAGTAGTGTTTTGACGCGCGTATATGTACGTGGTAATACCATATTCAGACTAAATCTTTTATCGCCAGGTGCTTTATAATTGCTTTGTTTTGGTTTGGTAATCGAAAAAAGCAAATAAAATACATTTTCGTTTAGAAAATGTTAAAATGTTTAGAAGAGGGTTGTGCAGTAAATCCATGTTCAGACTAAACCTGATATCGCCAGGTACTTAATATTTGCTTTATTTTGGTCTTAAATCTTAAAAAAGAAAAAAAGTAGGATAGAAAATACTATCGGGAAAATAGCACTGATATTATTGATTGATATTGTTGAGTTTTGATTTGATTGGCCAGAAATTTAGCATGCTGAACTTCTTTGGTCGCGAAAATGCAAGCCGCTGAGTAACTAGCTGTGCTCACATGGGTTGTTGAAATCCTAACAGATATTATAAACTAGTTGAACGTTGCTCGGGGTCAACGGGTTTAAAATTCAGAATAATTTCTTATATTTTTTACTACGTCTGTAGCGCAACTCACTTCAGTAATATTATTTTATTTCATGAAAAAATCTCTATGTTTACTAGAACGTAATTTTCCGTGCTTGGAGAAGCAAAAAAATTTTCATTGGACGAATTCATATTTCCTTCAAACAAAGCCGCTACTGGAATCTAGGAATATGACAACGCAACGCATTTGCGACGCTCGCTCCAGTATGTCATAGGAAGCTTCACCCAACGCTTTTGTTTATTCCGCTTCTCAAACGCTCAACGCTTCGCTTCATTTGACGCCTCAGTATGACAGTAGCCTAACAGTCTCTCCCGAGCCGAGACTCGAACCTTCGACGACTGGCTTGTTAGGTCAGCATCGTACCTCGAGACCATCTGGGAGAAATATATACCAGTGTTCAAAATCAAATCAGTCAGGCAACAATCGTAATCATCCAGTTAAGTGCGAAAAATTGAATGCCATCTTGATCCTGTGAAGAGCGTCTAATGTAACTTTATGTTATTGATTTCGTTGAAAGATGTTAACTAGTCATCCTGTTGAAGGTTCGCTACTAAATTAGGGATGCTGAACGGCTGGCGAGCAAATCCAAAGCATCTAAGCAATGCGTTCCGTAATTTTTGTCCTAATAAGCATTTTTTCACCTACGAACAAAGCAATGATAACCACGCGCCAACGTTCGAAGCTGTATGTGACGTGATCAATCTATGGAACGAGTTGAATCAGTAAACTTGTCCCAACTAATCACAAACGTGTATTTTCTCCGATGTGGAGTATATTGAAAGATTTCATTGTTGTTGGTAGATGGCAATCAGACATATAAACAAACATTGATGCTCGTGGAACCTATTATCGTCATTATCAGTGGGTAATATAGCAGACTATAGGTCTTATTGTTACCAGCTGAGTTAACTAGCATTATTTGTTGTATAGCTATGTAAATTTGGTCCTGTTGAGGCCAAAGGTATCCGATTAGGGGATTTTTGTTATCGTACAGAAAATTTCACGTGGAAGAAATAAAAAAACGACCAAACGATTGAAGTTCCTAGCTGTTCTAGGACTTTTTCGGGTTGGAAATTTTCTAGACTTCCCTAGGTGGGGACATCCTCATGAGTCTCATGTTAAGTTCACGGTTTACCTGTGCTTTGCTTGCTGAGTTCGGCGGGAATGGCCTTGTTGGGACTGTAGCAATTTAGCTGTGGGCTAGATTGGGTGTTGGCTTAATTCAGATGTGAATAATGTTCAATTGATTGAAAGAAGTAAAATAATTAGAACTTGGTAATCTTGGTCGTAGAACGGCTTAGAAATTTGTGTTTAATTTTTTTTTATTCAGTAATACTGCCGTTTAAGCATTGGAATATTATGGAGGATTTTATATCGGTATTGACAAAACCAGTCCGTTTTTTTTTTTGCTTTCTGGTTTAATTGAAGTAATAACTAATTATCTAATAGATAAATCGTCTACCTCAAATCTTTGTAGGGGTAAGAGGCGGGACCATCATCATTAAAAAAACAAAACAGGGGAGGAGGGAGATGATTTCAGCGTTACGTAACGAAAAATCTCTGGAGACTCTCCAAAAACGAGCATTTTTATCAAGGAAATCCTTCTGCAGCGTTACGTAATTTTTTGGGGGGGGAGGTGTTGGCGTTACGTTTCGTTACATGGTTGGGGGGGAGTCCAAAAATCGGGTTTTTGTGTTACGTAATTTATGGATGTCGCCTAAGCCGAAACTGTCATTCATACAAAAGCAAGGAAAAATATGAGCGTGATGTTCGATTTTTGAACACACAAAAATGAGTCAAACTGTAACATGTTTGAAAAAGCAAAGTTAAGTTTAGGTACTAATATTTCGATATCGGAACTAGACTTTCTGTTTATTGGACATATACTTTGCACTAATCAGGGTGCCCAGCAGATTTCCAATTTCAAATTTCCGGTTTTTCCGGCGGTAAATCCTAAACGAGGTATTATCTTTTTCGAACTAAATTTCTATTTTTAACAACGGCTTTTTCCCGTTAACACGCAAGTTCATTAAGCAGACAGTATATGAAGTAGAGAGAACGAAAATTAAGCGAACTGGAAATATGATACAGATTTGGAAAAATATACCGCATCCCGACGGGACTTAAACCCGCAATCTCCCGGTCTCCGGCATGGTGTTTTGACCAATTAAACTACGGGGGACGGTGGTACTGTTCCACAATCTATATCGTATCACATTCCGCTGCCGACTTATTCTATTGCTCATCGCTAACTACACACACTGCTGTGCAAGCTTTATTTATAGACTAAAAGGAATGTCTCAACACACACAGAAGAGTCAGCTGATGCTGATAACTCTTATAGACCTGTGTGATCGAGACCAGAGTCAGTCTGCGTCGTGCTTGCAAGTGCGACACAACTACGGAAGGTGCTCCGTACGGCTAAATTTTTCGAACTAAATTTCTATTTTTAACAACGGCTTTTTCCCGTTAACACGCAAGTTCATTAAGCAGACAGTTCATATACAGTATATGAAGTAGAGAGAACGAAAATTAAGCGAACTGGAAATATGATACAGATTTGGAAAAAATATACCGCATCCCGACGGGACTTGAACCCGCAATCTCCCTGTCTCCGGCATGGTGTTTTGACCAATTATTATTAGGTATTATCTTGTGACTAGAAAGGGCACACTTGGGGCTTTTCGAAACATGTAACGTGCAGAAAATGTCATTCTCTCAAAATTTTTATCAATCCACTCAACTAAAATCAAGACATAATTTAGAATCAATTTGTGCTTTATGTTTCAGAATATTTTCACATAAATTTTTCATTTATTTCGAACCGTTCTTGGGAACAATTTTCTGTCATTTTAGACTTAGGTACGTAAATTATTTACTAGTTTGATACAACTGTTTAACGAAAGTGATATTTGTAACTTTCTGCACTCTCTGGTTGAGATTTTCGGCGTTTTGTAGGCATATATTGGCTTAACAAAATAATTTTTTTTAATTCTTTTATCACCAATATTTAGTGGTTGATTTGTGAGTTCGAAATCCAGTTTGTGGTTAAGTGGTTTCCGAGAAATTTCCAAAAAACTGAGTCAAGCCATCTTGAAACATGATTTTTCTTCAAATGAATCGGACAACGATGATATATACATCAATCGAAAGCTCCTAATTTGTGGTTCACGAAAATGTAATTTTTAAAGTAATAATTACTAGTGTTTGTACAGAAATTTGTGTTTTACTGTTCACATAGCTCTACGTTTTGTTTATTTGTTGATGACGCTGATGGCCGCTGGCTAACACTGCTATACTGAGCGTGCGTGTGGGGTATATAGTAAATATCGAGATTCGGGTAACTTAGTCATTACACTTGCTATTACAGGTAGCCCAACAGGCGCAGAATGGATATGTGTAAATTTGTTGTCAAAAACGATACCGGTAACGAAAATGTACTTTCAAAGGAAAGCAATCCAAATTCGAAATTTTTATCTTTTTCTAGTCTCTGTAAACGTTTCATGGCAATAGTGAGCTGAACTATGAACAATTATGTGTATATCTGTCGTTCAAAATATTTTTCCCGTTTTCTTAAGGATCTCTTGAGGCTCAGTTTTTGCCTCGAAAATATAGAAAGGACTAATTTGATACCATTGTTATCCTTACGTGGTATTGTTCTAGGTTTATTTTAGGCGAATAATTTTCGCTATGGCCCTTATAATTTTGACTTTTTTATTTGAAAAATATGTCCTTCTGATTTTGGAGGAGTATGCAAGCAATTTGAGAAAAAAAACCTGAATTAATCGACCTAGTGGTGCAGAAACCTTTGTTATACTAACTACCTATTACTTTATACTTTATACTAGACCAGTAAACCACAAATCGTATACCAACGTAAGTCCAATTTCAATAAAGAATAAAAAGAATTCAAAGGATAGTTTTCAGAGGGTGAACCAAACACGATAATTGAATTAAAGCTTGACGTGGGTTTCGCAAATATTATGGATGTTGTCACTGGAGTATATGAGTGTTATTTTTTCGATCACAAACCAATTTTTAAATGCTAGCTAGAAGCAACTCAAATTTTTTCTTGAAATAATCGAACGTAAGGAAACAGTAAAAGATAACAGTGATACTGATTTCATACTAGAACAGCAAATATGAATGTTAGTTTAATGCAGTTTTTATAAATCCTCATAAACAAGGTTTGAATATCACTTTCGCTTTATTTTTAGAAATTGCAGGACCTAGATTTATGAATCAGCATTTTATATTTTTTACGAATTGAAGCAAATTTCTAAAAACCTGTTTTCGAAAAATTATAGTTCAGAATTGTACAGAAAAAAAACTATTCATGAAAGTTGTCAATTTAGTTCTATCTCAAATTATCTCTTGCATTATCTGAAAATGAAGGTTTTGTACGAAATTTGTGAATTTTGGATTTTTTTGGTGTAGTCGAGAACATTATTCTTTTCGAAGGTCTAGGCTGTATGATAATATTCGAAATGAAAACTTTATAAAACTTGCTGCGATAACGAGAAGCGGAATAACATGGATACTCTGTTTGCACTTAGTCCTAAATTAGAAAGCAATATTTATATCTTACATGAGAATAGTGTATCATATCATAGAGGTAAGTAACTTTTCACCTGCGCACACTAGTAAACGTGTATAGCCATGTAAAGTTGCTTCAGTTGCATCCAAACTGTAAATCATCGCATCTCGATGTTCACAATTTTTCAAAACTTTTTCCTTATTTTGCCAATTCCCGATCAATCTATTATAACAAACGGATAACATAAATATATCAGAACTTGATGGAAATAACAAAGCCTGTAATATTCTTGATATGCCAGAATGATTAAAAGTACAGAATTATATCAAATTCTGTTATCATACACTTGAATGTTCAAAAGTGTGTTTTTTAAAAGCACATTTATAACAAAATTTGTTATTCAATTGACGCTCATTTCAAGATGGCTTGACAAAGTATTCTTTTTTTTAAATTCTTTTAGCACCATTATTTAGTGGTTAATTTGTGGTCTCGAAATCCAATTTGTGGTAATTTGTGGTTGAGTAATTTCTGAGAAATGTTCAGAAAACTGAGTCAAGCCATCTCTGAAAATGATTTCGCTTCAAATGAATCGGACAACGATGATATACATCAATCGAAAGCTCTTAATTTGTGGTTCACGAAAATGTAGTTTTTGTAGGCAGCAGGGATGCTATATGTGCAGATTTGCTGCGAAATGCAAATGTTGATCAATTAGCAGATATTTGTAGTTGACAAGCCTCCGTGTGTTTTACGTAAATTTCCTCAAAATAAGTAAAGTGTTTTACGTAGACATGCGAGCGTGATTTTCTCGATCTTCGGTCGAATCATTTCCGGAAATGTAGTTTTGCCATTTACCGATTGTTTGAAAAAAAAAAACCTAAATTAATACACCTAGGGGTGTGATCTGGTCTTCCTCATACAAAATCTATTATATGTTAAAATCTATTAGCACATACGTTTTAACTCTTGGAATAAATAAAGCCTGATAATAATATAGAACAATTTTTTGTTTCGATAAATGTAATAATATTTTGGTAACCAACTACGCAACTGTATTCGACTGTTGGGTATTTTAGAAACCGGAATGATGCCTAAAGGTTGGGAATGGGCTTTAGAACTGTAGGGAACGATTGAAACGCATGGTCAATGCCCAAAGGTGTGAGTTTTTTACAACTAGAATTAAAATTCGATATTTTCTCGTCTCAGGAATATGCTACTACAACTAACCCCTGAATAATAAAACAAAAAAGCTTTCAACGGCAGCGACAACTGTATGTCGTATACAGTAAGGTCGCTTTTTACGCGTTTTTTTTACGCGGGTTGCTTTCCTCCATTACTCAAAAACGGTACAAGATATCGACCTCATTTCAATCACGTTTTTCGTTTTAGGCCACGAGTGATCATATATCAGTTTTTAAAAAAAATCACAATTTTTGGTGTAAATACTCTAAATTTAAAATATTGAATTTTGGTCTCTAGATTGGCCACTATCATATTCAAACGAGGTTTTAACGTTTTAAGACGGTTTTCTTTGTTATATTTGCAACTCAAAAAAGTCGTTTTTTACGCGGGCCCATACAAATTTGGAACGCATCCCCCGCGTAAAAAACGACCTTAGTGTATATGAACGACTGTCGATATGTTCTAGATAACCCACTAGCACTAACATCGGCAGGTGCTCATCCGGCGCCGCGTACGGTCGGTGTTGACAACAAGCGGTAAACAATGTTCAAAAATTTAAATAATAGTTTTTCAATTATTTAAATTTGAACTATGCCTACAAAAACTATATTTTCGTGAACCACAAATTAAGAGCTTTCGATTGAGGTATATATCATCGTTGTCCGATTCATTTGAAGCGAAATCATTTTCAGAGATGGCTTGACTCAGTTTTCTGAAAATTTCTCAGAAATTACTCAACCACAAATTACCACAAATTGGATTTCGAAACCACAAATTAACCACTAAATATTGGTGCTAAAAGAATTTAAAAAAATACTTTGTCAAGCCATCTTGAAATGAGCTCAATTGACAAAATATATTGTACATTCTAACTAATTCTGATCTTTTTCTGCCAAAAACCTTACAAAACTTGCTATAATTTGTAATAATCAGTAAGTAATTTTGATAGGAATTATGATATTTTAACTATTAACGAGACCAACTTTAGAACACAAGTTGATAAGAAAAGTTCGTCACAAAATATCAAGATATCCAATCCTGATATTTCTGACTGATCGTGTTACGTTCACCATCAATTGTAGATTCCTGGTCACGAGTAAAAAGTATATTCAGAACTAAATTTAAAATATAGAATAAGTGTTCAACTGAAAAGTTTTCCAGCTGTTCAAAATGTAACTTTGCAAACGGGTGGCACTAACATATTCATACGTAAATAGCTCTATACATCTTTGGTAAAGCTTTTCAAAATATCTGCATCGCTAATTGTGTTACATTTGAACACTGTTAGATCAGATTTTGCTACAATGTTTGGCTGTAGATGTAGAAGATTCTTATTCTTAAATCTGGGTTCAACGTACAATTTAATATATATTTTAAAGAAAGTGAGGACGGAAGCTTCGCAAGGCAGAAAAGGAGCTAAGCGAAATTCAAATTTTCAAGAAAAAGCTAAAGGGTAATTTTTTTACACCAATAAAGACGCACTACGAAGAATGTAAACATTATGCTAAATTGTCGAAGATTGTTGTTTTCTTTTGAGAAATAAATAGTGATACGAAAAAAAAGACATAGAGGGATAGAGAAGAAGAGAGAGCAGGGAGAGAGAGATGAATTATCCAAAAAGTAAAATATCCCATGTCTGAAATATACTTCGGTCAAATTTTTACAGTTCAAGCTACACTTAGTATCATTTTTAAAGAGCTCTAGGGCGTTCATTTGAGCATGCGAACATTAAAATCGGAATATGCGTTCTGTAAAATGAGCGTTTATCTTGTAATTTTTTTGTTTCGATTTTAATATACTATAAATATAAACAACATATTTACACACACATACATACAGGCACACATACACATACATACAGAAATTGTTCAGTTCGTCGATCTGAGTCGAGTGGTGTATAACACATGGCTCTCCATGCCATTCATTTTGCCTTAAAAGTTAAATATCTTATGTAAAAAATACTCTTTGATCAATATTTCGAGAACTAAGCCACTATTAAAAAATCCACTCGGTAGCATTCTGGGGGAGCACAGTAGCTTTTATTTGCATATAAAATCATCAAAATCGGATATTGCGTTCTATAAGAAAGGTGCGTTAGTATTTTGCGGCACATACATACAGACAACATACACACACACACACACACACACACACACACACACACACACACACATACACACGAACAGACATTGCTCAGTTCGTCGAGCTGAGTCGAATGGTATATACGGTTCGGCCCTCCGGGCCTTGGATCTATTTTGCGTTTTTCGACCGATTTTATAACCTTTGTTCAGTATAACAAAGGTAAAACAAAGACAGACTCTGCATTTTAAGCCTCTAAAATACTATTTCATAAATTTTGAATTGAATTTAAATTATTTTCGGTACCTCAGGTCTTTGAAAACGCAAATTTTTTAAAATCAATTTCCGAAATTTCTGGCCTCAAGACATTTTCAAGGATTTAAGCTTAACCCATTTCCGGTGGAGAAAAATCAGTTTTTACCTCAAACAATGAACTTTAAACTCATATTACTTATCAACTAAATGCATAATTAACACAAACTGTATTGCATATCAACCATCAATCTATTCTCAAACGATGCTGAATAGTTTCGTTGTGTACATTTTCAAGTATAATTATTGAAGTCAAGTCATAGTTTGAATGTCAGGTGATGCCATATGGTATGACCTGCCGGGAATGGGTTAGGTTACGATTTTTTTCTTATTTTTGCTTATTTTCCGTCGGTTTATTTTCGCTACTATTGTGTCAATCTTCGACACCCGACTCCAACTAGAATCTTAACTACCGACCGGACCGGCGCCAACGGCTTTACTTTCCTATGCGATAGAAGAACCTAGAGATTTTTGGCCTCAGAAAATCTCCGGAGGATTGAATCTAGATCAGTTTTGGTTGATTGTGAGTGGATAACGCCACCACACAACCATCGATACCCATGGCGTTCGAACCCAGATCCAGCGTGGTTGGTGGAGGCGTTACTTGTTTTAGGTTTTAGATATTTTTTATCATAGTTTAGTTTTTGCCTATTTCAAGTTAACATATAAAGCTTGATTGGAATCACTCTTGACTTCAAAATAATTTTTATTAATTTGAAGTTTTAACCTTTCCTGGGCTTAGCTGGTTTTTGTTGGCGATTTGTAATCTAAGAATCAAAACTTGTTTTTTTTTAAAGAATATTTTTACATTAATTATGGATAATACGGTACATAACTTTGACACAAACTCAGACATAAATGACATTAGACGTTGATCCTGTAAAGTGGTGATTGTTTTGATGTTCGATCGCCACTCACTGTTAAAGCCCTAATCAGTGCGAATGAAAAGGAAGACAAATTAGAGGAAAAAACGCACCAATTAGTGTACAGAACAATTACGGGGCTAGCGAACTCTAACGGTCGAGATTCTAACATATGACGACTGGCTTGTTACTCCAGCATCTTACCCCGAGACCAACTAAATGGTTCCTTGAGTCTTCCAGTGTTTGTTGAACTAATACAACAGACTTCAAGCATACAGTAAATGAAAAATAGTGTTGAAAATAAATATGATAAATTTCCCGGTTTAGTATTGAAATTCCCGGTTTTCCCGGTTCATTTTCCAATTCTCGGCTTTTCCCTGGTTTTCCCGGTTCACTGGTCAAGCTATTTTAATTTTTATACTGATATTGGTGATATTTTTCAGAATGCTGCTATCGTTAAAGCAGTGCAAGTAGTAATCAGTACTGATGATCTTGGTACTGACTAGGTTAATGCAAATATGAACTGATCGATTCACTATCATGAATCCGATCATTCAAAAACATCTTTGAATTAATAACAATTAAAAAGACATTGGATCTGTTTAAAACATTTTGCACTTAACGACGACTCTGATTTTATTCATATGCAATCGGTTCCATGTTACTGGCACCAGTGTCAGTAAATTCTGTTGCAACAAGGCTCGCTATTGGCTGTTTCGGTTGCTCACGGTGATTAGGGATGCACGGGCCTTTGATACGCACCAACTCGCGAAAGTAACCAGCGGTTTTTCGAGCGCCCCAAAACTAATCATTTGCCCAAAATAGAAGTCTACCGAAACACCATGGTTTTGTGTGTCGATCTCTGTGTATGTATTTATTACGCAACTGTTGCGTTATCCTTTTGACACATTTGTTGTGCAAAGCCAGAGCATTAAATGTGCGTTTTGAGAGGACACATCGGTTGATGTAAGCTTGAACTTTTGCGTGTCAGGTTATGATGTAAGGATGAAGATAAAAAAATGAATTAACCGTAAAAGTGTGATCTTAGAAACTTCGAACAATATAGTTCAGTAGATGGCTCCCACCTGTTGAACAATAGTTTTCGAAGTTGCTAATATCCTATTTTTAATTTAACTAAGTTTTTTTGTCTTCACCTCTATATTCACAGCCTAAAAATATTCTTTAGGAATAAATTCTTGTTTTTTTTCTATTTTACCACACATTGTAATAAAACATTATATTATATAACGGAACATTTTTATTCATCAAATATTAAACAGCAGCATATTTACACACACATACATACAGGCACACATACACATACATACAGAAATTGTTCAGTTCGTCGATCTGAGTCGAGTGGTGTATAACACATGGCTCTCCATGCCATTCATTTTGCCTTAAAAGTTAAATATCTTATGTAAAAAATACTCTTTGATCAATATTTCGAGAACTAAGCCACTATTAAAAAATCCACTCGGTAGCATTCTGGGGGAGCACAGTAGCTTTTATTTGCATATAAAATCATCAAAATCGGATATTGCGTTCTATAAGAAAGGTGCGTTAGTATTTTGCGGCACATACATACAGACAACATACACACACACACACACACACACACACACACACACACACACACACACACACATACACACACATACACACGAACAGACATGGCTCAGTTCGTCGAGCTGAGTCGAATGGTATATACGGTTCGGCCCTCCGGGTCTTGGATCTATTTTGCGTTTTTCGACCGATTTTATAACCTTTGTTCAGTATAACAAAGGTAAAACAAAGACAGACTCTGCATTTTAAGCCTCTAAAATACTATTTCATAAATTTTGAATTGAATTTAAATTATTTTCGGTACCTCAGGTCTTTGAAAACGCAAATTTTTTAAAATCAATTTCCGAAATTTCTGGCCTCAAGACATTTTCAAGGATTTAAGCTTAACCCATTTCCGGTGGAGAAAAATCAGTTTTTACCTCAAACAATGAACTTTAAACTCATATTACTTATCAACTAAATGCATAATTAACACAAACTGTATTGCATATCAACCATCAATCTATTCTCAAACGATGCTGAATAGTTTCGTTGTGTACATTTTCAAGTATAATTATTGAATTCAAGTCATAGTTTGAATGTCAGGTGATGCCATATGGTATGACCTGCCGGGAATGGGTTAGGTTACGATTTTTTTCTTATTTTTGCCTATTTTCCGTCGGTTTATTTTCGCTACTATTGTGTCAATCTTCGACACCCGACTCCAACTAGAATCTTAACTACCGACCGGACCGGCGCCAACGGCTTTACTTTCCTATGCGATAGAAGAAGCTAGAGATTTTTGGCCACAGAAAATCTCCGGAGGATTGAATCTAGATCAGTTTTGGTTGATTGTGAGTGGATAACGCCACCACACAACCATCGATACCCATGGCGTTCGAACCCAGATCCAGCGTGGTTGGTGGAGGCGTTACTTGTTTTAGGTTTTAGATATTTTTTATCATAGTTTAGTTTTTGCCTATTTCAAGTTAACATATAAAGCTTGATTGGAATCACTCTTGACTTCAAAATATTTTTTATTAATTTGAAGTTTTAACCTTTCCTGGGCTTAGCAGGTTTTTGTTGGCGATTTGTAATCTAAGAATCAAAACTTGTTTTTTTTAAAGAATATTTTTACATTAATTATGGATAATACGGTACATAACTTTGACACAAACTCAGACATAAATGACATTAGACGTTGATCCTGTAAAGTGGTGATTGTTTTGATGTTCGATCGCCACTCACTGTTAAAGCCCTAATCAGTGCGAATGAAAAGGAAGACAAATTAGAGGAAAAAACGCACCAATTAGTGTACAGAACAATTACGGGGCTAGCGAACTCTAACGGTCGAGATTCTAACATATGACGACTGGCTTGTTACTCCAGCATCTTACCCCGAGACCAACTAAATGGTTCCTTGAGTCTTCCAGTGTTTGTTGAACTAATACAACAGACTTCAAGCATACAGTAAATGAAAAATAGTGTTGAAAATAAATATGATAAATTTCCCGGTTTAGTATTGCAAATCCCGGTTTTTCCGGTTTTTCCGGTTCATTTTCCAATTCTCGGCTTTTCCCTGGTTTTCCCGGTTCACTGGTCAAGCTATTTTAATTTTTATACTGATATTGGTGATATTTTTCAGAATGCTGCTATCGTTAAAGCAGTGCAAGTAGTAATCAGTACTGATGATCTTGGTACTGACTAGGTTAATGCAAATATGAATTAATGCATTCAAAAACATCATCGAATTAATAACAATTAAAAAGACATTGGATCTGTTTAAAACATTTTGCACTTAACGACGACTCTGATTTTATTCATATGCAATCGGTTCCATGTTACTGGCACCAGTGTCAGTAAATTCTGTTGCAACAAGGCTCGCTATTGGCTGTTTCGGTTGCTGACGGTGATTAGGGATGCACGGGCCTTTGATACGCACCAACTCGCGAAAGTAACCAGCGGTTTTTCGAGCGCCCCAAAACTAATCATTTGCCCAAAATAGAAGTCTACCGAAACACCATGGTTTTGTGTGTCGATCTCTGTGTATGTATTTATTACGCAACTGTTGCGTTATCCTTTGGACACATTTGTTGTGCAAAGCCAGAGCATTAAATGTGCGTTTTGAGAGGACACATCGGTTGATGTAAGCTTGAACTTTTGCGTGTCAGGTTATGATGTAAGGATGAAGATAAAAAAATGAATTAACCGTAAAAGTGTGATCTTAGAAACTTCGAACAATATAGTTCAGTAGATGGCTCCCACCTGTTGAACAATAGTTTTCGAAGTTGCTAATATCCTATTTTTAATTTAACTAAGTTTTTTTGTCTTCACCTATATATTCACAGCCTAAAAATATTCTTTAGGAATAAATTCTTGTTTTTTTTCTATTTTACCACACATTGTAATAAAACATTATATTATATAACGGAACATTTTTATTCATCAAATATTAAACAGCAGCCTCGGAAACAAATATAACCTTCGGGAACGTACTCTACTTCATTTAAATTTTGAGTATTTTGGAAATATAACCAAAAGAAAATCAGGAAATTTGTTAACAGTGTTGTATCTGGAGTAAAAATAATTGAGGTGGGTGCCTACATTGAAAAGTCATGTATAATAAACAGACGGTCGTGTTCCGAATCGGAATGTAGCAACAAGGCTTTGCTTTTTTGCCTACGTTTAGGAATTAATAGCTTCGAGAATTAACAATCTTTTTCCAAAAACGAAGATAAACAAAGACATACACAAAATAAGATTCGAAATTATAAGCAAATTAGAGTCAATTCGACTTTATTTCTTCAAAATGCTGTAACTCGAGTTTTGCTCATAATGCCTCTGATGAAAACCAGGGTGGCCACTCAAAACCCGAAATTAAATTCCCGGTTCATTCAAATATTTTTCCCGGTTAATTGTACTTCTGAATTCTGCAGTTTTCTACAAGTTATGGATTAAAACAGTGTGACCTTCAATTTACATCCTTATATGCTCGAAGTCATTTCTATTTTTTTTAATTTTCGCTTATTTTCCGTTGGTCTAGTTCCGCCCCTGTTGTTTTGTGCCAATTACCGATGCCCGGGGAGGCGACTCCACCCAGGAACCTAACTTACGACCCGTTGATTAACGGACTGGCGCCAACGGCTTTACTTCCTCATGCGATGGAAGGCGTGATCCCAGAGATTTTTCGCCTCAGAAAATCTCCCGGTGTCGGCTAGGATTGAATCTAGACCTGTTGGGTTGGTTGTGAGTGGATCACACTACCCACAACCATCCACACCTATGTCAGAGGTGCGATTCGAGCCCGGGTCGTCAGCGAGGTTGGCGGAGACGTTACCAACTACGCTAAACCCCCGCTTGAGCCCGTGACTTATCAGCCATCCTTTCCGGGTCAAAAGACTAGTCTTTCTTGGTCAAGTATTCAAGGAAACTTATTCAAGAAATTTTGGTCTTGTGATCGCCTTGAGATGGCTGACAAACAATGGGTTTGTATGGCACAATCTCACCTCTGCTTGTAATGTTCAGTGAAATTCCCGTTTTTTCCGGTTTCAAACGATTCCAGGTTTTGTCCCGGTTCCTGGTTTGCCCGGTTGGGTGGCCACCCTGTATGTAACACTTTTAACATATTTTCCAAAAAAATTAATGTCATTTTTCCCGGATCAATAATTATTTGAAATGAGTACAGGTATATGCCCAAGAAAATCGCTATGGCTATGGATGAAATTTCTATCATTACTTTTATGAAATAAAATCGGGAAATCTCTAAGGTACTATGCGATTAATTGGGTTGAAAGTGATACACCATAAAATCAGGAACTCTATGAGTTTCTATGAGATAAATCAGGGTGAAAGTGATCACCCATAAAATTCCGCTTTCAATTCGGTTTATTGCACAAGAGGAAAATTGGCTCTGGAATTGAAATTTTCATAATTTCCTGGCAAATCATCAGTCCTTTATAATGGGACGGCACAATTATAGTTGGCAAATTATATTTGTTGTGTTTTTATCAAACTACTCAGTTCTCCAAGATTAACGTGATTTACCCTAAATCAATTTACTTTTCACCCCACCAGGCGTGGTTTCGCTCTTTTACTCTTTGAACGTTTCTTAGGCTAAATTTTGTCGAGAAGGCAGAATTCGAACAAGTCATATATGAAGCTCTTGTAGAGACACTCTATCTTTACAGTTTGTCTGAATATTGTAATGTTGAAATTGCTATAGTTCCATAGGCAGAGTTGTTTTATTTTCGTAGGTACCAAAAGAGCAGCTCTTCCGGTTTTACAAGCTTAGCCTGACTTTTACGCTGTATTTATGGCAATTTCAACAATACAATTGTCTGCAAGTACTTCATATATGGCTTGCTCGAATTCTGTCTCCTTGACAAAATACAGCCTAATGAGCATTCAAAGAGCAAAAGAGCGAAACCAAGCATGCACCCCACTGATCAATTTCACCTTACGCCACGGTAGTGAACTGCTTGGGAGAATTTATCAAATACGAACACGGCAGCAAACAACCGTCAGACGCAATCGTCAATATAGTAACGGCAGTTGTTTCAATTCTCACAAGAATAGCCAAACAGGATGCTCATTGTTCATAATAATTTAAGAATCTATCTTGGTTTCTTTTGTTTCAAGCGTCCGTGGTGCTTTCTGGATGTTTGCAGAAGGCTGAAGGGCTGAAGCTGTTATAAACAGGTCGGTACATAGTTACAATCCTAATTGAACAATCTTACCTTATGACCGCCACTGCTAGATGACCCGCCCTTGTCATATTTGCCTCCATTGCCACTAGGCCCGCTACTACTGCTGCCGCTGCCGCTACCCTTTTCTACGTCGCATAACCTCTGTCCTAGTGGAGGACTACCTCGTGCTGCTCGTGCACCCTGCAGCAGCAAGCGTCTTAACGAAAAATCGAAATTGAATGAATTTCGACTTGTTCGGCGCATACTGATAGCCGCTTTTTTGTAACTATACGGTCAATAATAATACTGCTTTCAGGTTGAACATTAGACGCATCAGTTGAAAACGTCTTCTACAAAATGCCAACAATTCACTGGACTGACCGAGCGTTTGAAAGAATCTACAAAAAAAATCAGTTGACTGACCAACCGGTAACAGGTGAACCACACCGAGTATCACGCGCTGAGGCAAATACTTTCACGTGCCTTCAAGAACTAAGACGAAGCTCGTATCACGACCAGTAACAATAGCATCGATGGTGCCTATTCACATAATAATCACATTCCAGGTGTGAGCCTTCGTAACACACTCCCAGACTCGATTTGCCCGTTGCACTTTTGCGACGTAAACAACACTATGAGCACATTCGCTTCGAACGACATACACACTTCTAGCTGTTGCTTCGGATGGAACTGGATGGACTTACTATCCGAAATGGTAATGTGATATTCGCGAAATATGATAACCACGTCTTCTTCTATTAGTATATGTGGACCACTGCGTTTGACCGGCGGATAGTTATGGTTTTGTATGTATGAAAAATCAATGCCACTATTTCTAGGCAGTATAGAGCAACGATAAATGCACTTTATCACACGCGAGATTTTCGATTCGATGTATTTGATTTATGTTCAATTTACAATCGATTAAAACAGCTTCTGTTTGGAAGGTGCGATACTGAAAAAAAAAGAATGGAACATGTATTAATTCAATGTGTTATTTGAACATTTTAAATCAACGTAATATAGGAAGCAAATATTTTCCCGTGTTTCGACAAGAATTGGTGACGGAATTAGTGCAGCGTAATTCTAGCGTTTCAGTTGCTTTTATAACTTGAAAGAGAACATCACGATGTAAAGATACTGTGTTTGAATTTCACTGATTACAGGTAATTGTGGCTAAAACAGGATATCCTCTAACCTTTGTGCGCATACACTGTTGCTAAGCAACATTGTGTTCAGACTGCTTCACCGTGAATTAATAATAGCTTTTCACCCACTAATTTACCTCAGTGATGCTGTTTACGTATCACAGAGTGAGTCACTCGGAACTGCTTAATAAATCGCATCATCGCTTGTCATGAAACGCTGTAACAGAATAGGGTTATGAAAATATAACACAATACAAATACAAGCGATTGATATATCATCTTAATGAAATTCCTAAAACATTGAATAAAATTGAAGGGGATAAAAAGTTAAAATCATTTTAAATCCATCTTGGGCTATTCGATGGCACAGGATTCCTCTGTAAGACTTCTCTGACTTCTCTTCGACTACACTACTTACGAAATGGTTCGAGATAAGGTCGTTAAAGAAGATAAGAGAATGCCACAATTGATCAAGTACCGGTCGCACTGCGGTCCATACAACAAAAACACGAACTAATTCACCCAGCGGTGTGATTAGGCCTTTCTCATATAAACTTTATTACACATTAGAATGGATTAGCTCATACACTTCAATTCACAGAAGAAAAAAAATCATGACAAAACCTACAGCATTGAGTTTTTGTTAGACATCATTCTGACGTAGAACTAGGTCTTTAACGATCTTCTGTAGGAGCGTGGAATGAAAATTTAAAATCGGAACTCGTAAAGCAATCGATTGGAAAATTAGTAAAGCGCTGAAATGCAACATGAATGCGAAAAATCGTTATTCAAGAATAATTTTCAAATCCATCGTTGCAACTTCTGATTGAGTGTCTGAATTAAAATTCCGGTTGAAATTCTGAATAAAAGTATTGACATAATCATCATTTTTATAATAAATTTGAACTGTTTGGAAATGTAATAAAGTAATCACCCGATTATATCACTCCCCGATTTTGTCTGCCACCGATTATATCACCTTTTTCACCCGATTTATCATCATAAAACATTTTATTTAAAAAAAATCGGGGTGAACTGATTTTGTATTTAGATTCAATATTTCAGTACTTTCGCACAACTCTGTGTAAAATAACATTATTCTGGATGTAGTTTATGTTGAAAACTCAAGCATTGCACAGTGTTTTATGTTGCCGTTTTCGTTCGGATGATTAAATAGTAGGGTGTCCCAAAAAAAATCGATGTTGAAAAAGTCAAGGTGCTCAGCCCTTAATTGAAACATAATGTTATTTATAGCATTTTTGTAGAACATTTCGACTTTATAAAAAAATGTTTTCTGATTGCCCGAACGTGATTTATGAAAAAATGACTTTTTTAAGCTACAAACTCACTCTTTTGCACTTTTATCAATTCTATTCGATTCCTAAATTTTTCCATATATTTTTTTATTTTTGTGGGGTTGTTTTTGTTGAATATTTTGCATGGTTCAGTTCAGCATTGCATTCAGTTTTTTGACCCCCAGAGCCCATTAAACATCACAAAAAATATATTTTTTCTAATAATTTTTAGATAAAACCCTTCAAAACACAAATAAAAAAAATTTTTGATCAAGAACTGAAATTTTCATTGCAAAGCGGGATTAACGACGAAAATTTACATGAAAAAAGATACTTGATATCTTATCGGGGAACTGAGATATTGTCATTTTTCTATGTGATGGAAAACTATGCATTTTAAACAAATATGTTGAATAACTGATTTATTCTATTAAAAAATAACAATGTTCAGAAAACAAATGCAATTTTAGATGGCTAATAACGTAGTAGAAGTTTTAAAAATTCGGAAAAATCTACGAAAAAAGTTAGAACGAAAATTGTGATTTTTAGTGCCTTCTAATAGAAAACTCAATGTTGCTCGTAATATGTAAGAGATAGAAACATGTTGTCTTCGGTAAAGTTTCTTATTTTAAGATATTCTAAGACTTTGTCGAGGACACCTTGCGTCTATCTTATTCTGATTAAAAAGTAAATTTTTTATCTCACTCATTGGTGGATTGATCACCCATCTTCCTACATTAAAAGATGCATTTTTGAATATGCTGAAACTTTTCCGAACATACCTTAAGGCCATAATCAACATTTGAATCACTAATTAGGAAATTATAGGCACGAACGGCAAAATAAAACACTGTGCAATGGAGATATTGAGCGTTGGTGGCATTTTTGAGAAAATGCATAGTTTTCCATCACATGTAAAAACGCCAATATCTCAGCCCCCCGATAAGATATCAAGGATCTTCTTTCATGTAAATTTTCGTCTTCAATGCCGCTTTGCAATAAAAATTTCAGTTCTTGATCAAAAAATTTTGTTATATGTGTTTTGAAGGGTTTTATCTGAAAATTTTAAGAAAAATTCACTTTTTTGTGATGTTCAATGGGCTCTGTAAGTCAAATAGTTGAATGTGATGCTGAACCAAACCATGCGAAGTACTCAAAAATAATTTCACAAAAATAAGAAAATTTATGGAAAAACTTAGGAATCGAACAACTTTGAAAAAAGTGCAGAAGAGTGGTTTTGTAGCTTGAAAAAGTCATTTTTTCATAAATCACGTTTGGGCAACCTGAAAACGATTTTTTAGAAAGTCGAAATGTCTTACAAAAATGCTATAAATAACATTATCTTTCAATTTAGGGCTGAGCACCTTGACTTTTCCAACATCCATTTTTTTTTTGAGACAGCCTATTAAATAGTGATTTTAGCCATAATGTATAACCGGAGAATTTTTAAGCTATTCAACAACTTATTTTTTGATATTCATTGATAAATGGTTGATCAATCCACCTGAAAGTTAAATAGAAAATTTACTTCTCTATTAGATTGAGATAAACGCATAGCGTCTTCAGCAAAGTTTGAGGTGATCTCAAAACAAGAAACTTTGCCAAAGAGTCCATGTTTCTATCACTTGTATATTATGATTTATGAGGCATATTAAGTTTTCTTTGAAAAGGCACTAAAAATCCGAGGTTCCGTTCTAACTATTCTAATCACCTTTATCGGCCCCAAAAACCGCTACATACAAATTTCCACACCAATCGGTACAGTAGTTTACACGTCTATAAGGATCAGACAGATAGAACTTTTTTATATGATTAGATTGTTTGGAGTAATTTAAATCGCTGATTTTACGTATAAAATTATTGGTTTAACATTTTCCATGACAAAATTGTAATAAAAAAAACTCCCGATTTTATCACTTTTTCCCAACATCTTTAGGGGGTGATATAATCGGGTGATCACTGTATGCATATATCTACGGTTACAATGTCAGTGGAAAAAAAACGAAAATCGATGAAAAGCAATTTTCTGCCCAATGCCAAAGAAATAATGATGAACAATTGAGCAAAATCATCTCGCAAATACGCAAAAATTTAATCGACCATTTTTTATTTGAATGAAACTTTGCATACATATTTGGCTTAGCAAATTGTGCATTTTTCACAGATAGATAGATTTTTTAGACCCATGAATTATCTTCTAAAAGGGCCTGTGCGGTTTGGGATAGGTTTTATTCAAAGCATTGTTGCTTAGAAACCTTTGGTTGTATAGAAAAACTGTCTGTTAATGAGTTATAAGGAATTGATCATGCCTCATAAAAAATATACACTGTGAAAAAAAATCTTTTTTTGACTGAAAAAAGTTGAAAAAAACACTAAATTTCAATTTACAAAAAAAAGAATTGATTTTTTTTAAGAATTTCGAAGTTATAACTTTAAAAAAAGATCAGGATGAAGAAATAAAAATCAAATGTTTTTATAGAAGATTAAATTTCTTGAAAAAATTTCAACTTTTTCAAAGTTTTTGCTTTCTAATGATTTCAAAAGATTTACACATCAAACGGCTCTTGGTAGTTAACATTATTAATGCATCGGTTTTCTAGTTATTTTGAATTCAAGTTCAAAATTTGTTTAAATACTTAGGAAAATGCACGTTTTTCTTAATTTGTCCGTGATTCTCCAGCAAAAAACCATATGTTTATTGAAATGTATGATCAATATTATACAATTCATTCTTTGACAACAATATGATTGGGCGAACGGTTCTCAAGAATAGGGTTAAAATATTTCAAATGATATATTCATTTATTAATTAAATGTTCATTGGTGCCACCCCAAATAGTAAGAAAGTACCTGGCGAACATGGCAGGAAGCGGCAGTCCCGTCCACTGGTCTTGGAGCTGCAAGTAATGACGCAGCGGCAGCAGCTAAATAAAATGGTTAAGTCGATTTTCCCGGCGTGTCGGTGGTAATGAACGACGAAACCTATCTCACTCTGGATGGCAACAACTGGCAGGGCACTTCGTATTTTACGAAGGAAGTGAGCTCCAAGGTGAAGTTCTTTTAACACACAAAGTTTTCATAGAAGGTGCTGCTGTGGCTGACAATCAACGAAAAAGGGATGTCAAAGTTACTCTTCTTTCGCTTCAGACTGGCCGTGAACGGGGAAATGTATAGTACTAAGTGCCTGTCGGAAGTTGCGTCGTAAGGGCGATGACGCGGTGTTCTGGCCGGATCGGCGATCATTTGAGGAGATGGAGCGGCTGAATATCGATTGGGTACCAAAAGTGAGTGAACCCGTCCAACGTCCCTCAGCTGCGTCTCATCCACAATTTCTGGACAAACCTGAAGCGTAAGGTCTACTCCAATAATTTTGTCGCGAAAACTGAGGTGGCATTGATAAATAAAACAAACAAAGAACTCAAAAACATGCCTAAACGCATGTTTTTGTCCGCAATGGTGAATGTTTCGGTTAACTGCCGGTAGGCCGCACGCAAGACCGTTTTTTTGCATGTTAGCTAATATAATCATCTACCATGGGAACTTAATCAAACTCAATCATCTGTCTCAGCTTTTTGTTCACCATCCGAAAAAAGTCAATTGTTTTAATGCAAACGTTAAACAAACGGTGATAAATTCCGGTAGCATCGCTACTGAAAATATGTTATTCAACATTGACTTTTCCGAACCCATTACGGCAGATATCTTTTCTTTTCTTCAATTTAGAGATTTTAGAACACCATAACTCTCCCAGATGGTCTCGAGGTACGATGTTGGCCTAACAAGCCAGTCGTCGTGGGTTCGAGTCTTGGCTCGGGAGAGACTGTTAGTGTCAGTAGGATCATAGCGCAAGCGCAGCAATTGTCCTGTACACTAAAGAGTTGGCTGCGAAGTCTGTGTATAAATAAACAGAAGGTCAAGTTCCAAATCGGAATGTAGCACCAAGACTTTGCTTTACAACGCCACGTTTCCATATTTGCAATTTGATTGCGAACAAAGTATACCTATAATATTTTTTCGAAATTAAAGTTCAACAATGATTGTAAATTACTCAATCAAAATTTGGAATGGGATCACTCGTTTTCTAAAGCGAATGACAATATGTTTTACTATTTTCTTAACAGCCGATTGCAATTATTGCTGAAATCTGAATCTTCAATCAAATATTAGAAAATGATCGCGATTACGTAGTTTATAGGAATTCAGGATTTTAGCGGTGGAGTTTCGAATCACCGAATCAAACATCGTGCGTGCTCTTCCGCATTTTAAGACGGGAATTGACATTCAAAATGAGCTTGGGACTTTGTTCATTGCCGCAGTACATTTACCATTCCAGATGATTTACAAAAAATTACCGGACATTCTCTAAGTAACTCTAATGCCAACATTTTATTTAGTGATTGTTTCCTACGCGAATTAATTCCCGGCGGAGAGAAATCTGTGTTTCCTCAAAAAAAAAACTTTTAAACTCTATTACTAAACAACTATATGCACAAATGACACAAACTGTATTGCATATTGAAGATCAATCTGTTCTCTTACGATACTCAATAGTTTCATCGTGTAAATTTCCAAGTATAATTGTTAAACTTGAAACAAAGATTGAATGTCAGCTGATGCCATATGGCATCACCTGCCGGGAATGGGTTAACACACATGCTGATTTTATTTGTGGTAGTTTATCTATATTTATTTCATAACAAATAAATCAATTTAAATCCTATGAGCTATAGTTAATTATGTTTAGTTATCGTTTCAAAAATCATTTATTAGTTTTAAATAAAATAACTATCATGACAGATAGTCCTAACAATAATTCTCTTAAAACACGCATTCGATCGAATCGAAGCCATAGTTTGAAAAGCACCATGCGGAAAGATGCTGTTTGTTTCAGCCTACGCTGGGATGACTAGTGCAAAAAAGTGACAATAGAAATTAAACTATGAACAACACAGATAATTGAGTTCGGCAATGCTATTATCAACAACATTGGACATTATCTTATATGAAGTGTTGTTGTTATGTGTTGTTATGTTATATTTACAAATTCCATCTGAAAATTTTTGTCTTAATGAATAAAATTAACAACTAGATACGATTAACAATAAATAATTAGCGAATCCGCAGGCGACGTAAAAAAGTGTTGATGGGTTCGTTGAAGTCGAACAGTTCTGCAACCTCGTTGAACCTCGTAGACATAAACCTAATTGCATCATGCTGGCCGTACCGACTATACCTTGCCTCCAAGTTCAAAAGCTGACGTCTCCGCAGATTCCTTTCTGGAGCGTAGAGATTCAATTCTGCGAGAATAGCGGGTGAATCGATTTCATTATTCAGGACCTTCGCAACAAAGATAATTTGTGCGTTAGATCTTCTTCTCTCCAACGTCTCAATCCCCAATAACATGCAGCGGTGCTCATAGGGGGGCAACCTCGTAGCGTCATGCCAAGGAAGATTCCTTAGTGCCATACGCACGAATTTTTTCTGAACAGCTTCCATGCGATCAATCCAGACCTTGTTGAACGGACACCAAGCGACAACCGCTGATTCGAGCATCGATCTTACCAGGGCGCAGTACAAAGTAATAAAAACCCGTGATGAAAAAAAAATCCAATAAGCTATCAATACCGCAATCACGCCCAAGAGCGCGCAAACCGTTAACCGTGCATAAATTTCATAAACACTTTGACAGGGTTGGCCAGACATGTAGATTGCGCAAAGAGCGGAGAAAACCTCAACGAACGCGGACTTGAACCAGCGCCTGTTACACTCCTCGACCAGGTGACAACTATTATGCAATGCAGTTTTAAGCAAACAACGGCGTTTGTCTTCGGCGTATGAAAAAGCCATATAATCAAGTCGGAAGTTTTGTCGCAGGTCATCGTGTGCAAACATAGTGATTGGGATTATGATTATTCAAATGTTTGTGATTGAGTTATGAATTGAAAGAATTGGAAACTGTGAATTATCATAAAAGAAAAGAGATGAGTTTGATTGAAATATTCCACTGAAATATTTGCGTGTAATCATGTATATTTACTTGTCGGAATTGCAACCAATGGTTGACACTTGACCCTTTGATGAAAACCTAGAGTACCCAAACTTGTTGTTCAATGAAGAGTAATCTTTGAGTAACGCGCAGTGAAATCGACGCAACTCTTCCCACTCTATACCATGATCGCTTGAAATTTGATGATCATTAAGCAGAATCCACCTGCGTACGCGATAAACATCGAAAAATGGAGAGCACCCTCTTGCGAAATTCACGAGACAATCGTCGATACAGTAGCTGGCCAAAAAAGATGCAACTTTTGGTAGTTTATCGACAGATTTTAAGATTCATTTCAGCGAAATCAATCGTTCCCTAGATGAGTAAATCTTCGAACCCAGAAATAAGCTCCTAAAATCAATTTAAAGAAATTTGACAAGCACTGTACTCATATGCAACCGATGAAACACGATGTGCTTTGACGGCAGCTGATATGGGTTTCGCTGAGGAAAACAGCATGCATCGAGTGTACACCTTTTGTGCCGAAAATCGTACTTATTTATAGCCGTATGATGTGCATTCTGATTCGGTTCAAAGCCAGTGGCGTTTAAATACCGTTGGGATGGGTTCAAAGGCATCTGGTGGCATTTAAGTTGAGGGCATGACATAAGCGGATGTGTTCACTTCACTTGTTCACTTGTTCCACTTTGAATTTTGTGTTTATTGAGCACCTCTACTCTTTTTTAATGACGCGCTTGTCACTCGAAAACTTGTCGTAATTGTATTTTTTTTTTTAATGGGGGGGATTTGTTAGTAGCTTAAGTATTTATGATAAATATTAGTAAATAATGAGTATGTGTGTCCAATCACAAATGGTGACTTCTCAACACTGTTAGAAATTTGTAATTTTCATTATTAGGATTTGTTTGCTTTCGCAATCAGGACTTATCGTTCGTAGGGATTTAAACCTACTTGTCAGAAAAGGGGAAGTAAACTTACAACTAACTTAATTGCTAACTTATTGGCTATAAAGAGAGCTTATCGTAGCAATTGGGGATTGCAACGATTTTTGTCGAAAATTGTTAATAATTTTATTTGACATAGCTTCTAATGGTTCAACACCAGTAAGTCTATGTAATTCGAGTGTACCAAACCAAGGAGGACGCTTCAAAATCATTTTCAGAATTTTATTCTGAATCCTTTGGAGCGTTTTCATCCTTGTTGAACAGCAACTTGACCAGATCGGTACAGCATAAAGCATTGCTGGTATAAAAATTTGTTTGTAAATCAAAAGTTTGTTCTTTAAACAAAGTTTAGAATTCCTGTTAATGAGAGGATATAAACATCTCGTATATTTGATGCACTTGGCTTGTATACTCTCAATGTGCTCTTTGAAAATAAGTTTTTTATCATAAATTAGTCCCAAGTACTTAACCTTGTCGGACCAACTTAAAATAACCCCATTCATCTTGACAACGTGATTATTGTTTGGCTTGAGGAAAGAAGCCCTAGGCTTATGCGGAAAAATTATCATTTGAGTTTTAGAAGCATTGGGAGAGATTTTCCACTTTTGCAAGTAGGAAGAAAAAATATCTAAACAATCGACTGCATATGACACGAAGACTTTTTCCTTTTACGGAAATGCTTGTGTCATCGCAGAACAATGACTTTGTGCATCCTGGAGGCAAATCAGGAAGATCTGAAGTGAATATGTTGTACAGGACTGGACCCAAGACTGAACCTTGAGGTACACCTGCTCTGACAGGAAATCTGTCAGATTTGGAATTCTGATAGACAACCTGCAGAGTTCGGTCAGTAAGATAATTTTTAAAAATTTTGATTAGGAAAATTGGAAAATTAAAAGTTTGCAATTTCGCAATCAAACCTTTATGCCCAACACTGTCGAATGCTTTTTCTATATCTAAAAGAGCAGCTCCAGTGGAATAACCTTCAGATTTGTTAGCTCGCATCATATTAGTAACTCGGAGCAATTGATGAGTTGTGGAATGCCCATGGCGAAATCCAAACTGTTCATTTGCAAAAATTGAACTTTCGTTGATGTGTGACATCATTCTGTTAAGAATAATTCTCTCAAACAGTTTACTTATTAAAGAAAGCAAACTGATTGGTCGATAACTTGAAACTTCAGCTGGGTTCTTATCCGGTTTTGAAATTGGAGTAATTTTTGCATTTTTCCATAATTTGGGAAAATATGCAATTTTGAAGCAGCAATTGAAAATTTGTACTAAAAATTCCATTGTGCTCTCAGGGAGATGTTTGATTAGTATATTAAAGATTCCATCGTCACCAGGTGCTTTCATATTTTTGAAATTTTTAATAATTGATTCAATCTCATTCAAGTTAGTTTCAATTATTTCTGCAGGTAAAAAATTCTGGGAAGAAATTAAATCAAATTGACGTGTGACTTCATTTTCAATTGGACTCACAAAATTCAAATTTGAGTTATGAACACTCTCAAACTGCTGAGCAAGTCTTTGAGCCTTTTGTTCATTGGATACAAGAAAACGTTCACCATCTTTTAAAACTGGAATAGGCTTTTAAGGTTTCTTAAGAATCTTCGACAGCTTCCAAAAAGGTTTTGAATATGGTTTCAATTTTTCAACTTTAGTCTCAAAATTTTGATTTCTCAGAAGAGTAAATCTATGTTTAATCTCTTTCTGTAAATCTTTATAAATAGTTTTAAAAACAGGCTCACGAGAACGTTGATATTGACGTCTGCGGACATTTTTCAAACGAATTAGAAGTTGAAGATTTTCGTCAATTATTGGTGAATCAAATTTCACTTGAGCCTTTGGAACAGAATAATTCCTGGCATCAACAATTGCGCATTTTAATGCTTCCAAAGCGGAATCAATATTCACTTCGTTTTGCAAATCAAGCTCATTATTGAAATTTCTCTCAATATAATTTTTGTATCTTTCCCAATTAGCTTTGTTATAATTAAAAACAGAGCTCATAGGTTTTAAAACTGATTCATGTGATAAAGAAAAAGTTATTGGAAGATGGTCAGAATCAAAGTCAGCATGTGTGATCAAATCACTACATACCTGACTTTGATCTGTTAGCACCAAATCAATTGTTGAAGGGTTTCTTACAGAAGAAAAGCATGTAGGACTATTCGGAGACAAAATAGAATAGTATCCTGAAGAACAATCATTGAATAAAATTTTGCCATTGGAATTACTTTGAGAATTATTCCATGAACGATGTTTAGCGTTAAAATAGCCGATTATGAAAAATTTCGAACGATTTCTGGTGAGTTTTTGTAAATCACCTTTAAAATAATTTTTGAGCTCGCGTGTGCATTGAAATGGTAAATATGCTGCGGCAATGAATACAATCCCAAGTTCAGTTTGAACTTCAATTCCCAAAGTTTCAATAACTTTCGTCTCAAGATGGGGAAGAGCACGATGTTTGATTCGGCGATGAATAACAATTGCAACTCCACCGCCGGAACCCTGAATCCTATCATATCTATGAACCACGTAATTGGAATCATATTTTAATTTTATGTTAGGTTTCAAAAATGTTTCAGTAATAATTGCAATATGCACATTATTTACTGTTAAAAAATTAAAAAGCTCATTCTCATTGGCCTTCAATGAGCGAGCATTCCAATTTAATATTTTAATTGTTTTATTTAAAATCATTGCTAAATTTTAAATTAGAAACAATTTTAATAGTAAAATTTGTGCCTATTTGAATGGCTTCAAACATTGATTTTGCCTGCAACATGGCGTTCATAAGATCGAACATTGCCTGTTGCAAAAAAGAAAGTTTACTTGCCGTAATAGGCCCCAGGCAGTTGACATTAGAAAAAATAGTTTCGGTAGCAATATTAGCTGCGGTAATAGGTAATAGGTGTACAATTATTTTCTAGTGTGTTTTGCTTACCCATATTAGCGGTCATTTTCGAACTACCAACATTAGGCGGTAGAATGTTCGAACTACCTGTAACCCGTGCATATGTTAAACGGGTATGCAAAGGAGTAGGTAAACTATGCGTCACTGGTACGCTTGGAGAATTCTGTTTTGAAGTTTGTTTACCTTGCCTTGCCTTAACAATTGCTAAACGGACTGGGCATTGATAAAAATTTGACATATGGTTGCCGTTACAATTCGCACAGCGAAAATTTTTACTCTCTTTCACAGGACATGTGTCCTTTTTGTGAGAAGAGTCTCCACAATTAAGACATTTTTGGTCCATGTTGCAGAATTTGGAACCATGGCCATAACGTTGGCAAGTAGGGCATTGGGTGATATGCTTTTCACCTCCGCCATACTTCCTATAAATTTCCCACTTTACACGCACATTATACAAAGCATGTGCCTTTTAAAAAAATTTTAAGTTGTTAACCTCATTGCGGTTAAAATGAATTAAATAATTAACAAGGGAAATTCCAGTTCTCTGACTGTTTTCGCCTCGTGATTTTTGTTTCATTAGAATTACCTGGGTAGGGGCTATGCCAAGTAATTCTGTTAAAGTAAGTTTGATCTCATCAACGGTTTGATCGTCGGTGAGACCTTTCAAGACAACCTCGAACGGCTTGGCGTTCTTGGTGTCGTATGTAAGAAATTTGTACATCTTGTCAGTTAAATACTGAACAAGACGATCACGACCCTTTACTGAGTCGGCTAATAAGCGGCATTCACCTCTACGGCCAATCTGATAGGTAACTTTAACGTCAGAAACAAACGTTGAAAGTTCCTTTTTGAATATATTAAATTCAGAAGAAATAGTTACCACAATAGGTGGAACTTTCTCCTTTTTTAAAGATTTTATATTTTGTATAGTTTCAATATTAATAACTTCCATTTCACCAGCTTCTTGCTCAGGCAAAATATCAAAAGGATTGTCACTACAGACACTCGATGTGTCAGAAAGAGATGCCTCTCTTTTCCTCCCCGCAGCGATGCGAGGTTTCTTTTTCCGTCCAGCCATTTCAGGTGATACGAAAAAAGTTAAAACAAATGTTAAATTCAAAAGTAGGTAGTCTTGAGAAAGACTGATGGGAAATAACTTTCAGGTAGTATTTAAAAGACACACTGACAAAACACAAACTTTGAAGCTATAGGCAGTCAAAGACCAGTCCACAAGCAACCGAAAAAACGTCTGATCTGTAGGACAGTTCAAGACGCACTGTCGTAATTGTAATGATTTTTGTCTCCTGGTAGTATAATATTCAAATTCTCTCATTCGAGTAAGCTAAACAAAGATATATTCACTACCGTAAATAGAAATCGAGTTGTAAACTGGTCGCGGAGTCTTATGCCTCTCGATTTGGCGCCATCGATGATCACTTTATGGTGAAATTTCCTTCATTGCAACGGTAATTTTAAGTATTGAGTCTTTCTTTTACCGTTAATTCAAATTTAACGCTTGTGTGGCTATTTTTTTTGAGCATTATTGTAAAAAACATTTATGCAATTAATCACAATGACATGACTACAGGAATCTAACTAATGAACTAACTATAACATGCGAAATCAGCAGAAGAGCTCGCCTTTGGAATTTAAGCCTTTGCCAGTGAATTATTGCTCCGAAATAAGCAAAAGAAATGAGATCAGCGCAGTAAGTCATTGAGTTTGAAAGACAATAATAAAAATAGAACTGAATAATAATGATACGCATAACACTTACTCTCAGTAACAATATTGCGAATAATGAAATGTGAAACAAACTCCAATACAGCAAACTAGACATTAAACTAATAACGGATCGTATGCAACGTATGTCATCACATCACTTTCTTTCATTCAACAAACAGTTTGGTAGACAAAAGATGTTTACTTATTAGGCTTAGCTATCGCTCTGTAGCCAGAGGGGCCCATCCCTAGAGCAACCAGAACGGCTAATTTTCCAACACTCTTTTGCTTCGAGTAATTTAAGAGTTTTAAAAAAAAAAGGTGGATGCGTTGAAAAGTGCAGTACTTGGGCTAATAATCTAGTTAGTTTTTACTTCCCAGTGCACAATACCTTACGACGTGAGTCCGTCCATTCACAGAAAGACGCAACACATAGCAATACAATCATCGTGGACAATAACACATCTAACCGTAAACCTCCGACCTTCCGCTTGAGCTGGTTTCCGCGTGCGTACATTTTTTTTTTTAATGGGGGGATTTGTTAGTAGCTTAAGTATTTATGATAAATATTAGTAAATAATGAGTATGTGTGTCCAATCACAAATGGTGACATTTCAACACTGTTAGAAATTTGTAATTTTAATTGTTAGGATTTGTTTGCTTTCGCAATTAGGACTTATCATTCGTAGGGATTTGAACCTACTTTTCAGAAAAGGGGAAGTAAACTTACAACTAACTTAATTGCTAACTTATTGGCTATAAAGAGAGCTTATCGTAGTAATTGAGGATTGCAACGATTTTTGTCGAAAATTGTTAATAATTTTATTTGACATAGGTTCTAATGGTTCAACACCAGTAAGTCTATGTAATTCGAGTGTACCAAACCAAGGAGGACGCTTCAAAATCATTTTCAGAATTTTATTCTGAATCCTTTGGAGCGTTTTCATCCTTGTTGAACAGCAACTTCACCAGATCGGTACCGGATAAAGCATTGCTGGTCTAAAAATTTGTTTGTAAAACAAAAGTTTGTTCTTTAAACAAAGTTTAGAATTCCTGTTAATGAGAGGATATAAACATCTCGTATATTTGATACACTTGGCTTGTATACTCTCAATGTGCTCTTTGAAAATAAGTTTTTTATCATAAATTAGTCCCAAGTTTTTAACCTTGTCAGACCAACTTAAAATAACCCCATTCATCTTGACAACGTGATTATTGTTTGGCTTGAGAAAAGAAGCCCTAGGCTTATGCGGAAAAATTATCATTTGAGTTTTAGAAGCATTGGGAGAGGTTTTCCACTTTTGCAAGTAGGAAGAAAAAATATCTAAACAATCGACTGCATATGACACGAAGACTTTTTCCTTTTACGGAAATGCTTGTGTCATCGCAGAACAATGACTTTGTGCATCCTGGAGGCAAATCAGGAAGATCTGAAGTGAATATGTTGTACAGGACTGGACCCAAGACTGAGCCTTGAGGTACACCTGCTCTGACAGGAAATCTGTCAGATTTTGAATTTTGATAGACAACCTGCAGAGTTCGATCAGTAACATAATTTTTTGAAATTTTGATTAGGAAAATTGGAAAATTAAAAGTTTGCAATTTCGCAATCAAACCTTTATGCCAAACACTGTCGAATGCTTTTTCTATGTCTAAAAGAGCAGCTTCAGTGGAATAACCTTCAGATTTGTTAGCTCGTATCATATTAGTAACTCTGAGCAATAGATGAGTTGTGGAATGCCCATGGCGAAATCCAAACTGTTCATTTGCAAAAATCGAATTTTCGTTGATGTGTGACATCATTCTGTTAAGAATAATTCTCTCAAACAGTTTACTTATTGAAGAAAGCAAACTGATTGGTCGATAACTTGAAACTTCAGCTGGGTTCTTATCCGGTTTTAAAATTGGAGTAATTTTTGCATTTTTCCATAATTTGGTAACATATGCAATTTTGAAGCATCAATTGAAAATTTTCACTAAAAATTCCATTGTGCTCTCAGGGAGATGTTTGATTAGTATATTAAAGATTCCATCGTCACCAGGTGCTTTCATATTTTTGAAATTTTTAATAATTGATTTAATCTCATTCAAGTTAGTTTCAATTATTTCTGCAGGTAAAAAATTCTGGGAAGAAATTAAATCAAATTGACGTGTGACTTCATTTTCAATTGGACTCACAAAATTCAAATTTGAGTTATGAACACTATCAAACTGCTGAGCAAGTCTTTGAGCCTTTTGTTCATTGGATACAAGAAAACGTTCACCATCTTTTAAAACTGGAATAGGCTTTGAAGGTTTCTTAAGAATCTTCGACAGCTTCCAAAAAGGTTTTGAATATGGTTTCAATTTTTCAACTTTAGTCTCAAAATTTTGATTTCTCAGAAGAGTAAATCTATGTTTAATCTCTTTCTGTAAATCTTTATAAATAGTTTTAAAAACAGGCTCACGAGAACGTTGATATTGACGTCTGCGGACATTTTTCAAACGAATTAGAAGTTGAAGATTTTCGTCAATTATTGGTGAATCAAATTTCACTTGAGCCTTTGGAACAGAATAATTCCTGGCATCAACAATTGCGCATTTTAATGCTTCCAAAGCGGAATCAATATTCACTTCGTTTTGCAAATCAAGCTCATTATTGAAATTTCTCTCAATATAATTTTTGTATCTTTCCCAATTAGCTTTGTTATAATTAAAAACAGAGCTCATAGGGTTTAAAACTGATTCATGTGATAAAGAAAAAGTTATTGGAAGATGGTCAGAATCACAGTCAGCATGTGTGATCAAATCACTACATACCTGACTTTGATCTGTTAGCACCAAATCAATTGTTGAAGGGTTTCTTACAGAAGAAAAGCATGTAGGACTATTCGGAGACAAAATAAAATAGTATCCTGAAGAACAATCATTGAATAAAATTTTGCCATTGGAATTACTTTGAGAATTATTCCATGAACGATGTTTAGCGTTAAAATCGCCGATTATGAAAAATTTCGAACGATTTCTGGTGAGTTTTTGTAAATCACCTTTAAAATAATTTTTGAGCTCGCGTGTGCATTGAAATGGTAAATATGCTGCGGCAATGAATACAATCCCAAGTTCAGTTTGAACTTCAATTCCCAAAGTTTCAATAACTTTCGTCTCAAGATGGGGAAGAGCACGATGTTTGATTCGGCGATGAATAACAATTGCAACTCCACCGCCGGAACCCTGAATCCTATCATATCTATGAACCACGTAATTGGGATCATATTTTAATTTTATGTTAGGTTTCAAAAATGTTTCAGTAATAATTGCAATATGCACATTATTTACTGTTAAAAAATTAAAAAGCTCATTCTCATTGGCCTTCAATGAGCGAGCATTCCAATTTAATATTTTAATTGTTTTATTTAAAATCATTGCTAAATTTTAAATTAGAAACAATTTTAATAGTAAAATTTGTGCCTATTTGAATGGCTTCAAACATTGATTTTGCCTGCAACATGGCGTTCATAAGATCGAACATTGCCTGTTGCAAAAAAGAAAGTTTACCTGCCGTAATAGGCCCCAGGCAGTTGACATTAGAAAAAATATTTTCAGCAGCAATATTAGCTGGAGTAATAGGTGTACAATTATTTTCTAGCGTGTTTTGCTTACCCATATTGACGGTCATTTTCGAACTACCAACACTAGGCGGTATAATGTTCGAACTACCTGTAACCTGTGCATAAGTTAAACGGGTATGCAAAGGAGTAGGTAAACTATGCGTCACTGGTACGCTTGGAGAATTTTGTTTTGAATTTTGTTTACCTTGCCTTGCCTTAACAATTGCTAAACGGGCTGGGCATTGATTCGACATATGGTTGCCGTTACAATTCGCACAGCGAAAATTTTTACTCATGTGTGACATGTGTATTTTTTGTGAGAAAAAAATCTCCACAAATGAGGCATTTTTGGTCCATGTTACAAAACTTTGAGCCATGGCCATAATGTGGCAAACACGGCATTGGGTGATATGCTTTTCACCTCCGCCAAACTTTCGATATAATTTCCATTTTACACGCACGTTATATAAAGCATGTGCTTTTTCAAATAATTTTAAGTTATTAACCTCACTGCGGTTAAAATGAATTAAATAATTTACAAGGGAAATTCCAGTTCGCTGACTGTTTTCGCCTCGTGATTTTTGTTTCATCAGAATTACTTGGGTAGGGGCTATACCAAGTAATTCTGTCAAAGTAATTTTGATCTCATCAACGGTTTGATCGTTGGTGAGACCTTTCAATACGACCTTGAACAGCTTGGCCCTCTTCTTATCATATGTAAAAAATTTATACATCTTTTCAGTTAAATACTGAATAAGACGATTCCAATCTTTCAATGTTTGGGCCAGTAAACGGCATCCGCCTCTTCCGCCAATTTGATAAGTAACTTTGACATCGGAGAGAAACGTAGAAACGTCTCTTTTAAAAATATTAAATTCAGAAGCAATAGCTACCACAATAGGTGGAACTTTCTCCTTTTTTACAGAAATTTCACTTTGAATAGTTTTACTTTCGAACATTTCAATTTCGCCGGCTTCTTGCTCAGGCAGAATATCATATAAATTTTCACTGCATAAGCTAGTTTCAGAAAGAGATGCCTCTCTTTTCCTCCCCGTAGCGATGCGTGGTTTCTTTTTTCGTCCTGCCATTTCAGGTGATACGAAAAAAGTTCAAAAATAATATCAAATTGCAAGTATTGAGAAAGAAAGAAATAGGTAGTCTTGAGAAAGACTGATGTAAGTTAACTTCCAGGTAATCTTTAAAAGACACACTGACAAAACACAAACTTTGAAGCTATAGGCAGTCAAAGACCAGTCCACAAGCAACCGAAAATACGTCTGACCTGTCGGGCAGCTCAAGACGCTCTGCGTGCGTACATTTATGTTTGTTGGTGTATATGTAGTTATACGCGACTACGGTTCAAATTTGTTTTGAGTGTACATCCGCCGCAGAGTGAAACTGCCACCTCTGCGGTTGTGAGCTGTCAAGGTGCACGACTTGATTAAGAAATACGTAACCACTTTTGAGGGTCATTCGAGATGCAATCATTTACGCGATGTTTTCAACACGCACGAACCAAAATTCGATCGCAGCACCATAAATAAGTTATGACTTTACTGTGAAATTCCGAAAAGTAGATGCTTTGTTCAACTCCTAATCGCCTTGGAGCGTTGATCCACTAACCTGAAGTATATAGGCACCAGCAGCTCGCATCTTAACGTTTATTGCAACTTGTGTACCTTTACAACAAAAGTGCACTTCATCACGGACCATTGCGCGCAGCAAAGGTTCTGATCGTACGAGAAACGTATCACGTTTGAATGCCCTATAGATGTAGTGTGGTAACAGAATACTAAGCAAAAAATAAGCAAGGAACACTCGACTGCCAGTTAAGCGAAACTTGACATAGTTTGTTGGTAGTTTGTGAGTTAGCTGTAGGCATTTTGCCATTTACTAGAGACTTTGCACACCTGCAAGCTAAAAAATATCCAAATTTTATTGGTAACAGTCATATCGCTCTGAGTTTGATAAGTCATTCGCTAAAATACACCGAAAAATTAGATCATTACTAAGTACACACGTGGGGATGACTAATGCCTGTTAGTACTGTACTGTACTAGTCCCTGTTAGTTTATACGAAGAATGATAGTTGTTACTCTCTACTATTTCCACTGCAGACTTCGTTCCGAATAAAAAACACGGTAAAGTGTCACGCTGCAACTAAGCAGGTGAACGGCGATCATTAGCATAACATTGCTCTGTATTGAGGGCTAAGAAGATCAGCGCGACTTTGAGAGCAACCTACAAGGACGGTCAACTATTCGTTAGTCTTCGTAAGCTGCGATGGAGCCGCGCGAGTTACAGCGGTTGCGACGATGTCAGGCCTGCGCAGATCACCGAATGAAAAGCGTCATACAGCAGTCAGTGGCGAATAAATCTAAAATCTAAAACCTAAAACCTGACCTGCATGCAGATCAGTTTATGTGCTACTAGGTTATGTACGTCACTTGCAGTGTAGATCACTTCTCCCCGTTAGCGTAAAACTCGTGTTCACTGTCGTGATAAGGCCGCATCGCACCACCACATAACTATCCCACCAGTCATCAGTCGGACCAGCATGCAATCGTTGTAAACAAGCTTCACATCGGCTTGCGCCTATGCTTACGAATGTATTTTTAACACACTTTAGCTTAAGACCCACTTATGATAAAGGACACCGGTGTATGGTGCACTTACACACACAGTAGCGACACTTGACACTGCGTTGCTGCAGTTTGTAAAGTCCTAACTGTCCATACTAGTTACCCATGACCCTGAAACTACGCCTTCGGTGTACGACTAGTGGCTGGGGGGACGTGATTGACAATAAATTGAAAGGTTATTATGGTCAGAACAAATTACACGACGGAGCTCTACATGAAACTTTCTATAGAGTTGTATAGGTATTCCCAATTAGTGTAGTATCAATTGTAGACAGCAAATGGTTAAACTCAATCGGTAAACATTGCAATATTTGTTGAATATGCATTAAACATCGCCCGGGTGAACCCTCGTTCAGTGAATGGAAGCGAACGCCACGCACACAGGCTTTATAGGCACGTTCACTCACAGGGAAAGCATGCTGAATACGTTGTGCTCCCTTTGCACCATTCGGTGTATCAGTAAGTAAGTGGCGAATGATGATTTATTGATGCAAATCAAACAGTTTCACTAGAGTTTGCTCGTCAAGCAACTCACCTCGTCGACCTTAGATTATAGCGCCCTGGAAGAATTGCTCGCGGGTCGCACGCCACTGCTTATTATCTAGCGGTAGCTAGATTAGCATTAAAGAGTAGAAAGATTATCAAGAGAAGGGCGCAGAATTTGGTCCATTCTCAAAGATGCACTGAACTCTATGTTTAATGTTTTTGACTGACAAACAACAATAGTTTTATAGAGTATAGTAGAGTCAATGTAGTTGCAATTTTTTGTATCCCTCATTTGAAACAAAAGTTGTTATTCGATTTGAAGTTCTATCAACATTAGGTTGCGTTATCCGATTCTTCATTTGAAAAAGGGAATCTGATAATTTCTCGGATGTCAGTGAGTTACGCACTGTAATGTATTAGTACTGTGACTGGAGCTGAAGCAGCACAAACTAGTTTTTTCTTTCGTCGATTAGAATAATATTCGTTTTTTTTTTCAAACATTTTGAACCTTACATTTCTGAAGATAACAAACGGGAAGCATACTTGAATATTTTCTCTACCTAATCGATGATCGACCTTTCAGAATGCACTACGTCATTTTTCTTGGTTCCCTACGTTTTGCCTTCCTCCTAGAAAGGTATAGCAATCACTTGCAAAACAGAAAGTATAAAAGTGCTCCAAAGGGCCGAAAGGCATATATCACTTGACTCAGCTCGACGAGCTGAGCATTTTTTGTATGTGTGTGTGTATGTGCAGTTTTTCATTCTCACTAACTTTTCTTAGAGATGGCTGGACCGATTTTCATGAAATTAATTGCAAATGAAGGGTCTCGTTGTCCCATAAGACCCTATTAAATTTCATTGTAATCGGATTTTTAGTTTAGAGGTTATGTATCAAAATGTAAAAATCATGAAACATCATTATCTCGAAAACTGCACAACCGATTTGAACAAAATTGATTTCAAATGAACGGGCTACCTGAAATACCCTTAACTTTTAAATTTCATAAAGATTGAACTTGTGGTTCAAAAGTTATGACAAGAAACGTGTTTTGACAACTACTTAATCTCACTCATGTTTTTCAGAGATGGCTGAACCGATTTTCATAAAATCAGTGTCAAATGGAAGGTCTAGTTGCCTCATAAGACCCTATTGATTTGTTTTGCAATCAGACTATTACTTTGCCTGTTATGTTTAAAAATGTGAAATCCAGCTATGAAAAGGGACATATTCCGAAGACTACTTGAACTCACTCACTTTTCTCAGAGATGGCTGACCCGATTTCCACAAAATTAGTGTCAACTAATAAGTCTAGCTGCCTCATAACACCCTATTGAATTTTACTGTAATCGAACTGTAATGTACTGTAATGTCTGTAATGTACCGAAATGTGAAAATCACGAAACTTCATTATCTCAGAAACTACACAACCGATTTGATCAATATTATTATCAGATTAGCGGACTAGTTAAGGGTTAACTGATGAGTTATGATAAAACACGTGGTTTAAAATTTTGGCTGCCCTATACGTTCCCATTTTATTTGATTATAATCAAACTTAAGCAACCGTTATGTATTAAATTGTTAATAAAACAACGAAAGTCTATTATCTCATAGATTACATGACTAATTTCAACAAAACTAATGTCATACGAACTTACAAATAACAAAATACATAATAATTTGATATGTGGCTCAAAAGTTATGGAAAGAGAAGACATTCAAAGGCTATTTAAAACTATACCTGCTTTGATTGATATATGTGGTCTCAACATAATTTAAATGTGGTTTTGTACTATTTGAACGTTCCAAACTCATTGATTCCTTGCGATGTGTTTAAAGTCTGCAAATACACGACGAATCGGCCATAGGATATGATCAAAGTCAAAAGACAAATCGTTTGAAATGTTTGGTTTTATCGAAATGACAACATCCTCGACTTTTGGCCTCTGTACATCGCCCTAATTCTGAATATATTTATATTGGGTGGTATTCGGTCATTTTCAGCAAATTTTCTGGCATCAATCTGACACCGGAATTACTCATATTGGGAGCTATTTAGTTATTTTGGTTGTTTTCCAGAAACTAACAGTGGTCGTCTTTAAATTCAAAATGGTGTCAAGGGTCAATGTTTCGTTTCTATGCATCATCTCGATTACGGAAATATCCATGTTGAGTATTATTTGGTCATTTTCGACTGTTTCCTAGAAGTTACTATTTAGCAATTCAAAATGGTGCCTGAGGTCAATTGTTAGCTCGTTGCATCATTCTGGTTCCAGAGATACTCATATTGGATGGTGTTTGGTTATTTTAGGCTGTTTTTCACAAACCGGAAGTCGCCATCTTGGATTTCAAAATGGTATTTAAAATAATTTCTGGTCGCTGAATTGGGTGTAATTCGATCATTTTCCGCTGTTTCCCAGGAACCGGAAGTCGCCAACCTAGAATCCAAAATGGGGTCTGTGGTCGATTTCAGCTGCTGTGTATCATTCTAGATCCGGAGATACTCTTGTTAGACGGAAATCGGCCATTTTTGGCTGTTTTCTATAAACCACAAGTTGCCATCCTACAATTCATAATGGTGTCTGAAGTCGATTTGTGGCTCCAGTGCATCATTACGATTCCGAAAAAACCCATATTGGGTGGTATTTGGTCGTTTGCCGCTGTTTTTCCGAAACCGGAAAACCATCTTAGAATTCAAAATGGTATCTGTGGTCGAATTTAGCTCCTGTGTATCTTTATCCGGATATTATTATATTGGGTGGAAATCGTCCATTTTGGGCTGTTTTCCAGAAGCCGGAAGTTGCCATCTTACATTCCAAAATGTTGCCTGAGGTCCATTATGGAACATATTTGTTACCAATATAAACATTCACCTGCCAAATATGGTTCCATTTAGTTGATTAGTTCGCGAGATGTGCAGAAATTTGTGCAGAAACATGTGCTTCCAAAAGAGGGAGGGGCGTCGAACCACTATGGAAATATTTATTACCCTTTAAAACAGCCACATACCAAATTCGGTTTCATTTGCTTGGTTTGTTCTTGAGTTGTGCAGAAATGTATGTTTCGTTTGTATTGGACCCCTCCTTTCCAGAAGAGGGAGGGGTCTCAAACTATCATAGGAACCTTTATCGGGACCAAAAATCTCTGCATACAAATTTTCACGTCGATCTGTTTGGTAGTTTTTGAGCCTATATGGATCAAACAGACAGACAGACCGGACTACATTTTTAGATGTATAGATTACAACATCAATATTGTAGAACCTAAAGAGTTCTATTTTTACAAATAAAAGTTTGAATGAGAAAGGCTGGGTCTGACCGCTAGGTGGATTAATTCAGGTTTTTTTCTCTGATTTTCAAATTAAAAAAAAAAATTTTTTTTTTAAATTTTCACTTACTGGCAAGTAGTGCAAAAAGTGACATTTCTCCGCAATAAAAGATGGCTGGCCTATAGGAAACATAACCCTGGTTCATGTGTCATGACAGGGACACCAGATAGGAAGACACGTCTTCATTTCGAAGATATTAGAGCACGTGTGAAGAAAACCAAGCTGAAGGTTGGTAGGTCGCTATGCCCGCTGGGCATCCTCCAGCAGCCCGATGTTTGCTTCAGGTGTTTCGAGCGGGGACATAAGTCGTGTTCCTGTAAAGGGCCCGATTCCCAAGTGCTTGGTATGCACCGGTAAGCGGGGCGCTAAGCACGTCACGGGACCCCCAAGTGCCCGGCTAGCAAGCCGGCTACTAAACCGCAGACGTGAGGGTGACGCAATTAAACCTGAACCACTGCTACGCGGCCCAGCAACTGCTATACCAAGCAGCCACTGAGTCGCTGTCGGACGTAGCCATCGTATCGGATCCCTACCGCATCCCTGCCTGAAACGGTAACTGGGTAGCCGATAAGTCCGAGATGGCGACCATATGGACGACAGGCAGGTTCAGGAGATTGTGTCGACGTCGAACGAGGGCTACGTGGTTGCCAAGGTGGACGGGATATTCTACTGCAGTTGCTATGCTCCGTCGCCTTAGTCTCCGGAAAGGTTCACCCAATTGGGCGATCGGGTAACAGTGGAACTAGCGGGTCTAAAGCCGTTTGTAGTGGCAGTCGACTTCAACGCATAGGCTGTTGAGTAGGGAAGCCGCTGCACTAACCAGAGGGGCCAGATCGACGTTCGGCAGCCCCGGACTGATCACGAACTGGAAGGTAGACAACGACCACACTGATAGCGACCACCATTCGGTCAGCTATAGCGTAGGGCCAATACCTCAACCACTCGCGGCTGGAAGACATCGACCAACGAATCGAAAAAATATGCTGGAATGTGCTATAACTTTGTAAGAAAAAGTTCTGGAGATGTGTGGTCTTCAACAAAAACGTGTGTTTTGTATGCCCAAATGCTTCTTTAGAACAACGTTTTCTTGTGAAATGTAACTAACAAAAGTTAAGTACAAAAAACTAACTTTTAAGTCACTTTCATAGAATATACTCTGTAACCAATAAAGATAACAATTTTATTTGTTCAGCAAAGTTTCATATTTTTGTACGTTCTAAAACTTTGCCAAATTAATCATTCCTCTATCTCTTAACACAAAAAAGTTAGTATTTTGGATATATGAAAACCTACTGTAACATATGCTCGCCGTACTCTAATACACTGCTGGAAATAAGTATAAAGACAAGCGACGTTTGGGCAAATTTGTACTGAGTGGTCAATATTGAACAGAACACATATACACTGCTGATTTATGGTGTAAATTCTCACGCAAAAATGTATTTGTTTTCTGGATTGTATATGTATCAAGATAAATAAGTGCTATATTCGGATTTTCGACGTGGAAATAAGTATAAAGACACTAATTGTTTTTTTAAAGAAACATTTTTTAATGAGCAAATTATAACGAATTAGTAATGCGTAGCATCACCTTTGTTATGTATGACCTCTTGCAGTCTTCGTGGCATAGAAATTATTAGATTTTTCAAAATATTAGGACCAACTTTAGACCATTCTTCTTGTATCGCGCGTTTCAGTTGTCCAGCCGTTTCATACTTCCGTCCATGCTTGAAAATGTTACGCGATAGTAAGCCCCACACGTTTTCTATCGGATTCAAATCGGGACTGCAGGCTGACCACTAAAAAAAAGGGATTTCGTGTAGCCTCAAAAACTCTTTGGTAGCTTTTGACGCATGACAAGCAGCATTATCCTGTTGAAAAATCATGTTTTCGTTCATAACATTTTCGGTAAATGGAATTAGAACTTCATCTGACAGCTCGCAATACATTTTTGAATTCATCCGTGATGAAATAAAACAAATAGGCGTTTTCCCAACCATGCTAAAACCGGCCCATATCATTACTGTTCCTCCACCGAAGTTTCGTTTCTCTCTTGTTGGTCTTTTTTGCCTTTTATTGTGCCAGAGACTAGTGAAACCATCTGGTCCATCAAGGTTGAATTTCTTCTCGTCACTGAAAACCACATTTGACCATTCATCTTCCCAAAACTGGTACTTTTCAGCGAAAGTAAAACGGGCCATCTTGTGACGAGGCAAAAGTCGTGGTACAGGCGTTGTTTTTGTAAAGACAATATTGGGATCATCGTTTAAAACCTGACGAATCCGAAGAGTAGATACGGACAGGTTCATTTCTACTTTGATTTCAGCCGAAGACAATTTCTGGCGGACTGCCATCCTTTTTATTTCCCGTTTATTTCTCGGCGTCAAAGAAGGTGGCCGCCCAGATCGCTTGTTTACGGCATATTTTTCGCCCAACCGGAAGAAGTTGTGCACTACATCTTTGCTCCTACCGATCCTGACAACCCTTGTTCTCGAAGTGCGACAACTCTTCCTCTCTCAAAATCGGTCAAAGCACTGTTTTTCGGCATTATTTTCTATAAAAATTCTCGATTGGGTAAATGAAATTAAAAAATTGATTTTTTCATCTTAATATTACCGTTAATAACTTATTTCAACCGCTGCGAAACACTAATGTCACAAAATACCCACTACAAAATAAAACAGACAGACCAACAATAGTGTCTTTATAATTACTTCCAAGCGCAAAAATGGAATAATTCGCTCATGACACACACACATGCAATTCCAGCAAACTTACGCGCAGTGCATATGCAACTTACTAGCACAATCACGTAAAAAAGCATTTGTTTCGAATATCTTACACTGTAAATTGAAACCAGTGAAAAGTGTGTTGTCTTTATACTTATTTCCAGCAGTGTATGAGTGGATTGGGACAAATGGAACCTAAAGGAGTTTGTATACTTCAGCTTAACTTCAAGGAAAAGTATTGACATCATGACCACTTGCCCCTTTCTAACCTATACGTTTTTATAGTTATCGAAAAAATAAGCTAAAATATGATATAACTTTGTAAGGAAAAGTCCTGGAGATATATGACCTTTGGCAAAAATGTGTGTTTTGTGTGCCCTAACAATTCCTCCAAACAACACTTTCGTGTAAAATGCAACTAACAAAAGTTAAGTACAAAAAACTAACTTTCAAGTAAGTTCCATGTAGTATACTTTAAGACTTTGTGCCGAAAGAAGATAGAATTTCATTTGTTCAACAAAGTTTCATATTTTTTAAACTTCTACAACTTTGTTAAATAAACCATTCTTCTATTTCTTAACACAAAAAAGTTAGTTTTTTTTTATTTTTAGTATAGTAAACTTTTCATACTTTTTGACAATTTGCGATTATGCGGGTCATTCATACAAACAATTGTTCCGAAGACACTTTTAAGCTAGGATGAAGGTGAAAGGCGCTAAAGAATTAAGTTCCACTTTTTGCCTTATTGGACCACTGTGCCATGGAGCGACGCCTATAAGGTCGTTACGGCCAAGATCAGAGCACCGGGATCGGACGGAATCCCGAAGCTGGCCATTAAGACGGCAATAAAGGTAGCCCCCGGGTTGTTCAGGACGGCTATGCAGAAATGCTTATACGACTGCCTCTTCCCGGATGAGTGGAAGCGATAGCGACTGGTTCTATTGCCGAAGGCCAGGAAACACACAGCTAGACACAGCCAAGACAGCCGAGGAGCACTCCAACATAAAAGAAGGGGTATTCGCTATTGCGCAACCGTTACGCTAGACGTGAAAAACACGTTCAGTAACGCCAGTTGGGACTCTATAGCCTACGTGCTTCGGAGTCTCGGAGTGCCGGTGCCACTGTACAAGATTCTGGAAAACTACTTTCAGAATCGAGTACTAGTCTACAACACACATGAAGGTCAAAAATGCGTCCCGATTACCGCAGGAGTACTGCAAGGTTCCATCCTGGGTCCGGTACTGTGGAATGTCATGTATGACGGTGTGCTGAAGCTGAAGCTCCTACCGGGAGCGGTGATTGTGGGCTTTGCAGACGATATAACTCTAGAGGTCTACGGCGAGTCAGTCAGCGAGGTCAAGTTGAAAGCCGCGCTATCCAGACGCATAGTTGAGGATTGGATACACTCCAGGAAACTGGAGTTAGCGCATCATAAGACTGAGGTCATCGTGGTAAACAACCCAATCGGAACAGAAGGCGGCGATCAATACCGGTGGATGCACTATCACCTCGAAACGATCCTTGAAGCTCTTGGGGCTTATGGTCGATGACAAGCTCACGTTTGGGTGCTACATCGACTACGCCTGCAAGAAAGCTTCCACGACTTACTTACCTTACCAGTCAGCTCCAGGCCGAAGTGTCCTTTGCTGTTGGAAGAAGTCGTTTCCATTTAATTCGGTCCATGGCTGCAGCTCGCCAGCCATGTCGTCGTCTTCCACTTGATCGAGCCACCTTGCTTGCTGCGCGCCCGTTATCAAGAACCGTTTTCGCCGGGTTGTCGTCCGACATCCTAACGACATGCCCAGCCCACCGTAGTTTCCCGATTTTCGCCGTTTGTACGATAAGTGGTTCTCCCAGCAGTTGATGCAACTCGTGGTTCATCCGCCTCCGCCATGATCCATCTTCCATCTGCACTTCACCACAGATGGTACGCAGCAGCCTTTCGTTCAAAAACCCAAAGCTTTCACGACTATAGCGACATTATCGCGCATGATGTCGAATAGCTCGGTGGTATTTAGCAGCAGGCGTAAGCTGCTAGCCAGCCTGGCAACGTCCATACTAAGGTAAGGCCCGTGTGGTCGAAAGCGTTGGGTACTTCCAGTTACCGTGGTAAACTGGAAAGCACCTACAGGCTCATGTGCCTGAGGGTCGCATACGCGTATCGAACCGTGCCATATGAGGCAATATGCGTCCTGGCTGGCACGGAAGGAGTGGTATACGAACCGCCAGAAGGTCAACTTCGATAATCAGGTGGCAGCGGGAGTGGTTCAATTCTACCAAAGGTAGATGGACACATCGACTCATCCCGGAGATAGCCGGATGGATCGAGAGGCGCCATGGAGAAGTTAACTTCCACCTGACATAGATACTGTCAGGAAATGGCTGCTTTAAGCAGTACCTGCACAAGTTTGGGTACGAGGAGTCGCCGATGTGCCCACAATGTGCGGAGGCGGAAGAATCCGCAGAGCATGTGATATTTGTTTGTCCACGTTCCGCACAGGTAAGGAGAGGTAAAATTAAAAGGCTTCCCAGATTGTTCTTTCACTGCAAGGCATCAATCGACGGGTAAACCATCGAAATGCCAGTGAAGGCTGACCATGCCTTCACTTAAGCAGCATAGTCAATGTATTATCGAATTGTCGTGGAGTGCATTAAAAGCACACTCGGCCTTTTCCCTGAAGCAATGACTAACGGCCAGGGGGAACAGGGTGCGAGAAAAATGGCGAACCGTAGAGCACGTGTGGAGATGTGAAAAGCTAATAATCGGTTGATTAACCGCTTCCGGATTTTTGGCATCTGTCAAAATTTCAATGGGGACGTGTTTACAGATTTCTCATATGTGAAATGCAGCCTCTTTGTACAAAGTTTCCGACTGCTTTCTTTTGACCTCCCTGGGTTGCGCGTTTCGATAAACCACTCTTCGTGATTCGTTGAATGATAAAGATGAGTGACCGACAACCTTGGAGTAGCCTTATCTCTTCCGAACAATATTCAAGAGTATATCGCGATAATCAATTCTCCGCAACTACAGACATTTTCTCATTTCATAGAAACAAGGGAAGGAACACCCAAGTTAAAATGTTCATATTGAATTGTTCTTCCCGAGACGTCGCGGTATTGAATTAACTGTAAAATTTCTATTCAAATCCCGGGATCCCGGAAAATATTTTCTGAGATGAAAATTATTGGAAAATCGATTGAAACATACAGAACGACTGTTCTATTGAACAACAAACACGCTCGAAGAGAAATGAGAATATTGATATGAAAGCTCTCTCTCTCTTCTTCATGCCAGTGTTTGGGTGGCTCCGAATCTAGAATAATTGTGCAAGCGCAATATACAGTTTTAAAACTTGCACAAAAATCTGGGCGAAAATTTTACGGTAAACCATTTTGACAGTGAAAATGTTCCGGTTTTAACTGTGTGTAATATCCTGCGAACCACAACCACAATTCGTAAAAAAGGTAGGGAAATACCGGTCAAAATAATGGACAAAAAAGGACTTCGTTCTCTTTGCTGTGTTTTCAGCAACAAATATTCATTGAGTCAACGGGATGTCGCAAAATTTTCGAGTTTACTAAACAGTACATCTGCAAAACGTTGAAAAGAGTTGGAATAATGTGCCCGGGAATATACTGTGGAATAAAATTCCTCGTTGAAATCCCAATGCGAAAAATGTTTAGTTTTGGACGATGAAAGTTAGATCCCTCTTTTGTCTCACAACCCTACAAATCATCCTCAGTGTCGCCCATCCGAAGATTTTTTTGGGATTTTTAGCTCATTGGTGTACAAAAACAACTGGAGAGCAAGGAACTGCAAATATTTGTTTGATACAATCCAGAGATGCATCGGAAAAGTCGACGTGAATACCGTACAACGCTCTTGTTCCGGTTTCCAGACAAAGCTCCGTCGAACAACCGATGATAATAATTAATGTATCTTCGGATGAAATCAGTTTAGCTGTTGGACTCAAAAGTTTGTCTCCTCGAAAAAGACCCGTTGTTAAATTTGAGCTAAATTGGAGATAGATCCTCAAAGCGAACAGAGTTTCTAGTGTTTATTACGGGAATCACTTCACGGAGAAATCAGAGTGAAGTGAATAAAGTCCTATTACGGGACTCGCAAACGTCGCAAAGTGACATCTGCCGTGAAATTTGGGTTATTATGAGTGTTATATGAGTGAAGTGGAAACGGAAAAAGCGACGTTTCGCGTGGAATTATTTCACGACCATTTTGAACGGTGAAATGATTTCACGAAGATAGGGAAGTTTAAAAATCAATTGATTTGTGATTTGATTTGATCAATTGATTTGATAGTGATAATATATATGGGATTTATTTCCCAGTAACAAGACTAATTTTTTTTTTTTTCCTTGAAAAAATCGACTCTCTGAGACTTACAAATTTTTGAGCTGCGGCCAATGGAACGTAAGGGAAAAATTTACCTTCGAATTTCGTTTAGCGGTAGGGCTCAAAAGTTTCCTCTTGTCGAAAAATGTCCTCATACAAAATTTCAGCTCAATCGACTTTTCGGGACTCAGAAATTTTTGAGTTGGGAAACTTGCTTATTTCACTTGTCCTATTCTCTTTTTAACTTCACTGTCAATCTCACTTCATGGAGGTGATTTTTGTCACCTCACTTGAGGTGGAAACGGGAATAGGTCTCAATAAGTGAAGTGAGCATGAAAGTGAAATATATTTCACCGTGAAGTGACTCCCGTAATAAGCACCTCTATTTTTTGATCGATTGAAAAAAAATTGACATAGTTCATTCATATAATTGTGAAAATCGATTTTTTTAAATCGTGTTTTAAATGCGGGTCGGACTCGATTACTCGGTTGGTAAATGGTTGGACACGAGTCACCTGAGACCCTATTGTGGTCATTCACCTTTGTCCAGCAATTCCTATCCCAACCTCCACGTGGTGCCGACCGGAATACGAGTAACCTTAGCGGAGATCGGGTAACCAACCCCGGTGGAAACTTTGGTCGTATGCTAACTGGGAAGAGGGAACGTGCGCGGCTGTTTTCCCATGTTAGGGGCGGCGGATAACAGCGTCTGACCCGGAGCGGGCGGCTGAATCATGAAACGCGGTGTCTCGCCAGCTAAATCTAAGACGGCAGCCCCGTCGCGAGACTAGCCATCGCCACCCTAGTAAGGTAGCATGGCGAAAACACTTTACTACGAATAATCAAGAAGAAACGAACCGGATCACTCAGCAACGACCTAGGCGACGAAAAAAGGACACTGATTAGAAACTCGGAACATGGAACTGTAGATCGCTGAAAATCCCGGGTGGCGACAGGATCCTACTGGATCAGTTGGAACCCCGTCACTTCGGCATCGTAGCGCTGCAGGAACTTTGTCGGAAAGGAGAAACTGTACGGAGGATGTGTGGCCGCAGGGCCCAGTACTACCAGAGCGGCGGCACAACAAATGAACGTGGTACCGGCTTCATTGTGTTGGGCAGGATACAAAGTCGTGTGATCAAGTGGCAGGCGATCAGCGACAGGATGAGTGTATTGAGAATTAAAGGCCGGTTCTATAATTACTCCATCATCAATGTGCACTGCCCGCATGAAGAAGGGCCCGATGGCGAAAAGGAAGCCTTCTACGCGCAGCTGGAGGACGTCTACGACGGCTGCTCGCAGCGGGACATCAAGATCGTCAGCGGGGATATGAACGCTCAAATCGGAAGGGAAGACTTGTATAAACCGGTGACCGGACACGAAAGTCTGCACACCGAAACGAACAACAACGGCCAAAGATGTGTCAACTTTGCAGCTTCCCGAGGAATGGTAGTCCGAAGTACATTCTTCCCCCGCAAGGACATCCACAAAGCCACTTGGAAATCACCTGACCAACAAATAACGAACCAAATTGACCATGTGCTCATCAAAGGACGATTTTTCTCGGACATCACCAACATACGCACCTACCGAGGTGCGGACATTGACTCGGACCGCTACTTAGTGGCGGTTTGTATGCGCTCAAAACTGTCGACTGTCTACCAGTCACGACAGAGCCGATCCCCGCGGCTCAACATCAAGCAGCTACGGGACCCGCAAGCTGCCGAAGTCTACGCACAACAGCTTGAAGCGGCACTACCCACGGCAGAGGAGCTCGGTGCAGCTTCTCTCGAGGATGGCTGGACCATGGGATCATGGCCATAAGGAACAGAGGCGCCGAGTGGCAGAAACGACTGGTATGATGGGGAATGCCAGGCAGCGGTGTCAGAGAAAAATCGGACCTGGGTAAACTACCTGAGGGTAAGGACGAGAGAGAACCTGGTCAAATACAGACGAGCAAGGAACGACATGACCACGATCCTGAGACGTAAAAAGCGCCAGCAAGAGGATCGTGATTATGAAGAGCTAGAAGAGCTGTTCACTGCTGATGAGACGCGAAAGTTCTACGAAAAGGTTAACCAATCCCGTAAAGGTTATGTGCCGCGAGCCGACTTTTGCAAGGATATGGAAGGTAACCTCATCACGAACGACAGCGAGGTGGTCGACAGGTGGAAGCAGCATTTCAATGGACATCTGAATGGCGATGCAGCAAACAGAAGCGGAACTGGAACGGACCTGGGAGTGCCAGCAGTAGATGACCGGGTATTAGCCCCCGATCTCCACGAAATACAGCGGGAGATTGGGAGGCTGAAGAACAACAAAGCCACCGGCAAAGACGGCCTGTCGGGCGAGCTCTACAAACATGGTAAAGTAACGCTTGCTAGAGCACTACACTGGGTCAATTCCAAGATCTGGGAAGAGGAAAAACTGCCGGAAGAGTGGATGGAGGAAGTCGTCTGCCCCATCTATAAGAAGGGCGACAAGCTGGAGTGCTGCAATTATCGTGGCATTACGCTTGTCAACGCTGCATATAAAATACTCTCCCAAGTTCTATTCCAACGTCTAACACCTTTAACAAGGAGGTTCGTGGGGCAGTACCAGGCGGGTTTCATGGGAGCCCGCGCAACCACGGACCAAATTTTTTCAATCCGACAGATTTTGCAAAAATGTCGTGAGTACAACGTGTCCACGCATCACATTTCTATCGACTTCAAGGCAGCCTATGATACAGTTGATCGAGAACAGCTATGGCAGATCATGCACGAGAACGAGGATATCTTCACGGATAAACTGACGCGGCTGATCAAGGCTACCATGAACCGTGTGATGTGTTACGTGCGTGTCTCGGGGATGCTCTCGAGTCCCTTCGAGTCATGCCGAGGATTGAGACAAGGTGATGGACTCTCTTGTTTGCTTTTTAACATCGCCCTCGAAGGTGTTATACGAAGAGCGGGCTACGACACGAGTGGTACGATTTTTACGAAACGGGTTCAGCTTAACGGCATCGCTGATGACTTCGACATCATAGCACGAAACTTTGCGACGGAGGATGAAACCTACACCAGACTAAAAGCGGAAGCCAAGCGTATTGGACTGCTGATCAATGCGTCGAAAACTAAGTATATGAAGGGAAGAGGCTCCAAGGAGAACAATGTCAGCCTCCCACCCCGGATCACCGTAGACGGCGATGAGCTCGAGGTGGTAGACGAGTTCGTGTACTTAGGATCGCTGGTGACCGCTGACAACAACACCAGCAAGGAGATCCGGAGACGCATTCAAGCGGGAAATCGTGCCTACTTTGCACTTCGCAAGACAATGAGATCCAATCGACGATGCGCCGCCGTACAAAGTTGAAGCTGCACAAAACACTAGTTAGACCGGTAGTATGGCCTAGAGACGACAACACTGCCCTCAGAGGACCTCAACGCCCTTGGAGTTTTCGAAAGGAAGGTGCTGCGAACCATCTACGGTGGAGTACAGACTGAAGACGGAGAATGGCGTAGACGCATGAACCATGAGCTGCACGCGGTGCTAGGAGAGACCCCCATTGCAAAGTTAACAGATTGCGATGGGCAGGCCACGTCGCAAGGATGCCGGACGACAACCCGGTAAAAACGACCCTTTTCAGTAACCCCTTCGGCACCAGAAACAGGGGAGCACAGCGTACACGATGGCTTGATCAGATTGAAAGTGACCTACGAGTGATAAGACGCCTGGGAGCATGGCGCCATACAGCCCAGAACCAATAGAATGGAGACGACTTCTTGATACAGCACGAGCCACCCCGGCTCTAGCCTGCTAGGTAAGGTACTCGATTACCCGGGATTCGATTACGCGGAATTTTAGACTCGTATTCGGAGTTTTATTTGCTGTTTGTTTTAAATATTTATTTTCAAAATTTTACCCTTACTATCCCTAATTTATTATTTGCTTCTCAAGACTTTCCCATTTTTTTCTACAGCAATAATTTCTGGCTACGCCACTGCAAGTAACATTATGAGATAAAATATTTCACGTTCTTTGATTTGAATAATTTTTTTGTGATTCGATTAGGGACCACGTGGACAGACTTCGACCTGTACTAAATTTCTTAGGCGATTCACACCGTCGAGAAAAACGTGTTCTCTCTTTCCTGTTGAAATGGTCACGTGATAAGTGGAAGATCCATTACGCTTATGAACAGAACCGTACAACGTTCATTGAGATTTATATATAGTTTTGTACTGTTTAAGTTACCTTACTATGTTTTACAGTCCAAAATGAACTTTTCCTACGTAATTTTTTAAACCATGCATAAAATCAATAGAATCGTTTGAAAATTAGACTAAAACTGGATTCAGTCCTCCACATTGGTCTTGTGATCACAATCACAATCTCACCTCAACTGGCACAATCTCACCCCGGCTCGTAATGTTCAGTGAAATTTCCGGTTTTTCCCGGTTGGGTGGCAACGCTGTAGTAAAATGAGCGGGAGCCTTGTCTTGGTAAATGAGCACTTTTTTCTTCGCCATATGCGGTTGTTTCGCCTTGATTTCAAACGGCCAATCGACCCAGTCATGTACAATAATATTGTTCATTGATTGTTTTACCATGTTCAAGGAAGTCGATGTATATTATGCCATACGAATCCAAAATACTGATCAACACTTTACCGGCACGATTTCACGATTTTTCTTGTATTTTCTGGCATGCATAATTTGGTTTTCCTGAGCGTGGAGAATGAGAGTACGTTTTTTTCTTGATTACGAGTTATGACGATTTTTGTTGATGTGAAGTTCCTACTGGATTAAACAGGATCATTCTAGATCTAGATTCTAGATTCTAGATGCTCAGCAATAATGTCTCGTACGTTAGGAGCTAGTTACGCCCTCGTTTTTGATAGACAAAAGTCGAAATTCTAAGGGAATTTTGGCTTTTATAATGATATCATGGAATTAGGCTCAAAGGTCAAATCAAGCGATTCTTTGCGCTTACATAATTATTTGACGGTTTTTCACGCATGACTCTATTCAAAGCTGTTATCTGAGCACAATGTAGAAATTTTCGTTAGAAAATGAGTATTCAGAAGTGATGGTGTTAATTCATGTTGATCTTATAATTGCTGTTTCAGTGTTTTCTGACAAGCGAAGAAATAGTATGCATTGAACTCTCTCTGTCGGCTAAGATGTTTAGAAAGTAGTTGCAGTCACCCTGCTGTTAACGGTGGGGTTGGATAACTGAAACGAGTTATGAACAGGTTGACAACCGCATCCGCAAACTCTCGCTCTGCAGAACCGTGTGGGATGAAACTTGAGGAAAGGCTACTCGAACGGACGAAAGGGGAAAGCAACTCGCAAAACTGCTCTACAGATTCGAAAACATTACTGCTCCTGCACGGACCTACCAGTTAGAAAGACTGCTAAACCGCATTACGTGATGCAGTCGCTGTCCAGTTGAAGCGAAATACGATGGGATTAGAAAACGATTGCAGCCAAAGTGAGACTGAATTGATCCGTAGCTTTTTAATAGACCACTCAATTTACCAAGAGTGTACAGTAGCATTTTATTGCCAGCACACCACCAGTCAATGCGTTATCTGTTTCCTAAGTGGCCGTGACACCACATTGGGCATGCGGTAAACACTCAAAATCAAAGCAGAACCGATCACGATCCATCTACGAGCGAGCTGCGAAAGACGGGGGAATGCGAATCGCCTTCAAGGTTAACTACATTAGAGAGCAACTTTTAAGGCTAATATGAATCTAACTTTTTTGTTTTGTCAATTTTTTCAGTGACCCAGAAATTGTACCGCATGCACACTATCTAGCAACAGTTTTCTACAAAAAAAAAAAAGATTAGTATTTGTAGACAAAAGCTGCACAATCTTGAAACAATATAATTCGAATGGGAAAATTCCTCTCGTTTACATCCAGCTGAGGCAGTAATTTGTTTTAATTAGTAAACAATTGCCACTGACATTGGCTCGCTAGATTCAAGCAACAGTGCAAATCAACCACGTAATCGTCGATATTTGCATTTCTACAACTTCTTTTCACTGGCGTTGCCACGTCGTGACAGTATTGTATGTTTTTACATTTGAATAACTGTTTGACGCTTCCCCGGGGCAGTTTCTCGAAGATGTCTGAGCTGTTTTCCTGGAAAAGTATCATTTTACGAGAACTTTCGAGCATCTGGGGCTGGAACGATTTGATCACTTGCTATCGAATTTGCCCTAAAACGTTTGCCTAAGCGAATGTCAGAATTTAATTTTTGATTTATTCTTTGTCAAATGTCAAATAACAATCAACACAACCGAAATATAAATATGGACTGAATTTTCTTTGAAGGAATCTTAATTTTTATGAAAGATGTATTCCACTGAATATAAATCACAACACAAAACAATATCAATGTTTTAGCAACATATATAAAACAATGCCGCAAGTTTTATTTTTCAATTTAAAAATTTTCTGAAAATTTCGTACGGGGGACTGTTTATTTAAGTTTCGTATTTCCTGAAAACATTACTTGCTGTAGGGAAGCTTTTCATCAAAAAATATATTAAACATATTACTAACAAGCTTTGCCAAAGTGTAGATTTTGTTTCTCGTGAGCTCGTGATAACCGCTGCTTTTCCAGTGGATTCTCAGCTCATTTCTCTAATAGATTACAATTGAAAAGAAATGCCATTTATTATACCAAAAGTTTAGGGAAAATATAGCCTATCGATCAAGATACCGACGTTCGAAATACATTAAAGTCGTTTTTTACGCGGGGGATACGTGCCGCGTAAATTCCGGAATCCTCGTAAAAAAAACGCGCAAATTTCGGAATCCGCGTAAAAATCCGCGTAAATTCCGGAATCCACGTAAAAAAAACCCGCGTTAATTTTGCAATCCGAGTGAAGAGAAACCGAAATCCGCGCAAAAAAAAAAACCGCGTAAATTCAGGAATCCGTGTAAAAAAAACGCGTCAATTCCGGAATCCGCGTAAAAAGTCACGTAAAAAAACCCGCGTAAAAAGCGACCTTAGTGTACGTTCAGTAACAGTAACAATATATGCATTTAAAACGGTATTTGGTACATGCGATTCTACTCTATAACTTGCTGTTCTTAGCTATAGAAGCTTGTGAAATGTTGAATTAGTGGTACTTCAATTCAAGTTTTCGGTAGTTTGGCAGAAAAATTTACTAATCAAAGTTTGTAGAACACACTAACTTTCGATCATGTTCGTTATATTTTTCGTAGCTTGCCACGCTACTAAAACTAAACTAAAACGTAGTCCTATAAGATATATCATAACAACTTCGGAAAGCAAATATCTCAGTCCAGAAATAAAAGATATAAGTATTTTACAAAATAAAGGAATGCAAAAGCGGATGAATTTCTGCTCATGACCTTCTGAACTTTAATACGCAATAATAACAAAAAGATCGTGAAATACCCGACAAACTGAAACATCAAAAAAACAAGCAAAAGCCAGTTTGCAGGAATCATCTCTTCCCAATAACAACAAACATCAATAATGTTTTTTGCGCATATTGTGGCTAAGGTAAGTCGAGCGAACCTCCAAGGTCGCAGGCGATTCACAACCATATGTTAACCACAATTTCGGAACCGTTGACCAAGCTATAATCCCAAAAATTGGCATGTCTTATTCCAAAAAATGGCAGTGCTTTAATTGAATGGAAAAACACAGTCTATACTAAGACAATCGAGACAATTTCGAAGCGACATAGTTTCTCGCATAGTATTATATGTACATGACTTGTTTTATCGACGCTTGTCTCATCCATCACTGAAACCAGTTTGAAAGATGGTTTTTTTTTATTCAAAAAATTTGCATCTTCGATGAACAGTTTGTTTTGCCTGCAACTATCTGTTTACAGCTAGGTCGGTACTGAAACATCCTAGTACGTAATAATAATAGCTGTTCGTTAGTTATTTGTTTGTGTTTGATGTTTGTTGCAAGAGCTGCACGAATTAATACACTGTACCAACAGCTAAACACTGTGCTAGCAATGCATCGATGCGGCAAAGCCATTTCAGGGTTCCAGATCGGGTCCGATAATTGCAACGCTTGCGTACCAACAGCTGTAACAATTTTAGCTAAGTTCAACTTTAACAAACCGATTGTTATAACGCAAATCGACCATTCGTAATATGGTTCGCCTTTTTCGTATAGAAATATAACAATCACGATCGCGAAACAAGATATTCGATACCTAAGCTAGATTGGTCAAATCCGTCATGCAAATCTATGCATACACTTCCAAAAATGAATGTATACTGACAAAAATTGCAAATATAAGCTTAATCTTCTAAATCAGGCCTGTCCAACCTTTATGACATGCGGGCCAAATTTCACAATCCACAAAAACTCTCGGGCCAAAACATTTAAATTTCAGCTAGTTTTTAGATTATGTGCAAATATATGGTAGAAAATCATGCTGGTCAACTTTGATTTTGACATAAAAGCAGTCCGTTTTAGATTGAAAAGCTAAGGGTGATACCAGTTGAAGCTCACCAGGCCCAGATTTAAGGGGGGAAAGGGGGCAGATGCCCCGGGCCTCCCGATTCAAGGGGCCCCCCTAGTCCTGAGGCGACCTGTTTTTTTGCTCGTCACCTTCCAGAACAGGTATCGTTAAATGTTTTAAGGAAAGAGGGCCTCACAAACAAATTTGCCACGGCACCCCCGCCGTCTAAATCCGGCCCTGAGGCTCACCATAATAAAATCTTACAAGCCACAGCCATAACAAATATGGAAAACAAACAAAGATTTTTTGAAATTTGATTTGTAAGATTTTAAAATTACATGAGCTTGGAGAATTGATGAGAAACTTGAAACTATTGGCTTTTTTTCGGAACACGTGCCATATTGATATCAAAATCTGATACCGAAATCCGCAAACATGATTCTAAATGAGAAATGAAGCAGAGGGCCAGATGTGGTCCGCGGGCCGTACGTTGGACAGCCCTGTTCTAAATCATTGATTAGCTTCCAACATTAGATAAAAAAATCATTCGGTTTTAGGAGGTAAGGAACAGTTAATTTCACGTGAAATCATTTTTCATTGCAATTTAGGGATCATTAAAGGAAGCAACGTAATTATTTTAACAAATATGACTTGTGATGAGTTTGGACCTTTCTTGTAACTTCTTTCCTAATTTTTCGGTTGCCATATGGAATTGTTAATCATGAAGTTTCAACCATCATTCAACATTACATAACTTTATCACCGACCGGTGATACACCAACATAATAATTCATAATATCATAAAGATTACAACTGGACTGAGAAAATGCATTTTTAACAAATCCACAAGCCAACAAATTTTTTAAATGTTCTTTCTAAGTAAACGATCATAAAAATAACCCAAAATCGCTGACAAATCAGCAGACAACCTTAGTTAAGTTTTCCGAAAACAAATGCTTCAATTTTGCCCAAGAAGGTCAACACGCATGATTCTAAGAGAAACATTTGCAATAGATTTGAGATCAATTATTTCTCCATTAGCCCATCATTTTCAAACCGCTCTATAAGTGAACAAGGGTCTAGTGGGCTCTTATATTATAGCACATGCTGGAACATGCTCACTTGATGTCGATGGATACGAAGCAGGCTGATTGCAGTGTAGAAATTAAGACTGGCAAGGTTATACACTCCAAATAATTATTTCCATTTAGGGTGGGCGGCAACATGGCCGTCTCATCGCATGTTTACACTATAAGCAAATTCACATTCATGTGCACACTGCAGTTTTTGGATGAATGTTTACGCTTACAACTTGAAAGGTTGCGGGAATAAATAACTTCGCGGTTTTTATTTATATTAGGAGCTGAATGCTTTCTTTCAACACATACCAAGGCCATTATTAATCGAGAGGCAAAAAATGTTAGTGCAAACTAGGTTTAAAACTGATTGGTGGTGCCGCATCTTGGGGGCTAAATGAGTATGAACATGGAAGAAAAACATGGGATGTTTTTCCCACAAAGAAGTGCGTGTGATTTTGTTGTACAGTGCCACACTGATTGTGAGTCAATAGGTTGCACAGTCCAGGCAGTTTTAGGGCATCACATAGTTGCGAGCGTTGCTCATTATCATCATGAGAAAGGTTTTTCCACATCGCGATGAAATCGAGTCGCATCTAACAATAGCATCTGCTGCGATGTGAACAGCGGAGAAAACATCGATCAAACGTCAATTAGTACGTGGAGGTATGTAAGTGCGAAATCAGATAAGAGTTTAAGATTGAATACAGCTTTATGATGGAATACTAATCCGGATGATCAGACGAAGGACAACTGCTGACAGTATGAAAACAAGGCAGAAAATTCAAATCACGTATTTACATAAAATGCAATCGTTCGAATGCTTCTTTGCACGGTGACGCGCGGCTGTTTACCCCGTTAAGTGCAGTAGTTTATATATAAACAGAAACTGGCTGCTATGCATGCAAATCAATTGCTTTACGCTGTTTATTACTCCCAATTGCGATTCGAAGCAGCAAATGGGGATTTTTCACAAATTACTGAACTTCGAACTAAATTTGTTGACCACAGCTGGCCAGACAGTCAGGACAAAGTTTTCATGAAAAATATGCACACTGCGCGAAACTCGGAACTCTAAATCAATAGAAGAATTAATATAACAATTATGATTTACTTTCGCTTTTCATTTTGCTAAATAGCCATTGAACGACTGATAAATGCGATTTGAGCACCAACAACCGACCGATATTGTAATCGTGTATACTCCAAAAAGCTTATCCACGGTGTTACTTCATGCTTTCATTACTGTATGAGCGAAACTTATGCAATTTTCGACGGTATAATCGTAGATCTCACACTTCTTCCCGCTTGATTATTGACGAGACCGGGCTGATCATGTTTAAGCTAAGCTATGCTATCAATAATTTCCGTTCAATGCAAGTCATCCCAGTACAGAAGAGGGCGTGGCAACCGTTTTTACATTTCACAGTAGCGCATTCAGACTTATTTGCGCTTCGTGCCTAAATGACCACTTTCATCACTTGTTTCTAAGAAAATACATACGTTATGCAATGCGTGGTCTTCTCAGTTGGCCTCGAGTTGCGCTATTGGCATCTGGACGTTCATACAATATTTATTTTGTTTGTTGACTGTATTCAAGGTATTGTGAAGACTCAATCATTTTCCAGTTTAATGACTTCTAAACTTTGGCTTAACACCTGGCATTTCAACATTGCAAACTACCCGAGTCGCATTTTACGTTGAAAGTTGAAGAACCCCGTAAATTTCGAAATTCGCGTGAATTCAGAAGTCTGCTTCCTTTTAAAAGGTTGGTGATGACCACTTTCGAAATGGACTGAAAAGCAGTTTGATTCACACCCTAAAGTAAAATATCAACAAATCAAGATAACTATGAAGAACAAATAAAACGTCAGGAGAGATCAGTAAACATTTGAAAATTTGATTTTAGATAATTTATTTGAAATTCTGAATGAACAAATTGGAAACGCGTAAAAACGACTTCAATGTAAAAAAAAATAGAGATAGGCTTGCACAACTCAGGCACATCCGTTGCGAGTTGTTATTGTATAAGGACAAATATAGATGTACCCCGCTACGACCTACTGTCTGAACAAAATCTCTCTTTTAACTACGATTTTAATATATGACGACGAAAATGCAGTTATCACACCACGACGAAAACTAGGACGGCGAAAAATGATTAACGAATTTCATGTAACGCGAAAACAGAACAGGTTTGACAAACTCTGAGATGAAAAGTTATCCATCCAATGCTTTCAAAATCAAGGAATCGCTAACAGAACTTATTTTGCAGTAAAATAAAAGCGAATTTGACGAAATTTAATGTGATGCAAAACGCAGATTTGATTAAAATCCAACCAGCATAGTCTGACGTTCTGCACAAAGTTTTTCGCAAACAATGTTATTCGTTCGAAATCCATCCTACCCCGAGCTAAAAATAGACCTTTTTACAGCACAAGTTTTCGATGCTTTTTCGTTTAGGCCATGCAATGTTTTTGACAAATTCATGAACATTTTCAATCGCTGTTTCCGTATAGGTATGCAATTGAATGATTGAATCCACCATGCACTCTATTTTGTTCACTTTGAGTAGTGTATTTTCCTTTATCTTTCTCATTCAGTGCGAATCTGAATAATACAATCAGTAAAGAAATATTTGATTTGTCAAACTCTTTTGCCTTTCCATGGGCAAAATGATGGTCGTCAACTTACCAGTTTTCGGAACGTTCCTCAATTTACACTCTCGCGCAACAGGAAATCTTCCACTCGGAAAAACATTGGATTTCAAACCACCATAAGATTGAAAACAACTTATTCCAAAACAATTGACATTAAACTGATCGAAATCACTCACGCACTTTGACTGATGGCCGACAGACCAGGAAATATCCAGCTGGACCTTTTACAATCTACTTCAGCACTTAAGAGAAGGAAAATTTTTGCCACGGTATCACTTTTGCACAATTAAAATATTGCTCTTCATCCGGAGGGACACCAATGGAAAAATCAGCAAAACACGACGGTAGACCATCAGCAACGGGACGAATCCGAAGTACTTGAAACGGCTGTGCCAAGAACAGTCACAGGCAGTAGCAGTAGCAAACTAATCTACGACGAACGCACAAACACGACCGTCCGCAACGACGACTACACTCGACAGTAATTGAAATGACTGTGGTAGCGGCACTCTGCACGAAACTGAAAACTTCTACGTTATACACTCTGATGATACCGAAGATACTGATGCAAATATCAATGATCGTTCAAATACCAACAAATCGTTGCTGGAGTGTGGGTGGAACGTTCAAATAATGAACTAGACTACTACAGATCTGGAATCGTCATTTTTGACCGTGCCAGAGATGCCAGATGTTTTGAAAGTCATCATTTAGGTAAAAAATTCCATACAAATTTTTACCCAAAATTAGGTATTCGCATATTATCGATCTGTTGCGTTGTTTTCACCAATTTTTATGCGTATTATTTACCTAAACCAGTGAAAACATTCAGGTTTGCGTAAATTTATGTTTTTACGTGTTCGCCTGGTAATATTTTCTTTGTGTGTAAGATAGTTCAATTTTAAGAAAGTCTGTGCAAATATAACAGGCTTCCTCGAAAATCTGTTGAAGCTATCCCGCATAGTCAATAACCATAAAGCGTGCCTAACAATCCATTCGAGGTAGAGTGTCGACTTGTGGATTATCGTTGGAACATATGGATTGTCATCCGTTCATGGTTCTTGTTTACCAAAGATGAACAAAATACAAATATCTACAAATCAACAAAAATCTACTCACGCACTATGAAAATTTACATTTCTTCGAAGATTTACATTTCTTTTAAGGCCCAAACACAATGGATTCGTTTGCGTTGCGTTGACGTTCTTTTGACAGAAAATGTATATGCTAACTGTCAAATAGCCGCAATGCAGCCGCGACGTATCCATTGTGTTTGTCTTTGGGTTTTCGCGGGGGTCTTTACATCGAGGGAATGCCTTTTCCTATCCCTCGTTGTACATTTGACAGAGTATAACATCAAAGATACGAAAACTTCAAACCTGATACGAAAACGTCAAACCTGATGCAAAAACCCAGGCCTTAGACGCGCCTATGCTTTTGCACTGGGTTGTATGTGACTTTTTTGTGGCTCCATTTCCATTTCGAACCCACTGTGGTTCCAAGATTTTGCTTGTTATTTTTCAGTCATAGAAAAATGGCGTCTTTTCATAGGCCTGCAAAAACCTCAATGCCGGTTTCATTGTTTTCATTACTTTGCTGTTTCGGTTGGGGCTTAGCCCCTGCGCTTCTCAAGTAGACACAGTGGATCTGGTTATAATCCAAAAAAAATGATGCAGTCTACACACTTAAAATTTATTGCCGGGTCTCGGTAATTTTTGCCGAGAACGGCACCACTGAGTGCTCGGTTGAAAAAAGAATGACAGCTGTCACATTTGTTCGTAAATCTCGGTTTTCCTAACTGAACTCTTTATAATTTACATATGAGCTTTTCGTTCGAAAATAAAAGGAACGACGAGAGTATTGTATCAATAGCAAACACAAGAAAAAAAAACAGAAAAAGTGAAAACATTAGATTTGACGTTTCTATGTTGTACTCGATGTTATTATGATTTCAGAGAAAAATTAGAATTTTGCGCTCTAACTGACAACCGCAACTGACAACCGAAAATTACAATCTCAGACAGCACCGATAAAAATGCGACTCATGAACTTGTTTGTCAAAGCGTATGCACTCTTAATTTACTTCAATTGAAATTGAATAGCATTGACTTAAAGCCGCCTTGATTCCTTGCCCTCGACTATGCAACAGAGCCGCATTGATATGGTTTGCAATCAGAATGTCCTACAAATAAACTAGTTATAATTCATTATTTGAAGTTGCTTAAACAGTATGCAATATAACATAGTTTTCATTGACTGGTGAATGACCGCCGGTTAAAACCTCAACAAAAAATGTGTCAATGAGGTATATGGGAAAAAGATCTTTGAATTTCGTTCAGAGATTCCGAGGTACGGCTCAAGAGTTAAGTCTTCTCGAAAGAAGTCACTATTCTAAATTTCAGTACAATCGGACTTCGGGAAGTCGTGCGGGTAAAATTATACTTTTTTACCAATGAAAACAAGTTCGATAGCAAAAAAAAATTGTGATACCAAATTTCTTAGAGATGCAATAAACGTTAAAATCTAGTGTTTTTTTTGTAAGATTTGGACCACTGCGACCATTATTTTGATCTTTTGTGGTAAAAAAATATTTACATATTTTTCAGCTGGGAAACTCTCTCAGCTTTAATTTATTTTTATACCATTGAGAACATTTTTTTCGAAAATTTGTTTCCTGAGATAACATAAATGTTTTCCAGTACCGCAAAAGTGTACAGCGCATCGTTTCTATGTCTGTCTCCTGCATCTTCAAAATTTAGCTTTATAGACATAGTTATCCCACGACTTTTATTTTATATATCATGGCATTGTTGTGATAAATACATCAAATCGCCAAAAGCATGCGAACTTTAACAAACCCGTACTATATTGTCGTATCATGTTCACAAACCGATCTGCAAATAGACGAAATCGTGCCCATCGCTGATGGCAATAAATCGTACATGCCTTTGATGATGAATATGATATTCTTTGCTCGATCAAGACAAACGAAAACCTAAGAAACAAATAAAAAGACTCTAATTTACTAATGAGGTGTAGAGAATAAAACTTATTCGGATATTTTTGTATTTCAATTACGAACATTTCACTATCCCCAGTTGAACGTGTATCGAGTGCTATTTCTTACAGCACTTTTTTACTAGTGTTTGAGATGTCTGTCAGTTGCGGGTGTTGCTTCTTCTTTTTCTTAAAAATACCCTGCATTCTTTTTTTTGTGAAAGGACTATATAATTAATGGCACATCCTCTCGCTTTATATGAGCTCGAAAATGTCTTCGAAATAAAGACATATCATCACATCTGGCATCCCTGATAACATGCTACCATAATATCTCGCCAAACATGTGAAAAGGGCTCATGTGCCATTTGTAAACAAGCCGAATTTTCTCATTTTGTGATTAATACAAGCGTAATCTATCCCTACAAATGAGATATGTTGATAAAAGAAGTTTTTTTTATACAACAAATCTTATTTGTATGGGCAGATTAAGCTTGTATTCGTCAAAAAACGTGAAATTGTGGCTTGTTTACATATGGCACATGGGCCCTTTTCACATGTTTGGCGAGATATATCGTTTGATACACGGTCGTGAATAACAACTCAATATACAAGTATTATGTACTCCATTTTTTAAATATCCGTTACACGGTAAGAGTCGAAAACCCATTAATGGATAATTCTGTACCCATTTTTCACTGTCAGTGGATGTCAAAAAATGGGTAAATATAAAAATGTGAAATGGGTAGAATTTAACACATTAGTAAGACATATTCTTAGAAAAAAAGGTCATTTTTTCACCCATTAATGGGTGAAAAAATACTTCAAGTGTCTTTTTAGTTTGCTCTGACGATTTGTTCGCACGCGTTAATTCTACGATCTGTTTTGTTCACTATTTGTCAATAATTGCCATGGAAGAACTACAGAACATTTGCAAATAAATAAATATAATTGAATCCCCTTTTACTCCTTTTCACTTTTTTGAGTGATAACCACAATTTTCCGTTTTTGCATGGATGCAGGTTTCATTTGATTATGGGTAAAATTTCACTCATTTTCTCGAGAAAATTCATTTCTCAAAATGAGTGAAATTGTACTCAGTTTTTGCCGTTGATCGGTATACCCATTAATGGGTTAATCGAGTTTACCCATTAAATGAGTTGGCGAAATGGTTGAAAAAGTACCTATTAATGGGTTTTCTTTTCTTACCGTGTAAGGCCAAAGTATTTTGAAATTAGAAGGTACGATTATAGCGTCATGATGTATGTATCCAGCTTTTTACGCGCCATAATGGCGGACGCTATAATGCAAAGTTCGTCATAAATTACCCACACGCTCACTCTGGACTACTCAGCGACTGAGTTGAATTTTAATCATATTTTTCAGTTGTTCGAAGACGTCAAAATATGAGTAGAATTAAATTGATCATGGCGGCAAATTTCCTCAAAATTGAATTGGGTAACTGGTACTTGCGTGTTGTTTTTGTATTTTTTTTTTTTGCAATTAAAAGCAAACAGCAAATCAAGCAAACCGTCTAAAAAAGGAAGAAATAGAAATGTTCAAAGTTAGTTGTTATCGGTAGGTAATTCATAATTTGAAATAATTGACTGCAACTAATGCCAATTTTTCTTTTCACCAGGACTCGTTGGTTGGATACACGGCGAATCAATTCAAAGATCTCCCGTGTCCCGGCGAAGAAAGGTAAATTTCTTGAAATAAGCCTTTTTTAAAATAAAAATCATTAAAAAGGAAAAATATAATAATAACGAGTCAATAATGATAATTTTTCCGAAATTCCCTCATTGAAGCTTAAAGTACTCATTTTTGAGTCGAAAATGAGTAACTTTTACGCATCGCGCATCAGGTATAATATGGGTACTATTTACTCAATATTTATAACATTCGGTGGTACTCAAAAATGAGTAAAACAACTTCCACTCAATTTTGAGTACATACGGTTTTAGCGAAACTGATTAGGTTTTGACTCAGTTTTGGGTTATCCAGAGTGAGCGTGCACTCTTTTGACAACTCTGCTTACACGCTCGTAAATAATAACTCATGAACTGAGCAACTCTGACTCAGTTTAGAACGATGTTCGTAGACGTCAAAATATGAGTAGAAGCACATACATAAGACATACGTAACACCCAGGAAGAAATCTTCCAAAAAAGTTGGTACAAAATGAACTACTAGAAAGTACCAACCTCTGTAAAAAAAAACCTCTCTTTGAGTAGTTTATGGAGGTTGTGTACCTGCGCAGCCCTGCATTTGTCTCGTTCCCACTCGAAAAATGCAGCATTGATTTTGTAAACAACTTTTTGACAGTTTCGTAAGGGATTTTGTTGAGGGCTCGAGTAGAGCCGCTATGAAGAAAATTCATTCCGTTCATTTTCGTCGAGCAGTTCATACTGGTGTTGGTACCGGGTGATGTGGGGCAAAGAGTACAAAAAAAAAATCGCCAGTGTTACGTATGTCTAAGTATGTGGTAGAAGTGCTTTTTGATTTTGAGTAACTTTGACACACTTTTTGGGTTCCCTTCATATAACTTCTTTCTGAGTAACGTCGCATATAACGACGTCCATTTTGAAAAATGATTACGATGTGCTTCAGTTTGTGACATATGTTTTTTAATTGTGTGCGCCTCAGAAGGCATTATAAGTGTTTACTTTTATTACAAGGTAATTATTGATGAACATGTGGTGTCGTTTCTTGGCCGTGGCGGATTTCTAGCCAGTAATGAAACTGAACTGTACCCGAAAAATGAGTAATGTCGTACTCAAATTTTGAGTAATAATGACTCATTTTAAAGACGCCTAGTGTTACTCAGTTTTGAGTATTTGTGGAGCTACTCAATTTTAGAGTTGTTCCACTTTTTACGAAAATGTGTCAAATGTTACTCATTTTAGAGTTATTATTTACAAGCGTGTACGGCAGTTTGAAGTCTTCACGCTCGTTCAATTTTACTCTAAATTGGTTAGAAAGTACTCACTTTCGTATTTTGATTCAAAATGTCGAAAAATGAGTAATATTGATTAACGAAACTGAGTAACTTTCACTCAGTTTTCGTATTTTTTTGTTTTGCTCACTTTTGGGTAACCGTTCATTTTTTATCAGTTTGCTGTAAACAAAAGCTACACGCTCGTGAAAAATAACACGGCGAATAAATTAGTTTTAATTCAATTTCATGAGTTGCATGGAAACGTCAAAAAATGAATACCACATTTGGTGATTCTGTGTAATTTTTACACTGATTTTAGATTAATCTAGAATAACTTATTTTGAATTTACCACTATAACTCAATTTTGAGTAGCAAGCATGAAAAAACGACACCATTATTTGACACGAGTGAAAAGGCGGCACCATGATTCAACATTTGTGCGCCATTATTTAGCCTTTGCGGCCGTGTTATCTATTCTTGTGGCTGTTTGAGTGATTCCAAAAAATGAGAAAATCGCTTGGAAGGTGGTCACGGACATTTTAAAAAGCTTTAAGGTACACATATAAACTTTTTTCATTATTCATTCCAAAGAACCAAAAAGAGCAAAATATACTTAAAAAATAAATATAATTAGACACCGTTCAGATTTTGTTTGTTTTGTTCTGACTGTTACCGGCACAAACCTCCCTCTCTACGCTAACATCGCATTTCAAACTGAGTGGTTTTCAATTCTTAAACTGAGTACTTTTAAATTCTGAAAATGGTTAGTTTTAAATTCAAAAATGAATATTTTTCTATTCAAAAATTTGATAGTTTCAAAATCTAAATCTGTGTAGGTTTCAATTTTAAAACTGAGTAGTTTTAAATTCAATAAATGGATAATTTTGTACACATAAACTGATATTTTTTAAGAACTAAATGAGTTTTATTAAACACAAAAAATGAGTTCAATTGTATACATCATTCTGAATAATAAATACACAGTATTTGCCCATACTATGGTTACACAATTTTGAATAACAACAGAGTTACTCAATTTTAGTGTTGTTCCACTTTTTATGAAAATGAATTGTTTTCTAATCATTTTTGAATTCATTTTAGGGAGCGTGTAGGCATTTAACAGTTCCCTGTTTGTTTCGCTTATTTGTACAAGGATTTAGTTTTGAAAGTACTGCAACGAATAGTTTACAATTAAATAATAATCCGCTCTTTGATATATGAGCCGCAAGTCAAATAAGTGTGTACTGCAGTACCCAAGTAACCAGTAAACACTAAATTATTGCCCTACAACAATACTATATTTGATTACAGAATTCTGGGTAAGAACTTATTCTGACCTAAATGCTTGTATATATCTGATATAATGTTAACAAGGCGAAATAGCGAGCTGATAAAGTGCTGCAGGTGGCAACCCTTGATATGCATCACTAAAGATGATTTGGAGCACTCATGAGATTTCTCTTTTCTGACATGTGAGTTAAGAAAACAAACCAAAAAAATAACTTAGAACCTTAATTATTTGGTGTCTGGAATGAATGCAAAAAAATATTCAGAACTAATACATATGGTTTATTTCGTGCATGTGTACTTTCTCAACATCGGTTTGAATCCAACAAGGACTTTTCTTAATATTCTGATATTGATGGTTAAGAAACCACGAACCTAGGAGATGTAGATCCTGGATCCAACCTACTAGTTTGTAATTGTTTTGTATTGGGTATTCCGGAAAGTTTCATGTTTTCATATACCCGAACTTTGCGTCGAAAATTCCCAATTCTTTATTTTTTTTTCCAAAAATAGCCGACTTCGAGTCACAACTTCGAATTTTCGAAAGCACAAGACTGTGTTCATAGGGAACGCAACAAGTTTTTCCGAGTCTTGTGCTTTTGAAAATTCGAAGTGGTGACTCGAAGTCAGCCATTTTTGGATTCAATGAGGTTTCACCTTAAATGCTGTACGGTGGATCAAACCTTCTATTTTCAAAATACTTTGCATTAACGTAAACCGCATAATCAATAATCATAACAACATGCCTAACAGTCTATTTGGGGTATAGACCACCGCACGGTGACGCATTTGAGTTTGACAGATACTGGTAACTTTGTTTACATTCGGGCGATGCAGTTTAATCACAGACAAACAGAACCGCCACTCGATGACGATCTCATCAACCAGAAAAATAACGATTGTTTCGAAGTTTTGCTTAGGCAATAACGCCGCTGGTGTCTCTGAAAGCAAGTGTGCACATTCATTATCAAAGATAAAAACCATAAGTTATGCAGCTGGTGCCGATTCAAGCAAGCGTACACACCAAATAGCAAAGCCAAAAACCGTTTTACGACAATAAGTTAGTGGGCAATAAGCTCACATGATGGCGCATGAGTGTAACGTTTCAAATAAGGACGAAGATTTTTTAGGATTTTTCTTCGAAGAGGCACGTCTGTTTGTCTGTGGTTTAATTTTCAATTAAAGTAGATCATTTCAATTGTAACCAAAGTACCTTTTAAATGATGTGCATGATGTATCAGTACACTAAGAACAATCATAAATTAAGCAGCATTTCCACTACGCACATGATTGCTCCGCCAGAAAAAAAGTACAAAGTCCAAAACGTAAATAAAGTTACCACTAACTGACAGAAAAGTGAGGATAAGGAGATTCGGTGAGATGGTTGCTCGACGCCTGGATTCGAATCCCAACGCCGACATAGGTGTCGAAGGTTGTGAGGTGGCGTGATCCACTCACAACCAACCCAACTAGTCTAGATTCAATCCTAGCCGACACCGGGAAATTCTCTGAGGCGAAAAATCTCTAGGATCACGCCTTCCATCGCATGAGGAAGTAAAGCCGTTGGCGCCCGTTAATCAACGGGTCGTAAGTTAGGGTCCAGGGTGGAGTCGCCTCCCGGGCGTCGGTGATTGGCACAAACAACAGTGGCGGGAATAGACCGACGGAAAATAAGCGAGAATAAAAAAAATGAATTCTACGCACACCACTTTGAATTCCAATAGTGCTAATGTTCGTGAGATCTTGCTTGGAGAACTCTATTGAAATTTGTGAGGAATAATCAAACTTGCAAGTTGTTTTTTGACGTGGGAAACGTCTTTGTTTACTATCCTGGGATGCATTCTGTAAAATTGGAAATGAAACGGGCAAATGTTGCGTCAGATTTCAAACGCTAATAACAGCATAACCACATGATGGATAACAATAACCAATATGTTGTTGGATAGATAAAATGTATAACAATTTTGTAATGTGTTAATTATCACTCTAATTTCATTGCTAAGCGGTAAAATTGATAATAATTTCAATAACAAATTTACGCGAATAATGAACCAATTACATGCGAGCATTCCTAGCACAGACGACGTGAATGGACACCATCCGTTCCCTGTGATATTCCCTGTATCAATTTCGAAATAAAAATTGACAGAGTCTCCCCGTCCCAATAGGTCAATTTATTTTTGCTTCCATGAGCTTAGACTAATATGATGTCTCGAAGGTAAAAGTTTTCCTAAAAGTTTGAAACAATACCCATCCTTGAACAATCTCTTAACCTGCGTGTTAGGTACTGTAGAACCTAATAAAAACTGATGTCTTGAAAGAAAACATGCCAGTAAAAGCAACAGTACCAGTGGAGAATAGAACCGCAGGTCTCTCGTCGTCTATGATTGCATTGGTACTCTTCTATTCGTACTGCAGCAGTACTATTCGTATTGCAGTGGTACACTTTTGTTCGTACATTTCTATTCGTATGCAATTGAGGAAAAACTACAATGCTGCTGTTGATGGTGATTGAAAGTTTATTTCATAAATATGATTGCCATGAATTACTCAACAAGAATTGTAAATTTTTGCAACGGATATTTTTTTAATTTTATCTTCGATATTCACTAAATAATCGTGATCGGATAGTATCGAAAGAGTAAATTCCTAAATATATACATTTATAGAAGAGTAAGAACCTGCGAATGCTTGTGATTTTTTAGTTTATTTAGTAAGATTCGTACAGAATCTCTTTTTATATTTCAAAATTGGTAGATGATATATTATTATTCTAAGCTTTACCATAATAAACGTATATTTCCTGTCTTCGTAATACAGCGAATATAGTTGCAGGCAAATGAAAAAATTGCCAAGCAAAAAATAAAAATGTAATTGTGGATTTCTACGATTTTTTGCTGGAACTTGTTAGGAATTTTGTTCAAAATATTTTCTTATGTTTTCCAATTGATGAACCTTTGTAAGGGCTTCCATATTATTTTGAAAGTAATATCCATACTATAGATTTGATTTAGTTAGAGTTAAATAAGACAAAACCATTCATTATGATAACGTAAGCATTATTGGATTTGGTTTTTGAGGATATAGAGATAATTCTGACTTTGACGCATTATGAGAAATTCTTGGTGCTTCTTCAACAAGCACGATATGCTTGTGCCTTGTTAAATACATATTTTTTTTGCACAAAAAAAAATACTAAAGGCATAATATCGCCAAATATAAATGATATTTTTTCGAGTGTTGTTGAGTATATTCCAAAAATTGATTTCCAGGGGAGGCTGAAAATAAACACATTGATTCTGTCTGCAGACTCTGTATATTTTGTAACAAAAAATCCCCTAATTACAGTGTTTAGTCCCACGTCACCATTTCATACAACCCTAGGGCTGTATACCTTGTAGTATTTTAGTAGGGGGGGGGGGGGGTAATGTTTGTAATGATTTATTTATGTACTAATATCTATTCAGAATTAATATTGTGTGTTCTGCCACAAAAGGTGACATATCAACACTATTATTTATATTTGTACGCTTTTTTATATCATTGAATGTCATTAGCTTTTGCAGTTAAGTTAATGTAATTGTAGGAAAATTATTAAACCTACTTGTCAATTAAAAAAAGGAATAAAACAAAACTTAAAACAATCTTACTGACTATAAAGTGAGCTAATCGTTGCAATTGAGGATTGCAACGATTTTTGTCGGAATTTGTTAATAATTTGGCTTGACATATTTTCTAATATTTCTACATTAGTGAGCCTATATAGCTCGTTCGTTCTAAACCAACCCGGTGGCATCACTGACGTTTACGTACAACATAAGTGAAGCCAGCATTAGCTGGATCACTGGATCAATTTCACATGCAATTTGACAGCTGATTTATCGAAACACGGGAAAAAGCAGTGTTCATACGTGCATACAGTGTCGGTGTTCAGCTGCAGTGTGTTTATGTGTTGTTTTCGGGTGATGTATTTATTGCACATAACGTCGAGTGCTTTGCTTGATGAAACAAAAAATGAATGCGTTGCAATATTTTAGAATGTACACTACGTTTATTATTGCGGATTTCCAACGGCGGTGTTTCTTGCAGGCGGCTGACATCTCGCGATGATTTAGGGATTAACATCTCAACGTATGTGTAAATGAGATAGTATATCAACACTACCTTCAAACATTAATAAAGTTAAGCTAAGCTTTTATTTAAATGAATAAATTGATTCGAGCGCATAATTCTGTACAACATATATTATGCTCCGTTCGTCATGCTTACACTGCTGTGTGAACAAGCCTTCAAAAACATAGATGAGACTAGCGCCACGGCAGCTTCAGGAAACAAGGCCGATGCCACCGGGTTGTGCTAAACCAGGGAGGACACTTCAGAATCATTTTCAAAAGTTTATTCTGAATCCTTTGAAGTGTCTTCTTCCTGCATATAACATTGCTGACCTAAAAAATTGTTTGTAAATTAACAGTTTATTTTTGAGACAAAGTCTAGAATTCCTGTTGATAAGAAGATATAAACATATCAAATACTAATTGTACTTTGGCTAGATATTTTCAATGTGCTCCTTGAAAGTAAGATTCTTATCATAAATTAGCCCTAAGTATTTAACTTGATCAGACCAATTTAAGACCACACCGTTCATCTTAATAACGTGGTTATTGGCGGTTTTGAGAAATGAAACTCTTGGCTTATGAGGAAAAATCATTAACTGTGTTTTAGAAGCATTAGGGTAAATCTTTCATTTCTGCAAGTTTGAAGAAAATATATCTAAACTTTTTTGTAGCCGACTGCATATAACACGAAGGCTTTTTCCTTTTGCTGAAATGCCTGTATCGTCACAAAACAGAGATTTCTCACAACCTGGTGGTAAATCAGAAAGATCAGAAGTAAAAATGTTATATAAGATTGGTCCCAAGATACTCCCCTGAGGCACACCAGCTCTAACAGGCAATCTATTAGATTTACCATTTAGATAGTTAACCTGAAGAGTGCGGTCAGTTAAATAACTTCGTATCATTTTTGTGCGGTAAAGTGGAAAACTGAAATTTGACATTTTAGCTATTAAACCTTCATGCCAAACACTGTCGAATGCCTTTTCTATATCTAGAAGAGCAGCTCCAGTCGAATAGCCTTCAGATTTTTTAGTTCGAATTATATTTGTTACTCTAAGTAACTGATGAGTAGTGGAATGTCCATGGCGAAAACCAAACTGCTCATTTGCAAAAATTGAGTTCTCATTAATATGTGTTATCATTCTATTAAGAATTATTCTTTCAAAAAGTTTGCTAATAGAGGAAAGAAAACTAATTGGTCGATAACTTGATGCCTCAGCTGGATTCTTTTCGGGTTTTAAAATTGGAGTGACTTTGGCATTTTTCCATTTCGTAGGAAAATGTGCTAGTGCAAATCATCTGTTAAAAAATTTTACCAAGAAATTTAAAGAGTTTTCGGGAAGTCTTTTGATGAGGATATAGAAAATCCCATCATCTCCTGGTGCTTTTATGTTTTTGAATTTTTTGAGAATAGTTCGCACCTCATTGAAGTTTGTTTTCAATACCTCTTCAGAAAGAAATTCTTGGGTGGTGATCTTTTCATACTTTTGGTTCACTTCATTTTAAATGGGACTTACTACGTTCAAATTGGAGTTATGAACACTCTCAAACTGCTGTGCAAGTTTTTGAGATTTTTGTTCATTCGTTAGAAAAATGCAATCACCATCTTTAAGGACTGGAATGGGCTTCGAAGGTTTCTTAAGAACCTTCGAAAGCTTACAGAAAGGTTTTGAATAAGGTTTTAGATGTTCCACTTCTCTCATGAAATTCTTATTTCTCAAGAGAGTGAATCTATGTTTAATTTCCTTTTGTAATTCTTGAAAAATAATTTTCAAAGCAGGATCACGAGATCTTTGATATTGACGTCTCCGTATGTTCTTCAAACGTATAAGAAGTTGAAGTTCACTGTCAATAATTGGTGCATTAAATTTCACTCGAGCCTTAGGAACTGATAAATTCCGGGCATTGAGAGTTAGGCTGCTAAAATTATGTAATGCTTTGTCAATATCAGCACTATTTTGTAAAATATTATCATCATTCAAATTTTCTTCGATCGTAGAACGATATCTATCCCAATTAGTCTTGTGATAATTTAAAACAGATCTAGTGGGATTTAAAATAGTTTCATGGGAATTAGAAAATGTTATAGGAAGATGATCAGAATCAAAGTCAGCATGAGTTAATAAATCACTGCATGAATGACTATGATTTGTTAGTACCAAATCAATTGTAGATGAATTCCTAATAGAAGAATAACATGTAGGACCATTTGGAAATAAAACTGAATAAAACCCAGCCGAGCAATCATTAAACAATAGTTTTCCATTGGAATTGCTTTGAGCATTATTCCAAGATCGATGTTTCGCATTAAAATCACCGATGATTAAAAATTTAGATTTATTTCTTGTGAGTTTTTGCAAATCTCCCTTGAAATAATTTTTTCGCTCACCAGTGCATTGAAAAGGCAAATACACTGCGGCTATAAAGAAAATGCCAATACTTGTTTCAATTTCAATTCCCAAACTCTCGATAACTTTGGTTTCAAGATGGGGTAAGACACGATGTTTTATTCGACGGTGGATAACTATTGCAACTCCACCAACGCCAACATCAATTCTATCAAACCTATGAACTATATAATTTGGGTTCTATTTAGTTTAATATTTGGCTTTAAAAGCGTTTCAGTCACAACTGCCATTTGCACAGCGTGGACTGTTAAAAAATTGAAAAATTCATCCTCTTTCGCTTTTAAAGAGCGAGCATTCCAATTTAGAAAATTTACAGCATTATTTAAAATCATTGCTGAATTTCAATTTCATAACAATATAAGTTGTAAATTTTGTACCTACTTGAACAGCCTCATACATCGAGTTACAGTTCAACAAAGCGGACATTAACTGCAGCATGGATTGTTGTAGGTAATCTATCTTTTCGGGTGTTGGAATACCTAAATCAATACTGGATGACTATTCAGCACCAAACACGAATGGTTTGTTACTGTTTGAATTTAAAATATTACCTGAAAGGACACTGGCATATGAAAGCCTGGTGTTGCCTGAACAGGATTATTTGTCTGAAATTTGTTATCTGAATTTAAAATAGCACCTATAGACACACCTGCTAATGAAATTGCTGGGATGCCTGAACAGTATTGAAAGTCTTTTGATTACCCACATTGACAACAGGTTGTTTAGAATTCCTACGTTGTCTGGAAGCAATAATATTGGACCTTACAGGACAAGTAAAGAAATTAGATTTGAGATTTCCCCCACAATTTACACATTTGAAACTATTAGTGGTCTCTTTCACGGGGCAGATATTATTCGTGTGACTAGTGTCACCACAAATCATACATTTTGCTGCCATATGGCAGTTTCGAGTTCCATGACCAAAGGCTTAGGCCATAGGCTTTATTCGCACGTTAAATAAAACACGTGCTTTTTCCAAACATTTCAAATTATTTACTTTGGTACGATCAAAATGTACTAAGTAATTTTCCTGGTGTATTCCAGTTTGATTAATTTTGGCATTTGCCTTTCGTTTCATCAAAATTACTTGGTTGGGGGCAAAACCAAGTGATTCTGACAAACAATCTTTAATTTCATCAATAGTTTGATCATTTGAAAGATCTTTCAAAACAGCCTTAAACGGTCTCTCGTTTTTGGCATCAAAAGAATAAAATTTATACATCTTTGCATTTATACAAAGGCTTTAAAATTTGCTACAAATACCACAATAGGTGGAACTTTAACCTTTTTCATAACGGCTTTATGCTCAGTATGAGAAGTTTGAAATTCTTACTCCCCAACGGAAGAAAGAATATCATACCTGTTAGTCGAAATTTCAGTGTCACTTGGAGGAGATTGCTCACGTTTCCTTGAAGCCGCATCAAAGCGAGCTTTTTTATTTCTTCCAGGCATAACTGGAAAACTTCACTTTCAATTCACTATGGAATTTAAGTAGAAATATCTCAAACCAAATTTACTCACTAAACACTCGTTAACGTTAAAAACAAATTTATTACTTTGCGTTTCAACAGGTAGGCTTTTAAAAAGATTGCCTGTTGAAAGCGAAAAACAAAATTTCAAGATCTCTCGGTATTCTAAGACTTAGCCTCGAGCTGTTGGTAAAATGCGACCGTACTGTAGGACAGTTCAAGTCTATCTGTGAACTTGGAAGTTGTTTATTTCCTCTTTCAGATGACAGTTCTCACAAGTGACAAAAAATTATTTCAGCTAACAAAAAAATCATGTCATCAATCCTAATACATCGCACTGATATAAACACGCCGAGAAAACTCTATCCAGCTATTTATGCGCCATAATGGCGGATGTTATACTCAGTAGCGTAGCTAGGGGGGTGCGGTTGGTGCGGTCCGCACCAGGCCCACCACTCAAGGGGGCCCCAAAATCTTGCGAACATCGAACCGGTCAACATGCCCATCTGAACTTAACGCCATGTATTTGTTCTCGCCACTCTGCTCTCGTGATTTCACACGGACAAAGTATACGTGATACCGATGTTCATTTTTACTATGATTCGTGATTCGACTGACGCCGAAGTTGAATGTTTTGCGATCGCAGAAAACATTCGATGCAACGTGGAAACACGCAACGAAGGAGCGAGTTTTTGCAATGCTGAAAACCAGACTTGGTAAAGCACGCACTGCCAGAGTTCGGAAAAAGTGACAGAACTGTGTGAAGGCAAATAATAAGAGCATTCAGAGTACAATATATCCAGCTATCTCATCCTATTCTATCTCTCATACAGCATGCTCTGGCAAACACTTTTTAGCGTGCCGATAACGGTGTGAATCTCTCGTTCGTTCAAATATCAACTACTTTGCGCTTGCTCGACTGAAGTCTCTGTTAAAAATTCTATCAATTCGCTGGATTGATAGTGATTTTCCAATTCCTGGTGCTGAAATAACTATTAGCCATTGGTTTTTTGTAAAATGGGTTCATAGTAACACAAATTTAAAGAATCATGCTTCATCCTGTAGAGCACCCAATGCTTGCTGTAGCCTGACGAAACTAAATAGGCGCTATAAGTTTTATATCATTCATTACTTTCTTGAACGAATGAATGGCAAAGCATGACAAAAAGTAACACCAGCCGAATCAGTAGAACGTTAAATTTGGGGTAAGGGTAACTAGATTCAATTCAGTATCACTGCAAAGGGTGAGAGTGAGTGTACAGTTAGCTTCATTTCAGGTGTACTCCAAGCATTGAATGTGAGATTTCGGAGCTCTGCGCACTGCACTAGAAGCGGAAAAAAATTGAGCTCTTGCTTGCTAGGTATCACGCACTTGAGCTGGGTGCTTCGGTCGATGACTCGGCTCGCGAAGAATGAAGAATACCACCACAGATAGAATATCTCTTCGTTAGTGTTTTTTTAAAGGAGCGCTCAGTGTAGCCCCGGATCATTTTGCTTGATTTTTACTTCGTGGCATCTCCGTCTCCTTGTACTCTGCTTCTCTTTGCTATGTAAATTACACGTTACAGCTAGTGCAAAGGGTGAGCGCTGACGACGTATGCGGATGAGTGGGTGACTATATATTTGTGTTGTTTTTTGAAATTAAATCTCATGAATTCAAAGTTGATTTATATTTTTGAGCCTTCAGCCAGGAAATACAGTGGTATATAATCAAAATACTATTTTGATACTTTCCGTCGTTTCAGGAAGCATAAGCATCAATCTTCATTCAAAAAACGAGTTTATATTTAAAAAATATTACAAAATTCCTACTCAAACTTGGTAAACTAATCACAGCATCTCAAGCAGAGCTTGATTGTAGCTCTAGCTCCATAAACCACACTCACTCGGGCTAGGTGCTTTGGTCTTCAGCTTGGTGCGCAACAAATTAAGAAAAGCATCACACATCAAATATCTCTTCACGGATCAAAACAAAACGAAAAGAAAAAAACGCTCAACGTGCCTCCAGGTGACGAACACAAGATTAGCGCACTGCATTCGTAGCTTTTTTAAGCACTTGCGCCGAGCTGGTGCTTGCTACGAATGTCACTTAAGACGATAATACGCTCGTGGTGCTTGGTGTTTATAATTTGGCGATGTCACCGAGCGGCTCGGAGCGGTGCTTTTACCAAGTCTGGAAAACGCTGTCTATCTGTGTTGCTGTGCTGTGGCTAAGTTGAAAACATGAAACAGAGCGAAGGAAATAATCTGCGTTCACGCGAGATTATATGCACCCGAAAACAGTTGGCTCTAAGTTAAAATTGATCAAGTTTCTCTAAGATTAAGTTAGTCAAGAACTATTTGAGGTTAACGATGAGTAACTTGAGATTAACAAACCTTGTAATTTCTGATTATGCCAACCAAACGGCTCGGAAAGTGAGTATCTTAACGCCTAATTATTGATTTTGCGGACAACGGAATGAATAAGTAGAAAGTTTTTTGTTTGTCTCAATTTCTTTTATGAGCATGAGCATTGACGACCGCACTATACCGTAGTATTTTGTCTCAATGCCTTTTATGGAAGAAAAAGCTGCCCAGTCATTTTCATTGGGGGCCCACAGTTTTGTTACCGCACCAGGCCCACCAAACCATAGCTACGCCACTGGTTATACTTATTACAACTGGTGTAAATTTTGTATACTTACTTAACATTTTAGGTTAATATGAATATTACAGATTTCTTCGGAATGATAATTAACCGCGAAACCTGTCCCTTTTACATCTAAACCGATACACGAACAAAACTGATAGAGCTTTCGTTATTTTGACAGTTCTATTTTTCGGAATCTCGGTAAGAGCTTTTTTGGTTCAACGAGATCTCGGTTAAATGATGTCAGGCTTCCGAGATTCGGTATTTTAGTTTACTGAACTCGTAAATTTGCTGTTTTATGGATTTTTTCGGCAAACAAATTTACGGTATTCCGGTAAACACATTCGGTTTCCGATTTTTCAGTAATTTTGTTACGGAGCAAGGGTAAACGAGAATGTTTTCAAGTAGTTCGGTATTTTACTTTAACGAGAAAACATTATGCAGTTAAGTGTGTACAGCCAGATGAGTCCAAGGTTGCGTCGATTAAACACTATCCTGTTTCCTGCAATCGAGCAGAACTACATCGGTTTATTGGAATGACCACTTATTTGAGTCGGTTTATTCCAAACTTGAGCGCCAGCTGTACCAATTTAAGGAAGTTGATCTCTGAGAAGGAACCATGGGAGTGGGGTAACGTTCAAGATACTGAGTTCCAAAGGTTGAAGTCACTTGTTTCGGATACTAAAACGCTTCGTTACTACGATGTTCGACAACCGCTGGTGATTGAATGCGATGCGAGTTCATTTGGCTTGGGTGTAGCAGTCTTTCAGCAGGTTGGCATCATTGGATATACTTTCCGAACGCTTACCAAAACTGAGAGTAACTATGCTCAGATTGAGAAGGAGCTACTTGCAATCTTATTCGCTTGCACCAGGTTTGATGAGCTAGTAGTCGGAAATCCTAGAACGATCGTCAGGACGGACCACAAGCCGTTGATTAACATTTTCAAAAAACCACTTCTTACCGCACCCAAGAGACTGCAGTACATGCTGCTCAACCTGCAGCGTTACTGTTTAGAGATCCAATTCGTCACCGGCAAGGAAAGCATTATGGCGGACGCAATATCTCGAGCGCCATACGTCGACGCGAAGGTATCTGCTGAGTTCCGGAAAATGAATATTTTCAAGGTGTTTTAGGAATTGTAGGATTGGAAGCTGAGCAGCCTCTTGAAAGTTTCAGACAACTGCTTGAACAGTATCATTGAAGCGACCGCTGAAGATTCTGCTCTGGTAAAAATGATCGACTACATTCTTAACGGTTGGCCGAAGACCATCGAACGTGTGCCAGCAGTGGCGAAGATGTACTTTAAATACAGAAGTGAGCTTTCGTCCCAAGACAGTCTCGTTTTCCGGAACGATAGGATTGTCATCCCCAGTCTCTTCAACGTTTCATGATGGACAAGGTTCATAATAGCCATAACATTCAATCAACATTAAGACTGGCAACGGAAAATCTATTGTGGCCGAGTATGAGCTCAACGATTATGGATGTTGTGTGGTGCTTATTCTTTACGCTGGCAACACAGTCAGTAACGGTAGTAGCGCTTTGACCACCATGCCCACCTCGCTCGAGTGTTATAGAGCACTTTAACCGTTTCGGGGTTTTCGCGGCAGTTCGTAGGGCATTGTATAATTGGATACCAAGTGAGAAGCAAGTCTACGGCGAGTGTTCTACAAGCGGAGAGGTAAGCTTCAAATAATTATCGGATGCGTGTTGGGTGATTCGTTGAGAAACGAGGTTTTCACATTGGCGATCCTGCCAGAATGCTATTAATGGGAACCGAAGAACAAATTATCAATTTTATTAACAGCCCATCAATCACCCACCACGCATGCCAAATTTAAGATGAAAAGGGAAGTGTAGAATTTGCGAAAAACAAAATGGCCAATACTTGATTGTGTGTGATTCGCTTGTTTGACTATGGCTGCAAAATAGACTCTTCGGAAATGAACTGGACTCGATTTTAGGATTTGGCAGTATGTGATATTTTTTTTTATTTTTTTATTTTTAAAGGTTTTGATTACCGAGTGCGAATTGTCGGTAGCGATTTGGAATAACCGCAAATGATTGTTCTGAGAACGGAATGGAACTACCGAATTTGTTTGGATAGGTGGTCGATCGGGACGTCCGCGGTCACTTGGCTACATAGCGGATCGTGGTGACCGCGTTTGTTCAGTTTGATGGCGGCCTGGGACTACCGCTTCTACCTTGGTTTGGCAGCGGATCGGGATGACCACATTGATTTGGTTTGGCAGCGGATCGAGACGACCGCGTTTCTTTGACTTGGTAGCGGATCGAGACGACCGCATTGATTTGGTTTGGCAGCGGATCGGGACAACCGCAATAATTCTGGTTGGCAGCGGATCGAGACGACCGCGTTTCTTTGATTTGGTAGCGGATCGAGTCGACCGCATTGATTTTGATTTGGAGGCGGATCGAGACGACCGCATTGATTTGGCTTGGCAGCGGATCGGGACGACCGCAGTAATTCTGGTTGGCAGCGGATCGAGACGACCGCGTTTCCCTAATTCGGTAGCGGATCGAGACGACCACATTGATTTTGATTTGGAAGCGGATTGAGACGACCGCATTGATTTGGTTCGACAGCGAATCGTGACGACCGCGTTTATTTGGTTTTATAGCCGCTCAAAACGACCGCGCTCGTTCCTTGGTAGCGGGTCCAAACGGCCGCATTGAATTGGTGAGAACCAAAATTTTAATTTGTTTCATAACATCACGATATTGTACTTACCAATTGAATTGGCTAACCAGTTCATAGTAGAAGAGTAATCCATACCTACTAAACATTACAGGTTCTTCAGATATAACAGTTCTTCAGATATAACAGTATACGTTAGTAACCGCAAGATGTCGATTAGTGGTAAATACGTGCGTGCTCCAGTATCAGACAGCGAATCGGAAAAGTCAGATGAATACACCCATCACTATTCGAGTAATGAATTAGTTGATCATGAAAGCCTAGGAGCTGCTGATGTCAACGAACATGACTCAAAGTCTTCGCAGTCAGGAGATTCCACCGATGAAGAGAAATCAGATGACATAGGACGCATGACAGGGACGAAGGATGAAAACCGAACTTTCCATGATCGTATGGAACAAATGGAAAAGAAATTGGAGCAATTAGTTGACGCATTGAATCAACCCCGTAATAGATGTGAAATTACACGTGACAATGAAGACCATACTTGGAATACCGTTGGTGGCATGGATAGTTCAGCGTCGAGCACAGGTATCGTACGTTGGGAAACCATCCAACCTTTTCCTAATGACGTTCCGGCAAATCGAATGTGGGAGCAGTGGAAACGGTTTGTAGATCGATTCGAGATTGCCACGTCTCTCTCTGGCATCACTGATCCTGCAAAGCGTTCTCAAACATTATTCCTGTCAATGGGGGAGAAGTTGCAAGGCATAATTAGAGCTGCTAGACTTCGCCCTAGCCTCTGTGAGCCATCTTGCTATACAACGTTTGTGAGAAACATCGAAGAATACCTGCGTTCGATGGTGGACGTTACAGCCGAACACGAGATGTTCTCCAATCTTAAGCAAGGAGCTGATGAACCAACGATGGTTTTTCACGCACGATTGATGGAAAAGGTTTCCCTCTGTGGATATAGCAGTGTTGACAAAGATCGGTTCATTCGAACGCAGTTATTGAAAGGAATGCGTAATACGGATTTAGCCAAAACGGCAAGAACGCTTGGATACGAAACCACATTCATCGTTCAGTGTGCGACACGCGAGGAAGCATTTGCAACGGAAGCGCCACACGCGGAATCATCTCAGGCATTTGTGGTGTCCCAAGATTGTCAACAATCTTTCGCAAACCGCGCACCTTGGAAACGGCGATTTGGACCTTATGGCAACGATGGACCGAAGCCGAAACAGCAGCGAAATGGAAACAGCAGCGAAATGGAAAGTAGGTACGCGGACTTGGACGTCGCTCTCGATGCTCAGGATCCAAATACGTCTGACAAGGTGGACGAGAACGCAGACAATAAGGTAAACAACGAGTAGCTTCTGCGTATGCTCACTTATAACCGCGCTTGTTTTATAACCGTCCTTTCCTCCTTCCAAATCGTCCTTCTTCACTGAATACAAACTTATTCCTGAAAATCAAAATAAAAAATTAAACTTCAAAATCACCTTACCTCTTCTGTTGTCTTGTTTCAGCATATAAACAGAATTTCTCTTGGTGAAGCACTGATCGATTGTCGATTAGGAGGATCCTGCCAAGTTCGTTTCCTAATTGACTCTGGGGCAGACGTTAATATAATTGGCGGCGATGACTGGCATTGCTTGCAACGCGATTTTCACTCTGGAATGACAAAATTAGAGCTGTTCGAACCAAAGAGTATCGACCTGCTATCGTATGCCTCTGATAAACCCATCAATGTAATTTGTGGTTTCAGAGCAGAAATCCAAGTCGTCGGATGCAACAAACCGTCTCTTGTTGCGGAGTTCTTGGTGGTCTGTGATGGTCGTCGGTCGCTCCTAGGTCGTTCAACAGCTAGCGATTTGAAGTTGTTGAAATTGGGTGTGGATGTTAATAGCTGTGAAACTTCCAATTCCGATAAATTTCCAAAAATACCATGCGTCCTTATCAAATTTTCGGTCGACCAGTCAGTGCCTACTCAGAAAAATGCGTACTATAATGTGCCAGCCGCGTATAGAGACAGTGCAAGGGCGAGGCTCGAAGATATGGAAAATAAAGGAATAATAGAACGCATAACAACAGCTCCAAATTGGATAAGCGGTATGTCTGCAGTTGCGAAGGGTAAGGGTGATTTTCGCCTAGTCGTCAACATGCGTGCACCCAACCGAGCAATCAAGCGCGAATACTATCGCTTGCCGACGCAGGAGGAAATGAAAATCAAGCTTCATGGTGCAAAGTTATTCTCTAAGCTTGATTTAACAAACGCGTATTACCATTTAGAGCTACACGAGGACTCAAGAGACCTGACTACATTCCTAACCGAAAGCGGTATGTTTAGGTTCACTCGCCTAATGTTTGGCGTAAATTGTGCGCCAGAAATTTTTCAGCGCGAAATGTCGAGAATCCTTGGAGGGGTGAAAAACGTTATTGTCTATATAGATGATATACTCATTTTTGCAGAAAGCTTGGAAGAGCTGCGTAAAACCACCGCTGAGGTGTTGAAGATTTTGAGAGCTAATAACTTAACTCTGAATGCGGGAAAATGCGAGTTCGATAAAGAACGGCTCAAATTTCTCGGTCATGAGCTCGATAAAAATGGATTCAATATCGATGAAGCCAAAATAAGAGACATTCGCAAATTCAGACAACCCTCCACTGTTTCAGAGCTCAGAAGTTTTCTGGGTTTGGCTTCCTTTGTGAGTCCTCATGTCAAAGGATTTGCGGAAAATGCCAACCCATTATGGGCAATTGTCGGTTCTGGTGGTTGGGTATGGGGCATCGAGCAAGTAGAAGCCTTCGAAAAATTAAAAGAGAACATCGCAAAATGCACCATTACGACAACACGATTTTGTATAAAGACGCTTCTCCACACGCCTTAGGTGCCGTCTTGGTTCAGGATGATAACAAAAACCCCCCGCGTGTAATTAGCTTTGCTTCTAAATCGTTGACTTCGACTGAAAGGAGATATCCTCAGCACCAACGCGAAGCCTTGGGCGCAGTTTGGGCAGTGGAACACTTTGCCTATTTTTTACTTGGGAGACCTTTCACGCTGCGGACTGATGCGCAAGGATTTACATTCATACTCAATAGATCACGCGAAGACTCCAAGCGCGCTTTGAACCGCGCTGATGGTTGGGCACTCAGACTGAGTCCATATAATTTCAACGTAGAATATGTACGAGGACGGGAAAATATCGCAGATCCATCGTCTAGATTATACAATGGCAACGATGGTCCGTTCGAAGAAAATGCCAGCCCATGGGAAATTGTCTCACTGGAAGCAAATCACATAAATTTTCTCACTGAAGACGAAATTCGAAGAGAAACGAATTCAGATCAACAACTGTTGGATGTAACGGAAGCTGTTGAATCGGGAATATGGCCGGGAACCCTTAAATCCTTTGAAGCTATTCGTTTAAATTTAGACGTTCGAGAAGGTCTCCTTTCAAAGACTGGTTGCGTGGTGATTCCGGAAAGTCTGCGCGAGAAAACGCTTGCTATTGCACATAGAGGTCATCCATCAACTGCAAAAATGAAAAACATTTTGAGAGAGCGCGTGTGGTGGCCAGGAATGAACAAAGACGCGGAATCCTGGGTGGAATCTTGCATCATTTGTGCGACGAACGGAAAGCCGGAGAAACCTACTCCGATGGAGCGTGTCTTCGCTCCCAAAACCGTTTGGGACACAATTGCCGTAGACTTTAACGGACCGTATCGGTAATTCGGGGGTATCTCTATTTTAGTTATAGTCGATTATCGTTCGAGGTACATAATAGCTAAACCCGTTAAGTCCACCAGCTATGAGAGCACTAAGAGAGTTTTGGAGACAGTATTCGAAAAAGAGGGTTTTCCAGGTACAATTAAATCGGATAACGGACCACCCTTCAACAGCGAGGAGTATAAAACATATTGCACCGAGCGCGGCATCAACGTTGTCTTTTCGACACCACTATTCCCTCAGCAGAATGGACTAGCAGAAAGCTGTATGAAATTGATTAATAAAGCTATGATAGCAGCAGCTACTAGTGGCTCCAATTATATTGAAGAACTTAATGCAGCAGTCAATTCATATAATGCAGCAGCACATTCCGTGACAAAAACTTCGCCAGAAGAAGTTATGATGGGACGTAGAATAAAACGTGGATTGCCGTTATGTCGCGGAGAGGCCGTCTTAAATCAAGACTTTATAACTAGTAGAGATCGTAAACACAAAATTAAATCGAAGGAAAGAGAAGACATAAGACGTGGAGCTCGCAAATGTTTGGTTAAACCAGGAGATACAGTTGTCGTAGAGCGACACATTCGCACGAAAGCAGAATCAAGATTTGATCCCTGTAGGTGGACGGTAACCAAAGAAAAAAACGGTATGCTAGAATTGACTGATGAAAACGGCCGAACACTTAAAAGGCACGTTTCTCAAACTAGGAGAGTTCAGGAATGGAGACAGCCCACGATTTCCAGAGGAACTACTAGTTCTGCTCACAATACCGGAAGAGCCACCCAAAATGTTAAAGAATTCGAGCCAATTCAGCGCCAGCCGAGGGCAAAAACAACTCCAGCTCACTTGAGGGATTACATCTGCACATTGCAACCAACGAATAATTAAATTGTTTACCTGCTAATCTTCATCTGCTGGAAAGAGAAAAATTAAATTTGTAAATATACCACTTTGTACTCACTATGATTTTCAATTCTTTTCTGGCTTAATCCAAAACCAACTCTGTAAATAGTAAATGTTGCTTTTTTTCTCTCAATGATTTTTCAATTTTTGTTTTCTACACTGAACCAAATCGGCCGCACATAAGTGTATGATTATTGCTTCATTGAAGCCCTATACGGATTTTGTGTTAGCTCCAGGATGAATATCATCCGCGAGTTCAGTCATATAAACATAGCATTACTGTTTGTAATAATTGAGCAATTCTATTATTTGATATAATTCTGCTATAAATTTTTGACTTACTGCTACGAAGTTTCCCAAACAATACTTTGTGTTTTAGTGTTATGGACTGAGTGGTTTTAACAATTTCATATTTGCATTAGTTCGTTGATATTGGTAATTATATCTATTGATACATCTTCGGTTTCGAGAAATTTTTGATTTGAAGTTCTATATCCATTAAGATTAAATTGATGATGTTCTTAATGATGAAAACTCTTGGCTGTTCAAAAAGATTTGATTCTGAAACTTAGAGAATTTGTGCGCTGTATCAATAAAATCAAACATAGCAGACAATTTTTGTAGAGAGATATCATTAACAAAACACATAGATAAAAAAAAGTAACAAAACGCGTTAGTGGGTCGTTAGTTTGAAACGATATTACTGAACTGATGAGGCCTTCAAGATGACTATTCAAGTCCCTGACTCTAGATTGAACATCGAGAATATCCTTTCGTGTTATTTTACAACGTTTGTAGAGATCAAGCAGGAAATTCAGTGCCATGCGATCATTATCCCGTAACGATTGAACAAACTCATAGCTCTCAAAAACCGTTGCAGATCTTTGTGAATGTACTGCTGGAACTGGTTCCTAAAAATAATGAAAACTATCTGTAGTACCCTGTATAACTGCGTGGCTTAAAAGTTTTAATTTTAGAAGTTGTATATTTATAGGAAGAAACAGTACCAAGCTAGGTTCTAAGCCTATATTGGGGGAACTCTTTATTTTACAAAAAAACTAGATATAATACTTATAAGTTCTTCGAGCCGGCATTTACCAAATAGTTTAAATATAACAAATAATGTTGCTTACCAGGGGTTGTATATAATTCGTATGACAGTTTTATATCGATCTTCCTGCTTATATCGCTGCTATGCAGCGTTTAATTGTAGATTGGTTGAAACATATCTTGAAAATCGGTATACAGCTGTCAATTTTTGTGTATACGTTTCACACATAGAACTGTCTCTTCGTAGAGGTGTATAATCATCTCCAACGACGATTATTTGGGATGTGGTTTGATTGGACTCGTGCGCAGAGACTAGATTACCAGCACACATTAGCGCATCCTCTTGTGCGGTTAGAATTACTGGTCTCATGATCTTTGTAACTTCACTAGGCTTTTGTGTAAAGCCTAGTGAGTTGAATTAAAAAGCAACAAATGAGAGCATCTAAAATGAAGAAAAACAAAAATCAAGTGTAAATGTGATTGATTATTAATAATCCTTACCTTCAGATTGACTTGAACGATTCATAAATTCCAGCACAACAAGAGTTCTGGCTTCGAACTTCAATATGACATACGTCCATAATTTGTCGATTATATTTTTCCAGTTAGCTCTTATTTCTTTGTATCCTAAATCACGGTTATCTTCATCGATTTGGAACATGGAAGTGAACCATCAAAACTCATTCGATTATTTCAACAGCAAACTGCCAAAATAAATGTTTGAGATTTGCTATTCTGGCCATGAAATAAGAATACTGTGAAATTTTCACACAGTTCAAAACGACAGATTCTAATTGATGTTAATCTTCTTCAGTGAGCAATATTATGTATCAGTTTGAAACCGAATTCATCGACTAGTGATAATCCATATTTCTCTTCAACTACACGTTATACATTGTGTCGGAAGTCATGCATCGGATGGATTAAACAGCACCTTGCTTCCGACAGTATGTATAACGTGTAGTTAAGAAAAAAATCGCTTGTCGCTAGACGATAAAACCAGTTTCCGACTAAATAGATAATGTTCTACTTTCGGCGAAAAATGTTGCTTACTTACCAGTTGATATCCGAGCTCCTTTTTATAGTGGGGATATTTTATTAGAATATCACCACACTTCAGGCTTCTTCAACAGGTAGTACGAAGTAATTCCCTATCTTGCCTTTTAGTAATGGTCCCTTTCAATCGTTTATATGCTTGATAAATGCTTCCACCGGGATTTCACCGTTCAGGGGATGCTACAGAAACATTATACGTAATCTATAAAATCAAAATTATGGTGAATATATTGTTAGTTTTGTAACAACATTCGGGGAATGATTAAAATGCTATAATTTTTTAAGGGAAACTATTTTCAGTTTTGGCGCAAATTTTTTCGCTTTTGTCGACTAGTTATCGTTTGCTTTTCAAGTTTGTTTTTAAGCCTTAAAAAACTTAAACATCTATTTCGGGATCGTCATTACAAGAAATGTTCTCAGAGGTTTTAGAAAACGCATATGAAGGCACAGTCAACCGAGAGCAACAATTATACTTTTAATAGAATATTATAGGAAACACAGGAACGTTCTAATTGCATATAAAATAGGGCTTTTGCAGTTTTGTTTAGTGAGCCCAACAGACTGTGTAATCAAGGTAGTCAAAGGAACTTACCGAAACTGATTGGAGCAAGGACTATTTTGTAAGCCGTCGATATTCTTGCTTCAAAATGTGTCGTTGAAAATAAATCAATGCTATTTATGGGCCTCAGCCAAATGCCTGACAGAAGGCAACACCAAATAAAAAAAAACAATGCTATAGGTTTATTTACCATTAACTAACTCACACACTTATTTGCTTTTCTCTATTTCAAACAATTCACGGGTGAAACCACTTTTACTTATCAGTAGAATCGAAAATAAAAAAAAATATTGTAACCAAAACCAAAGCCGAGTGAAAAAGTGCAACCGCAACGCTCGCAACTCAAATTATAAGTTCCCGGTTGTCAATTTCCGAACTATAGGAAAATGAATCCAACATCAAAGTAAATGAAATCAGGTATTGCATGATTTCCGCTCTGGGGCTCTCGTGGATGATTTTCACTCACATCTGTTCTTGAATTCATTTGCTTTGAATGTCGGTTAGCATCCTTCAAAATATGAAAGTTATTTCTTTGCTTAACGAATTCTTTTCTTCCACAATTCACATGATGAATCATGTCATTTAACATTAATTATCTTTCACTCGAATATTTCATATGATTATCGATGTTTGCATAATCTGATAATTCTGAATGATGAATCATTCACTTACGGCCTGGCAACTTGCCCATCAAAACATGGCTGGGTGTGTTGCAAAACAAATCAATTTGTTTTCGCCCGTTTTCCCATCATCGTTCGAAGCACGGTAAAACCGTGTACAACAATTTCAGGTAGAACAAACACGTTTGTTCATCAAAGTATATCCGGGACCAATGTTTGTTTTGTTTTTGAGTTGGAGAAAGAGGAATATATTTTACTTATGTAATTATGCACATTTTGACCATCTTATGGGAGTTTGCGTGAGTACCAACAGGCTCAAAATGTCTTTGTTACACACGCGCATTTGTTACACACGAGATGTCTAGGGGGAAGTACCTAGATAATTTACGAGATAGTAGGTAGAATATTGCACCGTGTAAGAAACAATACACACAATGAGAACGCAATGTATTCTAACTTCTGTCTGTAGCACCAGTGGCGTCATGTTTTTCTTTACAACTGTTTTTCGAAGTAGAAGGGGAATGTGTGGTGCTTATTCTTTACGCTGGCAACACAGTCAGTAACGGTAGTAGCGCTTTGACCACCATTCCCACCTCGCTCGAGTGTTATAGAGCACTTTAACCGTTTCGGGGTTTTCGCGGCATTTCGTAGGGCATTGTACAATTGGATACCAAGTGAGAAGCAAGTCTACGGAGAGTGTTCTACAAGCGGAGAGGTAAGCTTCAAATAATTATCGGATGCGTGTTGGGTAATTCGTTGGGAAACGAGGTTTTAACAGATGTGGTGAAAGAGGGCAGCGTTTGCGCAAAATTCGCCAGCAGCCAAGCAAAACCTCCAATGCAAAGTACTGCCATTCCACTGTATCCGTTCCAGATTGTATCGATGGATGTATTTTTTGCCGAGGTACAAACGGCGAAATTTTCTTGTAACAGTTGACCACTATTCTGATTTCATCGAAATTGATATATTACACGACTTGACTACTACATGGCTTGTAAATGTCAAATGTCTGTGAGATCAACTTTGCTCGACATGGAGCTCCCCAACTGGTGATATCTGACAACGGAACGAACTTCATCAACCGTGAAATGATGAAAATGGCCAAATTGTGGAACTTCCACCACTCTACATTATAAACACTATATATATATATATATATATATATATATATATATATATATATATATATATATATATATATATATATATATATATATATATATATATATATATATATATATATATATATATATATATATATATATATATATATATATATATATATATATATATATATATATATATATATATATATATATATATATATATATATATATATATATATATATATATATATATATATTTTTTTTTTTTTTTTGTTTCAGGTGGAGGGGAAATTTGCATCCAAACCCCCAACCTCAGGGAGTGTGGGGTTGGTTTGAATCAGTGACCGGACCCACTAAAACCCCTCCAGTCTCCAGCCCATAATACTCCCCGGGACCACCGCTAGGTATTGCTTCGGAGAGCGGCTTTTGTGCTCTGTGCACCCTCTTGGTTCTTTAGGTATCTTGCTAACTTAGCTAACTAACCTGGAGACTGGCCGTTAGCTAACACTGGCGTGTCGGTGTACAAACCGCCCTCCAAATGTTTGGGTCTTTACACATCCTCCGAACTAGGTTGTCCGGAGTGGTGTCTGGCCCGCTCACTACCATCATGTCGCTCCGCGCATGCACAAAACGAGGGCACACGAAGAAGACATGCTCAGCAGTTTCTTCCGCATCCGCGCACTCGGGACACATGGGGGACCCCGCATGCCCGAATCTGTGTAGATACTGCCTGAAGCAACCATGACCTGACAGAATCTGTGTCAAGTGGAAGTTAACTTCTCCATGGCGCCTCCCGACCCATCCGGATACGTCCGGAATAAGTCGATGCGTCCATCTACCCTTTACGGAATTGGACCATTCCTGCTGCCATCTGATCATCGAGAATGACCTTGTGGTGCCTCGTATACCCCTTGTGTCACGTTGATCGAAGCATTCTACGTCCTCCTTAATGGCTATGCTGATAGGCATCATGCCGGACAGGACGCAGATTGCGTCGTATGACACTGTATGATACGCGCTCACAACCCTCAGGCACATGAGCCTGTAGGTACTTTCCAGTTTACGACGATGACTGTTGGTACCTAACGCTTTGGACCACGCTGGCCCACCATACCTAAGTATGGACGAAACCACGCTGGCAAGAAGTTTACGCTTGCTGCCATATACCGCTGAGCTATTCGACATCATTCGAGATAGTCCTGCAGCGGCCGTTGAAGCCCTCTTACAGGCATAGTCGACGTGACTCTTAAATGTGAGCTTATCGTCAACCATAACCCCTAAGAGCTTCAAGGAACGCCTTGAGGTAATGGTGCAGTCACCGACTCTGACCACCGCCTGTTGCTCTAATTTGCGGTTGTTCACAACCGTAACCTCCGTTTTATGGTGCGCTAACTCCAGTTTCCTAGAGTGCATCCAGTCTTCGACCTTGCGTATGCAGTGCGCGGCCGTCAACTCGACCTCTTCGATCGACTCGCCGTAGACCTCGAGCGTGATGTCGTCTGCGAAACCGACGATCACAACCCCTACAGGGAACTTTAGTTTCAACACCCCGTCATACATGACATTCCACAACACCGGGCCCAGGATGGAACCTTGCGGTACCCCTGCGGTGATTGGGACGCACTTCTGACCCTCCTCCGTGTTGTAAACTAGTACCCGATTCTGGAAATAATTTTCCAAAATCTTGTACAACGACACCGGTACGTGGATGCTTCTAAGCGCGAGCGCTATGGAGTCCCAACTGGCGCTATTGAATGCATTCTTCACGTCAAGCGTGACGATTGCGCAATAGCGAATGCCCCAACTCTTACGCTGGAGTACTACCTCTGCCGTCTTGGTGACAGAGAGAATAGCATCCAGCGTGGATCTACCTTTCCGGAAGCCGAACTGGTTACTTGCCAGACCGTTTACACCCTCTGTGTACTTCACCAGTCTGTTGAGGATAATCCTCTCAAGCACCTTGCCCGTAGTGTCCAGCAGACAGATAGGTCTGTATGCCGATGGGTCCCCTGGCGGTTTCCCAGCCTTCGGCAACAGCACCAATCTCTGTCGCTTCCACCTGTCCGGAAAGAGGCAGTCATCCAGGCACTTCTGCATGACTGCTCGAAATAGATCGGGGGCCACTTTCATGGCCGTCCTGATGGCCAAGTTCGGGATTCCATCCGGTCCCGGTGCCTTGCTCACCTTTAGGGAGTTGGCGATCACGATGAGTTCCTCATTCGTAACCCTTACCTCCTCCACAACCTCGGCACGGCTGCTGTCTCTCACGGATTGGATGCCCGGCAGGTTGGCCGACCATCCCTAGTCTGTGTCTGAAATACTGGAACGTCGGACGTGAGACTCAGCAACCGGAGGCCAAGGATTTGGCTCGTGTCGTGGAAAGAGTCCCTCGATGATACGCTCCAGCATCGCTGGCGATCGCTCTGCAGGTGCCAACACGCCTTTGGTCTCCGCCATTACGACTCTGTAGGCGTTGCCCCACGGATTCGTATTGGCACTCGCGCATAGCCTATCGAAGCAGGCCCTTTTGCTCGCCTTTATCGCACTTTTAAGCGCCGATCTTGCAGATCCGAATACAACATGGCGCTCTACCCTCTGTGCATCGGTACGTGCACGTTGCAACATCCGTCTTGCACGGAGGCACGCGCTACGGAGGTCCGCTATCGCGTCGGTCCACCAGTATACCGGTGACTTACCATTCCTAGGTTGGCGGGTCCTAGGCATGGTGGCGTCGCACGCCCGCGATAATGTGGCAACTAATTGGTCAGCACTCGGGCGGAGCCAACTGCCCCCCTCGCGCTCTCTTCTCATTGCTTCTGCAAATACCTCGGCATCGAAATGCGATGTCTTCCACCCGCGGACGGTCGGAGTATTGGCTCTACCCGTCGCCTGCCGCCTCACGTTCTGGACTACGCTATAGCAGACCGACTGGTGGTCACTATAGGTGTAGCCATCGTCTACCCTCAGTATCAGTCCTGGGCTGGAGAACGTCACGTCGATGATTGACCTCGCACCATTTCTGCTGAATGTACACTTGGTTCCAACGTTGGCCAGATCTAGGTTGAGCTTTGCCAAAGCTACCAACAAGATCTGACCCCTCCGGTTCGTGCGGCGGCTTCCCCACTCAACAGCCCAAGCGTTGGAGTCGCCCGCCACTACTAAGGGTGTTAGTCCCGTCAGCTCCATAGATAACAAATCGACCATCTGGGTGAACCTTTCGATAGACCAACGCGGCGGAGCATAACAACTGCAGTAGAACACTCCGTCCACCTTGGCAACCGCGTATCCTTCATTTGAGGTTGACACAACCTCCTGAACCGGGAACTTGCTGGTCGTGCATATTGCCGCCGTACTGGACTTATCTGCAACCCAATTACCGTTTCCGGGAGGAATGCAGTAGGGGTCCGATACGATCGCGATGTCCGACCGCGACTCAGACGTTGCTTGGTATAGCAGCTGATGTGCCGCATAGCAATGGTTCAGGTTCAATTGTGTCACCCTCACGCCCGTGGTTTCGTGGCCGCCTTACCGGCTGGGCACCGTGGGCCTCCCATAAAGTGCTTGGCGTCCTGTTTTCCAGTAAATACCAAGCACTTGGGAGGCTCCCCGCAGTCTTTAGCTTTATGGCCAGCACCACCACAACGCCTACATAACTGGCTCCTATCGGGCCCCTTGCAGGTCCAGGACTTGTGTCCTCCCTCGAAACACCTGAAGCAAACGTCCGGCTGCTGGAGTATGCTCAGGGGACATACTGACCAGCCAACCTTAAGTTTGGCTGTCTTCAGGGCCAGAGTTGCATCGGCCGATGCAAGCCGGAAAGTGGCCACCTGGGTCCCCGCTGGACCCTTTCGGAGGCGAATTACCTCAGTGGCTACTTCCACTCTGCACTTCTCCTTGAGGGCCTGTGCAATATCGCACCTCTCGGTGATTTCATCCAGGTTTTGAGCTGGAGAGTCACCTCTGAGGTGAGTGCCCGAATTTGCACATCTTTCCCGAGGACCTGCTCGGCTACCGTCTTGTAGGCAGCGCCCTTGTTTTTAGCATCCTTACGGAGCTCAAGGGTCATCTCGCCGGTGCGAGAACGACGGATGGTCCGCACATCCGCTCCCAGATCCTTGAGCTGGGTTTCGCCTCTCATTTTCTTCAAGACTTCGGAGAACTTGGACCCATCCGTCTTGAGTATGAGGGCGTCGCCCCTGCTTCGCGCCTTCTTTCCCATTTTTGGACGATTTGTCGCCTTCTCGTCGTTGCGCTTGCTGTCTTTTTGGCGCTTCCTTCCTCCCACGCTAACCCAAGGGTTTCCCGTAGCTGCCACTTCGGCAGACTTTTCAGCGGACTTGGAGGCCGTTGGTGTGCTGTCTCGCGGGCTTAGCACAACCAACCGTTTCTTGCTGTTCTCGGGGGCTTCCCCTGGAGACTGCCTTGCTCTTTTTGCGGCTGACCCGGAGGCGCAAACCGCTGCAAACGTGCAGGTGTCCGTTTGGACCGACTTCGTCGCCCTTCCGGTTACCTCCGTTGCATTCTTCTCTGCAGCCACCGCTCTTGCCTTGAGCTCGGCGTGCTCCTTCTTCGCAGCATCGACGGAGGACCGAAGCATGTAGAGAGCCTGCTTCAGGTACTTCGTCGTGTTGGTGCGACTTTTCGCAAACTCGATTATGGCATCGAGCTGCTCCGACAGCGCTACTACCTTCGGTAGCGTGTCTCGCTGTCTTCCGACCGCCTTTATCAACAGTGGACCAGCCACTGCGATGTCTTGCGTCGATCCATATATATATATATATATATATATATATATATATATATATATATATATATATATATATATATATATATATATATATATATATATATATATATATATATATATATATATATATATATATATATATATATATATATATATATTAGGGTGGGTCGATTTAAAAATCGCTTAGGCACATATGATTTTCGGATTTTAGGGATCAAAATAAGATACTTTTTTCAAGAAACCATACCTCTAAAATGAATTCTGATGTCCCTTGTACTAACGTGTAGGTACCCAAAAGGTCAAATTTCAAAAAATCCTGTTTTGACCCATTTAGAGTGACCCAATCGAGTCCAAATGTATGACCGACCCCCACTAACTTTGGAGGGCTGACCCACCCATGCTAGGTGGGCTTCTATACGCTGGTTTTCTATATTATTGTTATTTGTTTGATACACATTTTTCATTATGTTCATTTTGGCTCGCTCGTTTGTTTGACAGTTGTTTTGGCTCGCTGCGATTCAGTATATATAGTGTCTATACTCTACATCCGCTCCAAATCACCAACAAGCTAACGGCAAGGCTGAGGCAGCCGTAAAAATAGTGAAACGTCTGATCCAGAAAGCAGAAAAAACTGGTCCAAACTTTTGGTATGTCCTCCTACATTGGAGAAACATACCATACCAAACAAAATCGGTAGCACTGTAGCAGTCCTGCAAACAGGCTTCTCTCCCGAAGTATGAGATGTGGTGTGGAAGAAGAAAATTTGACAAGCAGCCCACCGGAGAGGTCACCGCCCGCTTCGTCGAAACAACCAAAAGTCGAAATACTTGCAACTGAAGTTCATGATGAACCCAGCCTGATGGCATCGCGCCATGTTTTAAAGGCTAACATCTCAACGTATGTGTAAACGAGATAGCGTATCACCACCACTATTCATACACCTCTATCTGGATAGCTGACAGCGGGCACAAAAGGATTTGAGCCCAGGACATGTGTTCATTGTAATTCACTGTTACTCGGTATTGGGATGTCAATGGCTCGAATGAACCGGTTCGCACAGAAAAATTTAAAACACCGAAACAAATCAGTAGACCAAAACGAGAAAGAAAACTACCGAAAAAGTTCGATGACTGTTCTAGAACACAGAGTCTATGTCTATAATATAGAGTCGCGCAAAGATGAAACCAAAGGAACCAAATCAGTGTCAAACGAGGGAACCAATCGAGCAATGTAAATAAACAAGGTGATAATGGTAGAAGCGGGAGAAAAGTGTTGTAATTAAGCGTGATAAAAAATATGTGTTATGCCTAAGTTTTAACTACACATTTTAATCCAACATTAAACCTGTACAGTGGCTCAGTTAGATACAACAAAGCATTACCGGTGTAATCTATCAAAACTGTGTACCTTGTGAAGAATTTCACAAACGATATTCGCTTATGCATGGTAAAAAAGAGAACTGTATAGTTCTTGGCAACAAACGGCACAAAAACTGTGTTGCCGAAACGATAGATTTTCTCTTTGCGCGACTCTATATATACATAGACTCTGCTAGAACAATAATAATTATTGTTTTCTTTATCTTTATAATGAAGAGGGGATGTATTATCTTTTTCTTTATAATGAAGAGGGGATGTTGTATCATCGTTAACTTTGTCCTAACCTTGGTTTCAACCCATATGTATAAATTTTGTTTCACTTATAACGACCCTGTGTTTCAAGAGTAACAGAACCGGCAGTTGAATAAAGCACCTGTATCAGCATAATCGTGTGATTCTTATTTTCTGATATAAAATATAACAACTCCTACGAATCAGTAGACCTAGGAAAACGAACGAACCTATACAGAGGTGATTTCTGCGGGGAGGCTGCCCCCCCGCAGTGGCCGGCGCTTCCGGCGGCGGGTCGCCGGCGCACACTCGCGGCTTCGGCCGTCTCGCCCTGAATCATCTAGGAAACGCGTACAAGAGTCAAGTGCGTATAGATTCAAATGTCACCGCATATTGACGTATGTCTAAGTATGTGGTAACACCACATACTTAGACATACGTAACACTGGCGATTTTTTTGGGTACTCTTTGCCCCACATCACCCGGTACCAACACCAGTATGAACTGCTCGACGAAAATGAACGGAATGAATTTTCTTCATAGCGGCTCTACTCGAGCCCTCAACAAAATCCCTTACGAAACTGTCAAAAAGTTGTTTACAAAATCAATGCTGCATTTTCTGAGTGGGAACGAGACAAATGCAGGGCTGCGCAGGTACACAACCTCCATAAACTACTCGAACAGAGGTTTTTTTTTACGGAGGTTGGTACTTTCGAGTAGTTCATTTTGTACCAACGTTTTTGGAAGATTTCTTCCTGAGTGTTACGTATGTTTTATGTATGTGGTAACACCACATACTTAGGCATACGTAACACTGGCGATTTTTTTTGATACTCTTTGCCCCACATCACCCGGTACCAACACCAGTATGAACTGCTCGACGAAAATGAACGGAATGAATTTTCTTCATAGCGGCTCTACTCGAGCGCTCAACAAAATCCCTTACGAAACTGTCAAAAAGTTGTTTACAAAATCAATGCTGCATTTTTCGAGTGGGAACGAGACAAATGCAGGGCTGCGCAGGTACACAACCTCTATAAACTACTCAAACAGAGGTTTTTTTTTTACAAAGGTTGGTACATTCGTGTAGTTAATTTTGTACCAACTTTTTTGGAAGATTTCTTCCTGAGTGTTACGTATGTCTTATGTATGTGGTAACACTGCAAAGTACAGAAGTGAGTATAATCACATACATAACACTGGCGTTTTTTTCTGGTACATGTTGCCCCATAGTACTCCGTCCCTCGCTCTGTCAAACTGCTCGATAAATAATGAACAAAATGAATTTACTTCTTCTCGGCCTTATCGAGCCTTAAAGAAAGTCCCATAATGAACTGTCAAAAAGTTATTTATAAAATATACAAAAACAATGCAGCATTTTTCGAGCAGAAACGAGACAAATGCAGGGCTGCGCAGGTACACTGCCTTCAAAAACAACTCAAACAGTGATTTTATTCAGGGTGTGATACCATTCGAGTAGTTCATTTTGTACCAACTTTTTTGGAAGATTTCTTCCTGAGTGTTACGTATGTCTTATGTATGTGGTATAATCCTGATATAGAGCGCATTTGAAATCTCTCATCAATTCAATATTGTATTTTAATGATAACTGAAATACTGCATTTTTTCGAGAATTTTTTGAATATATATTCATGACCAACGACCAACGATTTTTGACACGAAAGTAACATGGCTAACAATGTCTTGTCAAGCTTGATTAGACGAACAGAGAGAAGGGACAGTGTGAGTGAGAGGTGGAACTTTATGAAAGCAGAATAGACTTATAAATATTTTATTTCAATTTCGTGCGTTACGAGTCGTAATTACGATAGCATTTAACATCTACAATCATAAAAACACGCATGCACCAACCATGAGATGGGATACCAGATGTTCAGATTTGTCCGCAATACACAGAATTCCGGTGCATATTTCTGTTAAATGCAGGTTTTTTAGGTTGAATATTATTTCTGCCAGTTTTCGCATATTTGCGTAGACTTTCTAAAGATATGTGCATATTTTTACAAGCTTACCAGAGCAAACTAATCGTTTCGAGTTTTGTTTTTTTTTTGGGATTTTTTTATGCAGTTTCTAGTTGTTTGGCTTTTGTCAAAATTTTGAATATTTGAATTTTGAAACTTCGTTATGTGTGTCGCACAAGTTTGATAAAGGTTAGTTTTTTAGCTTGCAGACACCTCACTACTTTCATGATTTTCAGCTATTGGTGCAGCGTTATCGTATTTAAACTGTTTATGCTTGCTGCTCATATGATATACTACGCTTTGTTGATGCTTAAATTCTTGACCGCAGATTTTGCAATCATAAATTTTATCTTTTTTCTTCTCGCATTCTTCTTCTGCTTTGCATTTGTGTACATAGGTGTATTTTTTTCGGCAATGCGGACAATCGAAAAGCTTACCAATATCATGTAACTGAAGATGCAGCTGAAAACTCTTTGATGATCTGTATATTTTACCACATATTTTACATTTGTGTTCTGGTAGGACACCTACTTCGCGGCCCCGATAGACTGTGATTTGGTTGTGCTGCGTTCGCAAATGTACCGTCAGATTGTATGATTGAGTGAAACCGCGGTTACAGTGTACGCACACGTAAGGTGTTTCACGAGTGTGCACGCGGATGTGTATTTTGAGCGTTACCGACTGTGTGAAAGATTTTGGGCAATATGGACAAAAGAAAGGCCTTTCACCTGAGAAATATTTTTACGTTAAAATGCGCTAGTATGTTTCGACGAGTCCTACCTGTGTGTGTTCTTACATGGAGCGTAAGTTTGGAGTTTTCGCAGAAACCTTTTCCGCAGTATTTACATTTAAATGGTTTTTCTCCTGAAAATAAAGGGAACTTTGAAAATGGTTTATTTCAAAATCAATAAATTATACCGGTATGCCACCGAATATGTGTAGTCATCAGACACTTGTCCGCAAAACCCTTATTGCAATAGGGGCAGCGATGCCGAATCGGCATTGCACGACTTTTTTTCGTTGGCAAATCCTCCGCTGGAAAATCTCTTTTCCGTCGATTTCTTTTCATACGAACAGGTTTCAGCAAATCATCAAAACCTTGGAAATCACTGGTATCTAATTGTTCCTCACCAATGCCATTAATGATAAATACCTCTCCATTGTCACCTTGGACGCGCATTTCTGTCTCCGGTTCTAACGGGAAGAAAGACGTTTCATCAGCTGTGTTTTCACTGTCTGAATGCTCATCGTCGGCATCGCCTAGGTCTTGCAGTGGCTCTGTTTTCATATCTAAAAACTCGGCGCTTGGTCTAATTTGGAAGCAGATCTCCGGAATCCGATATTCGGTAGTTATCATTCTCCTACATTTATCACATGTTGCATGGAACAATTGTTTTTGCAGTACGAGTGATAGGTTCAATTTTTGTAAAACCTTGTGGATTTGTTCCTGGTGCTCTTTGTTGACGACTAAAACATGTCGAAAAGCTCCTGTACACTGCTCGGTGCAAAAACTGCAGGTGCCGGGACTATCAAGAGTAAATTTTAAATTTATTTATCATTGTTACTAAGCCTGTGGGCTCATACTAAGCAATGTAGAAAATAGCATAAGGAATACCACTGTGAATAGCAAGTGATTTTAAAGACAGACGTTTTGTTGTCTAGTTATAATTATGGGAATTATTCACCGCACTACAGTAGTACAATAGTATCATGAATCATAACACAGATTGTGCTTCCATATTCTTAAAAACTATACTCACGGATAACATTCTAGCAGAGACATTTCAATTTTACATCGTTCTGTTTACATAGCGATGAAACTATAAATTTAAAAAAATAGAATTTCGTTTGTTTCACTCTTTGTTTGTTTTCACTCTATAGATTTAATAAATATTTAGAAATAATGTTTTTATCTTTTCATGTCTCCAGCTAAAAATTGATACAAATGTATTTTTTTCTGTTGCACGTTGACAACGAGAAATGTCACTATTCACAAAATTTGCTTTACACGGTCATAAAGTTTTACTGATATTGGACTTGTTTTTGCGAAGTTACCAAATATCGCCGCAACCCGACATTTCAAATAACAGCGCACTAGATGGGACAATATGCGCATTGTGCATAAGGTAAAAAATTTGAATGTCGCGGTATAATGTTGTCTAATGTCAATTGTGAAAATCATCGACATTTTAATAGCGTTCGAGTTTCAAAATTTTTATTCAGGCTCAAATGAGTTATGAAAAAGAAAACACGACTCCAAAATATATGTTCGGGTTAGGGTTTCAACCGAAAAAAAAATCGAATTCGGGTTTGAAAAATATCAAACCCAAACTTTTCTGTTAGCTACACTAGCTTAGCACTTTGGCATTAATAACCCGTTTACACTACAGCGGATATCACGTGATATTGCCAATCTAGATATCAAATATCATACACAGGATTTTGCTGGTTCCCGTGGTTCTGTGGTTAGCGATGGCGGTCGGCTAGCTCTCCCACACGGTTGTGATATCGGGTTCGATTCCTGATCGAGTCGAGGATCTTGTCGAGCTGGATATTTTCTCGACTCAGCACTGGGGCACGGTGTATCATTGTACCTATCCTACACATGCAAAATGTGCCAAAAACAATATCGATAACGAATTCTCTCAACTAATCTAGTTGATCGAGACCGCTATTAGCCTCAAGGCTAAGCGTGCGATATTGTTGGTTTTTTAGGATTTTCCGTAAAAGCAAGATGGATTCTGATATCAAGATACGCGATATCATATGATATCCGCTGTAGTGTGAACAAGGTATAAAGCTGTGTGTTGTAGCACGATGCAACAAATACCACAGAGAACAGACTAACAAGCGACGAACAAACAGTTCGAAACCTAAGTCTAAGCCATTAATCAAAAATCCACTCGATAGCATTCTGGGTGAACACAGCAGCTTTCGTTTGCGTATAAGATCATCAAAATCGGATATTGCGCTCTGTAAGCAAAAAGTGCTTTAGTATTTGGCGTCACATACATACACACACATATACTCATACACACGAACAGACATTGTTTGCAGTTCGTCGAGCTGAGTCGAATGGTATATATTAACGTCGCAGCACTAAATCGAAATCGCGACTTTCATTACGTGTGACTTTGAGCTGCGACTTTTTTTTATAGGGGGGGAGTTTGTAATGATTTATTTATGTACTAAAATGTCTATTCAGAATTAGTATTGTGTGTTCTGCCACAAATGGTGACATTTCATCACTATTATATATATTTGTACGCTTTTTAGTTTTATTGAATATTATTAGCTTTCGCAGTTAAGATAATGTAATTGTAGGAAAATTACTAAACCTACTTGTCAAGAAAAAAAAGGAATAAAACGAAACTTAAAATAAACTTAAAATAAACTTAAAACTATCTTACTGACTATAAAGTGAGCTGATCGTTGCAATTGAGGATTGCAACGATTTTTGTCGGAATTTGTTGATAATTTGGCTTGACATATTTTCTAATGTTTCTACATTAGTGAGCCTATGTAGCTCGTTCGTGCTAAACCAGGGAGGACGCTTCAAAATCATTTTCAAAAGTTTATTCTGAATCCTTTGAAGTGTCTTTTTCCTGGTTGCACAACAACTTGTCCAGATGGGAACTGCATATAACATTGCTGGTCTAAATATTTGTTTGTAGATTAACAGTTTATTCTTGAGACAAAGTCTAGAATTCCTGTTGATAAGAGGATATAAACATTTGATATACTTATTGCACTTTGACTGGATATTTTCAATGTGCTCCTTGAAAGTAAGATTCTTATCATAAATTAGCCCTAAGTATTTAGCTTGATCAGACCAATTTAAGACCACACCGTTCATCTTAATAACGTGGTTATGGGTGGGTTTGAGAAATGAAACTCTTGGCTTATGAGGAAAAATAATTAACTGTGTTTTTGAAGCATTAGGGGAAATCTTCCATTTTTGTAAGTATGAAGAAAATATATCTAAACTTTTTTGAAGCCGACTGCATATAACACGAAGGCTTTTTCCTTTTGCGGAAATGCTTGTATCGTCACAAAACAGAGATTTCTCACAACCTGGTGGTAAATCAGAAAGATCAGAAGTAAAAATGTTATATAAGATTGGGCCCAAGATACTCCCCTGAGGCACACCAGCTCCAACAGGCAATCTATTAGATTTACCATTTAGATAGTTAACCTGGAGAGTGCGGTCAGTTAAATAACTTTGTATCATTTTTGTGAGGTAAAGCGGAAAACTGAAATTTGACATTTTAGCTATTAAACCTTTATGCCAAACACTGTCGAATGCCTTTTCTATATCTAGAAGAGCAGCTCCAGTCGAATAGCCTTCAGATTTATTAGTTCGAATCATATTTGTTACTCTAAGTAACTGATGAGTAGTGGAATGCCCATGGCGAAAACCAAACTGCTCATTTGCAAAAATTGAGTTCTCATTAATATGTGTTATCATTCTATTAAGAATTATTCTTTCAAAAAGTTTGCTAATAGAGGAAAGTAAACTAATTGGTCGATAACTTGATGCTTCAGCTGGATTCTTTTCGGGTTTTAAAATTGGAGTGACTTTGGCATTTTTCCATTTCGTAGGAAAATGTGCTAGTGCAAAGCATCTGTTAAAAATTTTTACCAAGAAATTTAAAGAGTTTTCGGGAAGTCTTTTGATGAGGATATAGAAAATCCCATCATCTCCTGGTGCTTTTATGTTTTTGAATTTTTTGAGAATGGTTCGCACCTCATTCAAGTTTGTCTCCAATACCTCTTCGGAAAGAAATTCTTGGGTGGTGATCTGAACATACTTTTGGTTTACTTCATTTTCAATAGGACTTACTACGTTCAAATTGGAGTTATGAACACTCTCAAACTGCTGTGCAAGTTTTTGAGATTTTTGTTCATTCGTTAGAAAAATGCAATCACCATCTTTAAGGACTGGAATGGGCTTCGAGGGTTTCTTAAGAACCTTCGAAAGCTTCCAGAAAGGTTTTGAATAAGGTTTTAGTTGTTCAACTTCTCTCATGAAATTCTCATTTAACAAGAGAGTGAATCTATGTTTAATTTCCTTTTGTAATTCTTGAAAAATAATTTTCAAAGTGGGATCACGAGATCTTTGGTATTGACGTCTCCGTATGTTCTTCAAACGTATAAGAAGTTGAAGTTCACTGTCAATAATTGGTGCATTAAATTTCACTCTTGCCTTAGGAACTGATAAATTCCGGGCATTGAGAATTAAGCTGCTAAAATTTTCTAATGCTCTGTCAATATCAGCACTATTTTGTAAAATAATATCATCATTCAAATTTTCCTCGATCGTAGAACGATATCTATCCCAATTAGTCTTGTGATAATTTAACACAGATCTAGTGGGATTTAAAATAGTTTCATGGGAAACAGAAAATGTTATGGGAAGATGATCAGAATCAAAGTCAGCATGAGTTAATAAACCACTGCATGAATGGCTTTAATTTGTTAGTACCAATCAAGTGTAGATGGATTCCTAATAGAAGAATAACATGTAGGACAATTTGGAAATAAAACTGAATAAAATCCAGCCGAGCAATCATTAAACAATATTTTTCCATTGGAATTGCTTTGAGCATTATTCCAAGATCGATGTTTCGCATTAAAATCACCGATGATTAAAAAATTAGATTTATTTCTTGTGAGTTTTTGCAAATCTCCCTTGAAATAGTTAATTCGCTCACCAGTGCATTGAAAAGGCAAATACACTGCGGCTATAAATAAAATGCCAATACTTGTTTCAATTTCCATTCCCAAACTCTCGATAACTTTGGTTTCAAGATGGGGTAAGACACGATGTTTTATTCGACGGTGGATAACTATTGCAACTCCACCAAATATCTTAAAATAACAATATAGTTCACTCTCGAATTTCCCATATATTCCCGTGAAGACAGACAGGGAATACCCCCTCTTGTGGCGAAAAAGGTAACTCAACTCATTGCACAGTGGTACAGTAAGGCAATTTAGGCGGACATAGGCTTTTCGTTACGATTTTGGTTTGCTATTTAAAGCCATAGTTTTTGTAAAAAGTTGTTTCTTATACATAGTCCTCTATTCATGTGCGAATGAAAATTAGGGTGGTCCTAAAATCAACGAAATAAAACATTCTTCGGCAAACTTGTAGACCAACTAATTCTAAGTAACTTTGTAAAAAAACTTTTTTGTAGACATGAAATTTGGTTTCCAAAAACAGTCTTTTCGCTCTATTTTTTCAATTCAAATTTAAAAACAAAGTTTTTTTCGGTAACTTTAATCAAAAATACGCCAATTTTGACGAAAAAACATTGTCGATATATTATACAGATGAAGAGTTTTCACTATTTCTATTTTAAAAATAGGCCCTTTTGATATATTGATGTCTCCGTTTAGGGCAAACATAAATAATATTTTTTGGTATCATTTGATAGAACAAATATTGTATAAGTATTGTAAAGAAATACCGAAAGTTGCTTAAAATTAGTTGATCTACAACTGTGCCGATGAATGTATACATTTATTTATGCAAATAAAAAGTTAGTTTTTTCATTCAGTCGATTTCAGGACCACCCTTATTTTCATTTGCACATAAAAGATAGACTAAATATAAGAAACAAGTTCTTAGAAAAAAATTTTACTCTAAAACCACAAAATCGCATCGAAAAACTCGTGTCCGCCTATATTGCCTCACTGTATCACTGTGCATTGTTGTTGAATTTCTGTGAGCGTGTGACATTCTCACACACGAAACTGAATTTACTCAATTTTAGATTTAGTTGACTCAATTTCATACTTTCACAGAAAAAAATATGTTGTAGATTTCGTGCGTATATTGTTCGTATGTAAAACTAACGCCATTCCGGGAGTTGAATATTGATAATATAATAGATGTAGCTTATCGAGGCACGAAAAAGAAATATTCAAATAATCAGGCCACGACGTGTAAATGGTAAACAAATCCCAAGTTGCTATATACGTGGTTCCCTGTGTAACTTCACTAGCTCAGATCCATCACGGGAAGCAACTACGAAATGTGCGGCCGTCAAGCTCAAGCTCAATAATCAGGCCACGATGTGTACAATTAAATGAATATTTCAATTACCTCGTGAAAAAGATAAAAGGAGAAACCGCACAATGGTTGTCAATAGTCGTATATGGTTGTTGTGCAACTTTTAGCTTAGATAACACTTGAATGTTCTATCAATTTAACAATTTAAGTATGGATACATATCATGTTGTAATTGGTTTAAAAGCTTTTTTATATTATATATAAAAGATATTAAACAAAACAAACATAATTAGTAATAACAACTGTTATGCAAAAACTATTATTTAATGTTTAGTTTTCTTCGTTTTGAAAGTATTTTTTGTTTTTTTTTTATCCCTCCGAATTTTTTGCTCTCGAGTTCTAATCTTCGTATTCATCACTTGCAGCTTTGCTTCAACCAGCATATTTATGTATTTACTAGCTGACTCGGCAAACTTCGTCCCGCCTATTTTTGTGTTTGATTCAATAATTTTCAACATTCCAAATTCATTGATTTCTTGCGATTTGTTTATATCGTTTGAAATTATTGGTTTTATCGGAATGACAACATCCTCGACTTTTGCCTTTAGTACATCACCTCTATTCCGAAAACACTCATGTTAGGTGGTATTCAGTTATTTTCGTTGTTTTCCAGAAACTGAAAGTGGTCATCTTCGAATTCATTATGGTGTCCAGGGTCAATGCTTGGCTTCTATACATTATTTCGATTACGGAAATATTCATATGCAGTAGTATTCGGCTGTTTCCCTGAAGTTGCCATCTTACAATTCAAAATGGTGTCTGAGGTCAATTTTTAGCTCCATGCATCATTCTGGTTAAAGAAACACTCATATTGGGTGGTATTTGGTCCCTTTAGGCTATTTTTTTGGAGACAATTTCTGGCCCCTGAGCGTCATTCTGGTTTAAGAAACACCAATAATAGGTGTTATTTAGTCATTTTCGGCTGTTCTACAGAAACCGGAAGTCACCATCTTAGAATTCAAAATGTTGTCTGTGGTCGATTCTAGCTCCTGTGTATCATTCTGGTATCGAAACATCTCATATTGGATGGAAATCAGCCGGTTGAAGAAATACCCATATTGGGTGATATTTGGTTATTTTCAGCAGTTTCCCATTTACCGGAAGTCGTCATTTTACAATTCATAATGTTATCTGAGGTCGATTTGTAGCTTTAGTGCATCATAACAATCCCGGAAATACCCATAATGAGTGTTATTTGGTCTTTTGCCACTGTTGTTTAGGAACCGGAAGTCGCCATATTGGATTTCAAAATGGCATTTGGAGACAATTTCTGGCCTCTGAGCATCTTTCTGGTTAAAGAAACACCCATATTTGGTTGTTTTTGGGTCATTTTCGGCAGTTTTCCAGTCACCAAAAGTCGCCATTTTACTACTCAAAATGTTGTCTGAGGTCGATTTGTGGTTTCAGTGCATCATCACGATTTCGGAAATACCCATATTGGATGGTATTTGGTCATATCTCGCTGTTTCTCAGAAACCGGAAGTCGCCATCTTGGATTTCAAAATGGTATTCAGAGACAATTTCTGGCCTCTGAGCGCCATTCTAGTTAAAGAAACATCCATATTGGTGGTATTTGGTCATTTTCCTCTTTTTTCCAATCACTGGAAGTCGCCATCTTACAATTCAAAATTTTATCTGATTTTTCAAAAACCGGAAGTCGCCATCTTGGATTTAAAACTGGCATTTCGAGACAATTTCTGGCCTCTGAGCGTCATTCTAGTTAAAAAAAAAACCCATATTAGGTGGTATTTGGTCATTTTCGGCAGTTTCCCAGTCACCGGAAGTCGCCATTTTACAACTCAAAATATTTTCGAAGGTCGACAAACGTACAAACCGTGGAACACCACCCATGGATTGCCTTATGCATAGGCGAACTTTATTATTATAAAACATTCGGCCGAGTCCACTTCACAATAAAATGTGAATTTTTTTCAGTGTACCCATTAGGGTAATATTATTGTCAAAAGTTGCTCTATTTCGCATGTCGTGAAGAACAAAATCAGAAGTGGCGCACCTAGCGGTCGAAAAGGTGACTAACGCTTCTGTCATTTTCAATCTGTCTTCATAATTTCACGTAAGTGAACTATATTGGTATTTAATATATTTGACTCCACCAACGCCAACATCAATTCTATCAAACCTATGAACTATATAATTTGGGTTCTATTTAGTTTAATATTTGGCTTTAAAAGCGTTTCAGTCACAACTGCAATATGCACAGCGTGGACTGTTAAAAAATTGAAAAATTCATCCTCTTTCGCTTTTGAAGAGCGAGCATTCCAATTTAGAAAATTTACAGCATTATTTAAAATCATTGCTGAATTTCAATTTCATAACAATATAAGTTGTAAATTTTATACCTTCTTGAACAGCCTCGTACATCGAGTCACAGTTCAACAAAACGGACATTAGCTGCAGCATGGATTGTTGTAGGTATTCAATCTTTTCGGGAGTTGGATAACCTAAATCAATACTGGCTGACTTTTCAGCACCAAACACGAATGGTTTGTTACTGTTCGAATTTGAATTATTACCTGAAAGGACACTGGCATATGAACAGCCTGGTGTTACCTGAACAGGATTATTTTTCTGAAATTTGTTATCTGAATTTTAATTATTACCTACAGACACACCTGCTAATGAAAGTGCTGGTGATGCCCGAACAGTACTGAAAGTCTTTTGATTACCCACATTGACAACAGGTTGTTTAGAATTCCTACGTTGTCTAGAAGCAATAATTTTTGACCTTACAGGACAATTAAAGAAATTAGATTTGTGATTTCCCCCACAATATATACATTTGAAACTATTAGTGATCTCTTTCACGGGGCAGATATCTTTCGTTTGACTAGTGTCACCACAAATCATACATTTTGCAGCCATATGGCAGTTTCGAGTTCCATGACCATAGGCTTGACAATTCCGACATTGCGTAAGATTATGGATTCCTCCATGTCTCTTGAAATTTTCCCACTTTATTCGCACGTTGAATAAAACACGTGCTTTTTCTAAACATTTTAAATTATGTACTTTGGTACGATCAAAATGTACTAAGTAATTTTCCTGGTGTATTCCAGTTTGAAAAATTTTGGCATTTGCCTTTCGTTTCATCAAAATTACTTGGTTGGGGGCAAAACCAAGTGATTCTGACAAACAATCGTTGATTTCATCAATACTTTGATCATTTGAGAGACCTTTCAACACAGCCTTAAATGGTCTCTCGTTTTTGGCATCAAAAGAGTAAAATTTATACATCTTTTCAGTCAAATACTGTAAAAGATGTTTATGGCCATCAAAAGATTCGGCCAAAATACGAATTTCGCCTTGGCGACCAATTTGAAAATTAACTTTCACATTCGATAGAAATGATGAAAGTTCTGATCGAAAAGCTTTAAAGTTTGCTACAAATACCACAATAGGTGGAACTTTAACCTTCTTCATAACGGCTTTATGCTCAGTATGAGAAGTTTGGAATTCTAGATCCCCAACAGAAGAAAGAATATCATACCTGTTAGTCGAAATTTCAGTGTCACTTTGAGGAGATGCCTCACGTTTCCTTGATGCCGCATCAAAGCGAGCTTTTTTATTTTTTTCAGGCATAACTGGACAACTTCACTACACTTTTACTTCACTATAGAATTTGAGTAGAAATATCTCAAACCAAATTAATTCACTAAGCACTCGTTTACTTTAAAAACAAATTTATTACTTTGCCTTTCAACAGGTAGTCTTTTAAAAAGATTGACTGTTGAAAGCGAAAAACAAAATTTTCATATCTCTCGGTATTCTAAGACTTAGCCTCGAGCTGTTGGTAAAATGCGACCGTACTGTAGGACAGTTCAAGTCGATCTGTTGAGCTGCGACATTAAATATCCTAACGTGGGAAGTAGTGCGCTGTATAGCACATCAGCTGCGCTATACAGCGCTCTATTTGCGACGTAAGGTACAATGTGCGGCATGAGAGTAAAATCAATTGTGGCCAGTTGACAACTACAATTTTCAACTGAATGGATAATATACGGTTTCAATATTTCAAATTGTTCTAAAAATGAGTACTATCTTACTAATAATTGTGTTCTTTGCTACCAGCGTGCAGTAAGTCGAATTAGAGCAGCCGCTGTAAAAAAATTTAATTCCCACTACAGCAACTCACAGTCATATATTTTACCTGTCGACCGTTAAGGGTCACTGAAACAAGTCGACATATATTCTATTAAATATGTCCAATGAACTTACCGTACCAAAAGATCTCTTAATTATAATTGATTCCATTTGAAATCCATTTGTAAAAAAAGTGTGATACAATAATTTTAACGAATCGCACAAATAATAATATTATTAATAATAATTATCGGATTTCCACATCCATTTTATTCGATATTCATTCACGTCTAACATGCGTGGTAAAAAGTTAAATTTACAGGCAATATTGCGGAATACATTTTATAAAGTAGATATATAAAACCGTTATGTATCGAAACCAACATATAAATCTTATTGATAAATCCAATAAAAAACACACGTCGCCGTGACTTTGGACTTTTTGTCAGTTTAACTTGTGAAGTTTTGTTTTGACATTTGGATTTGGTATCGAATAATCCAGATTGTTATTCAAAATGGCTACACCACGAAAAGACGGCGTCTTATTGAGCGATTGGAAGGATATTTCCTAATCTCCAATAGGTAAGTTATTTTTCTATATATACCAAAAATTCATATTTTTCATTATAACTGTTTCCCATGATTTTCTATATTTTTATGACCTTCTAAAAAATTACGTGATTTCATTGGATTTAGATTTTTGCTGATGATTCTAAAACGCTATATTTAGAAATAACAAAGTTATTTGATAAAGTCAGAATTTTCATGCAAAAGATTTTTTCACTGAAACAATCGAAAAGACTCTATTAGACAAATGATTTTATATTTTTTGGAAGTAGAATAGACGTGCTTTTAGAACATCAAAAACTTATCTGCGTATTATTGCGTACGGCTGAGTAATTAGAAGTTAAACTAACCCTTGAAAAAACCGTTAATGGTTGAATAACTTTTTTATTTTGAACAATAGCTAGATCGAATGTTCAGCAAAAATGTATATTTCTGTTTGGCTAATAATTTTGTAGAAGGTATAAAATATGTAGTAAATCCAGGAAAAAAGTTCTATACAAAATTATGATTTGAGTGACGTTGCATATAAAACTTTTTATATCTTTTTTAACATAAGGGATAGAAATCCGACACCTTCGACAAAGTTGCTAGTATAACTATTTGCCACAACTTTTTCGAAGACACTAGCTATCTATCTCACTGTCCTGAAAAATAAATTTTCCGTATCACTTCTAGGTGAATTAATCACTAAATCGTACATTCTAAAAGAAGCACAATAAAATACATAAAAACTTTTCCAAATAAAGCATATCTCTAAAATCAAGTTTGAAGACGCTATTAATTTTGCGCACGAAATCAGCAAAATAAAACACTGTGCCATGGACCGAATAAAGTGGCGACGACTCTTACATACAGCAAAGGCCACACCGCAGACAGACGTCCAAGCTGAGTTCCAAACTTGTGTAAAGATTTTTGTAGTAGCAATTCGTAACCAGATAGCGCCACCAGTGACGCCAGCCACATACATACGAAAAACTGGAAGGGGTTGTTTATACGAAACGACCGCAAGGTTAACGTAGAATTACGACAGCCTGTCTTATGTCAATAATTTTTTGCAATAGCTTTGGAAATACACTCGATTAGGGTTTTCATTTTAATGGTGTGAAGCGATGTATTTTTCCGTATTTGTTTCGTATATTATTTTTGCTTTCAAAATAAACGGAATCCGTTGGAAACTAGCTGAGTTCAGAACTTTTGAAAGTGGGCAATATTCGTGACTCTCTCGATGCTTTCGGTTTTACAGTTTGTACCCCTATATATGTTGCCGTAAGACATAATTCTACGTCGAAAACGCACTAATCGATGTGCTCAAGCCGACTCTGTTGAAAGAAACATTAAAAAATCGTATAATCAATTCATAAATGTTTGATATTAGTTGTATTTACAAGACAATTGAACTGTGCAGTAACAGTTAATAGTTTCAGCCTTGTTAAATGTTTAAAATAAACAAAGCAGAAAGAATTTTAATTTTCCGAAGGTATCGTCGGAATCCATGGTCAAGTATATGAATATGAAGATTGTTTGTATTTCATGAAACTGTAAAAAGACGGAGTTTAACCAGAGAAACGCCGGAATCCTCAATCGGCAAAGATGCCCCTTCTGTAAATTGTTATGAACCATGAGTATGATCGAGATGCTGTAAGAAGTGACTGGTTTGTAATGATGAAAACTTAGTAAATTGACATTTACGGATTTGTTTCGCATATACCGTTTGTGATGCACAGTGTTAATGAATCGTAATATACATCACACTGCTGCGCAATTGCAGCAGCATCAAACTGCAATCAAAGTTGCAATTTAGTAATAACCATTCATTATGCTCTTCAAAATATATTTAGTAGCCTTGAAAAAGACTGGTTGCTGCAGTTGCAAATTTCATTGAATTATCGCATAAATGCTTCATGGTCCAGATAGCGCGCGATATCCGCTCTGGGTCTAGGTTGACACATGTATCGTGTGTTGCACGGCTTGAAGGAAGAAGATGTTCCCGTTCTCGTATCGGATATAAGGGTCGTAATTATTCTGTGATGTCAAGCAACAACCGTCTTCTTAAAGACGTTACATATTTGTTAATGAAGTGTTATGAATTTTCTGAAACGGACTCAGCGCCGTGAGCAGAACTTGCTGAACTTTTCTGTTTGGAATCGGATTTGTTTCGCATATACCGCTTGTGATGCACAGTGTTAATGAATCGTAATATACATCACACTGCTGCGCAATTGCAGCAGCATCAAAGTTGCAATTTAGTAATAACCATTCATTATGCTCTTCCAAATATATTAAGCAGCCTTGAAAAAGACTGGTTGCTGCAGTCGCAAATTTTATTCAATTATCGCATAAATGCTTCATGGTCCAGATAGCGCGCAAAATCCGCTCTGACATAGATTTTTTGCACGTTGTGGATTGGGATAACTGGAAAAATTATTTCCAGTTATATCATTCTACTACGTTCGTAAAAAAGAGGATGGGCTACGCTGCTCACAGTTTGTCGGTATATAAGCGAAATTTGAGCGTGAAAGCGCATTATTTTATCGTCAACTGTGTACCTGGCAACAAATGTATCATCATTGAGATGACACCAGAGGCAAGCGACAAAGGAGCCAGGAAATTTGTCACAACAGGTCGTACCTCGTTGTAAGGAGAAACATTTTCGGTTGCTTCCTGGTTGGCGGATTACAACAAACGTTCTACTATTACACTTGCCGCAAGGTTCAGACCGCCGTACGTTTGCTGCTCCAAGTAAATTGTTACATTCCTCTTGTCAACCTATTGTTGCCTTATAAAGGCAACAATAGGTTGACACATGTATCGTGTGTTGCACGGCTTGAAGGAAGAAGATGTTCCCGTTCTCGTATCGGATATAAGGGTCGTAATTATGCTGTGATGTCAAGCAACAACCGTCTTCTTAAAGACGTTACATATTTGTTAATGAAGTGTTATGAATTTTCTAAAACGGACTCAGCGCCGTGAGCAGAACTTGCTGAACTTTTCTGTTTGGAATCGGATTTGTTTCGCATATACCGCTTGTGATACACAGTGTTAATGAATCGTAATATACATCACACTTCTGCGCAATTGCAGCAGCATCAAACTGCAATAAAAGTTGCAATTTAATAATAACCATTCATTATGCTCTTCAAAATATATTTAGTAGCCTTGGAAAAGACTGGTTGCTGCAGTTGCAAATTTCATTGAATTATCGCATAAATGCTTCATGGTCCAGATAGCGCGCGATATCCGCCCTGACAAAGAGTGAAACCCGGCTTTTCTTTCTTCTTCACGATCAGCAACCAACGTCCGTGTGGTATCGGCACAATCATGGAATGAATTATACATAAAACACAAAGCGCACATTCTTAGTCAACTAGGTATATTCTGTCGACCTTGTTAGGGAGAGAAGCATTGTGCGACCAATCAGAGGTCGACGTTTGCGTTTCGACAAGGCTTGACAATTTTCAATAGTACAATCGTTCGAACAATCAGATTACAACTTTCTGCATTTGGACGGGTGCTTGGTTGATTTTCCAATCGATTACTGACGAAAATAAGCAGTATTAATGTCACTTTGTGCTCGGTCAGGGTTATATTTTCGAGCAGCAGCAGTGTCACTTTGTGCACTACTTGCCAGTCAGTGAAAATTTGAAAAAAATCTAATTTTTCAATTTGAAAATCAAAGAAAAATCGTAGAGATTTAAGAAAAAATACGTAGTGCCTACTAAAAGATCGGTCATCGATTAGTATCAAAAAAATCAGGTCCTTTTTCAAATTTAAACCCCCTATTAAAGCTATTTGAATATTTCAAACGTCAACTCCGCAACTATTATTCTGCACATGTTGTTCAAATGCTGCATACATGCGTTTGAAGTCTTTCAAAGAGCAATTCTTTAGCTCTTATAGACGCGAACGCTAGATCACCGGTTTTATGAAACATCCTTCTGAGCGCGTCGTATAGTTGATTTATTGTAGTATAAGCATTTTTTTAACCACTAAAAGATTTAGCAACTTGTGTACTTTCAAATCAACGTCAGTGATGCCCCGAAAGATTTTTTTTATTCTCGGAAACTGAGGAACTCTATGAAAATTTGAACAGCATTTTACAATTATTGAATAACTTTGATTAGACAACAGTCGAACAACAACCGAAATGGAAAATAGAAAATTTCTGTTCAATGGTTGAAATTTTTTCTGTACACAGTTCTTTCTGTTCCTTCGAACATATGGGTGATAGCTCGTCGGCTGATAACAATCGAGTTAATAAAATGGGCTTTGGATATTTTTTTGCCATATAAGACTCCTGGAGCTGATGGAATATACCCATGTTTGCTCCAGAGAGGCTTTCAACATTCAAAAAATATTTTAAAGCAGATTTTTATTTGCAGCCTTGCTACAGGATACATTCCAAAATCCTGGAGAGAACTAAAAGTCAAATTTATTCCAAAGGGGGGACGTGCTTCATATGATGAAGCAAAAAGCTTCAGGCCAATCAGCTTGAGCTCGTTCTTCCTCAAATGTTTGGAGAGAATTATCGATCATAGCACTGGCCAAAATCTGCAAAAGTATCGATACTCAAAGAGCGATATTTTTTTTCAGGTCGCATCGATACCAGGTCGATATCAAACGCGGAGCATCGATTTCAGATGTATCGATATTCTACCTGCTACTTAAAACAGGTCTATGAGAAGCGGCAATTTTTTTTATATTCATTACGGTCAGTCAGAGATGGCAGATGTTTTTGAAGAAAGTTTGCAACTGCTCGAAAAACTGACAAAATCTGCTTGAAATTTGAAAAAAAATCTGGCCGTGATTTGAAAAAAATGCGTTTGCGTAGGCAAAAGCTGCAGTAATCTGCAAAGATTTTGAAAAAGTCTGCGCAAGTATTAAGAAACGCTGAAAAAAACCCAGAAATTATGGAAAAACTGCAATTATTTGCGAATCAAAAATCTGAGTTTTGCAGACAAATCTGCACATTTGGTATCCCTGCGGTCAATAGACCTAATGGGAATTATATGTCACATACAAATCAGTGCAATAGCATAAGCGCGTCTGCACAAAAGCTCTGGCGTTTTATGGCCTTGCAGTGTTAAGGAGATGACTTATTGAGGAAAGAAGATACAGTTTAACAATGTTAAGAAATTTTCAAATAGGGAACAAGAAACATTCTGCAGTGCTTCAAAACGGTACAAGACATCAACCCAATTTAAGTAAGGCTTCCGTTTTATGTTTAGAGTTATCCGTTTTACAAACAAATCACAATTTCTGGTGAAAATGTTGAATTTTTGTCTTTAAACTGATCACTCTCTTTTGAATAAGCAAAAAGATTTTAGAACGGTTTTCTTAGTAATCTTTTCAACTCAATTTAGTCATATTTTACGCGTTTTCATAAAAATTTGAGACGAAACCCCCGCATAAAAAGACTGCTGTATAATTATTGGAATACTAAGCCATTCACCACAAAATGCTTGTCAGGTGAGTGACGCGGCGATTCCGGTTTTGCTCTGCATAGACAGTATTGTCAATTGCGGAACAATTTTTCTCGCAAGAGGCATGAAAATCATCTTAGAAGTGCGCGGGTATATGCAATCTGTTGGTGACTTTTACAAAAAGAGTTAAATTTCCGCGCAGCTTGTTTAGGACATTCAGGCAATTGGTGGTATCCGTAAACTCTCCGATTTTATAGTTTCCCTCCAGTATGGAAAAAATATCGGGGCGAAAGTATCGATCCAGCTTAATATCAGCGTCAGTTGCATCGATAAAAAATTCCGATATAGAGATAAGTGATTTTCACCTACGCACACTAATGAACGTGTAAACTCATGTAAAGTTGCTTTTGTTTCCTCCAAAATGTAAATCATCGCATCTCGTTGCTCCGACTTTTTATCACTTTTTACCATTTTTGGTCGATAATGTTAAGCAGCTTTCCCCGATTCATGATCACGAATGACAAATTCATTCAGAAACGAGTTTAGAACTTATAATAAGTATTCAACTGAATATTTGTCCAGCTGCCAAAAACATAGCATAGCAAACAAAAAGGCGATTTGTAAACACTTTCCTCAACTAGGTGCACTAATACATTCGTACGTAAAAAGGTCTATTCAGGGCCCGCGGTATCGATATCGAAGGTATCGATACGGTATCGGCCAATGCTAATCGATCATAACATTCGTGATGAAATTTTGTCCAGACGACCTCTTCATGAAATGCAACATACGTATCAAAGAGAAAAGTCTTACACCGTGTTATCCATGATATAGAAAAGGCCTTTTCACGGAAGCAATCCTGTTTAGGAGTTTTCTTAGATATTGAGGGAGCTTTTGACAGTGTTCCATTCAATGCTATAGTTGATGCGGCACACTTTCATGAAATACCCTCATTTATCGTGACGTGGATTCATGAGATGCTGAAAAATCGTTATATGAACTCATCGCTAAGGGGAACGTACATAAGAAAACAATGCATCAAAGGATGTCCCCAGGGAGGCGTTTTGTCACCTGTGCTGTGGAATCTCGTAGCGGACGGTCTGTTACGAAAACTAAACTACTCAGGATTTCCTTCTTATGGCTTCGCTGATGATTATCTTGTTATGATTACTGGAATGTGTATAAGCACAATTTTTAACCTGATGCAACAGGCTCTAAAGGAAACTGAAAAATGGTGTCGTGAAATTGGGCTCTCTGTAAATCCCAATAAAACATCACTTGTATTGTTCACTAAAAAAGGAGAATCATCGAAGCGCGTTCACTTCGTTTCTTTGACTCTGAGGTCTGTGTGACAGATCAAGTTAAACACCTTGGAGTAATACTAGACTCTAAACTTAACTGGTCTGCTCACATCAATTTTAGAGTCATAAAGGCATGCATGGGCTTTGGACAATGTACATAGACGAACAATTGGTAAAAGCTGGGGCCTTGAACCTAAATACATTTAAGGGATTTATACTGCAATAATAAGACCAATACTAGCGTACGGATGTCTCGTATGGTGGCAAAAGGGAGAGCTGAGTGGCATTCAGACAAAGTTAAATCATCTATAGCGGATGTGTCTAATGTCATTGTCTGGAGCATTCTCCACAACACCCACTGCTGCTTTAGAAGCTCTTCTTGGTATAAAACCGTTGCAAATTTTCTTGAAACAGGAAGCCTACTCTTGTGCATACCGGTTACAAGCAAATGGATTTTGGCACTATGATATCAATAATAACAATTCCAATTCACGTATTACATGCTCTCGTGGGACAAACTTATAGTTGCTCCAAGTGATATGACTCTTCCTGTGAGTTTCCCTTATGGCGATTTCAGTACCTCTTTACCTGTGCGTAATGATTGGATATCAGGCCGCATAGAAAGAGAAATTTCGGATCATATTGTTATTTATACGGATGGATCTCTGCTTGAAGGAAAAGCTGGAGCCGGAGTTTACTCGAGTGAATTAAGATTGCAACAATCTGTTTCATTAGGTATCTACCAGGGGGGATTTACTGCTGTCAAAATTCATATATGTGTGCGTTATCGCAGATCAACTCTGGTCCATGAAGTTTGTTGGTTCATGACGTTTAAAAGATTTCCTGTGTGGCGAGGAAACTTCATGATTTTCAGCTAATTGCAGGCTGCTGCCACCAAATTTCACTACGTAACGCAGTATTAATAAAAGATTTCCGCAATTTCTAGAGTTTTGTTAAAAAAGAACGTTACAATTCTACTAAATTTTACTTCAATCAAAACGACACAATCAAAACAACCGGACGCCTTGTTGCCAAATATGCTGGTCACGGTTACACGATATTTGACAGATAGATTCCCCCTGGTATCTACTGCATAGTCTTCCATGCTGAAATATTTGCCATTATTTGTGGAGTGCTGGCAGCCCTCCAACAAAAGGTAATTGGGCAAATAATCTATATTTGTTCTGATAGTCAAGCTGCTCTCGAAGCACTTGGTTCTCACAATTCTAGGTCAAAGCTAGTCATTGCGTGTCGTACTTGAACTTACACGCAAAAGTTGAAGTCTTGTACAATCATTGTGTCTTCCCGATTCGCACAAATGTTGCACAGAAATCGCACAATAAATGTGTGAAACGCATAACGCAACAGTTGTACTGCGAATACATTGACATAGAATGAAATCAGAATATATATCATATACCGACACTTTATTTCTCACGTCGAGTGTATTAGTGACTGCTACTCATGGAGCAGTGCAAGCAGCAAACAACAACTTGTGAACTCACTAGATTTAAATAGCTATAATACTCGATCGATTTATCTCGATGGAATTGGTCATTAAAAAGTACCATTGAATGATTTGCAAAAAAAAACGAAACAAAATTCTGTTCACAACATTTTGTAATCAACGCTAGCTTCACCGCAAAACTAGCAAAATCCTCCATTCCACAAAGCCACAAAAGCGTTGCTGATTTTTTATGGCAACACTTGTAAATTGTGAATAATTATTATTTTCATTCTGTGCACGTGCTTTTTTCTCAAGCGACGAGAGAAATTTCTCTCTCGCTCGTAGAATGCGACAAGACTAGACACGTCACATACAATTTGCAGGTTGCTCTTTCGCTTCTCATTCGGTTCGGATTGCGACGCGCAATGCGATATCTCGTTGCTACACGAAATGAGCGAGACACCCGTGCTGTACATAAATGATACCAGTGTTGTTAGTCTCACTCATACTGTCGGTGCGTGCTTGCTGCTATTCAGAGGAATGCATGAAGAAGAAAAAGTATCTCGAAAGTGTGTGTGCAAAAGACTTGAAGAGCGTAGCATATGTTTCGTCCTCAAGCAGAAAGGAGGAGAATGGTTTTGCTTCTCGCTCGCTTTGCAATGCTGCTTGATACCAGTTGAATCTGTCTAGGTGTAGTAGTTTGGAGCTGCCAAATACATTGAAGAAACGCTAGAGCATTTATTGCGTTATGCCCAACTTGCAATCATTGTACTGATTCCGAATTACATCAACAATTGCGCTAAAAACGCACAATTTTGTATTGGTTTCGCACCATTTTTGCGTGTAGCATCATGAATACTGTTAATCTTCTTTGGGTCCCTGGACACTCGAACATTGCTGGCAATGAATGGGCAGACGAGCTTGCCCGAAGTGGAGCATCAAACGATTTTGTGGGTCCTGAGCCCGCGGTTCCTATTCCTGAGTCTTGGATAAAACAAAAGATCTGCTTTTGGGCTTTATCTGAGCATAAAAGGTTGTGGACAAATCTTGACACCTGTCGCCAAACAAAATTGTTTTTACCATGTTTATCTCTAAAAGTTAGTAACTATCTTTTGAACGTTCGAATACTTTTGGCTGCGACCTCTGTGAGGGCAATTATGGGTCTTCTTTTCATTTAGTATGTAGTTGTCTCAGACTTGCCCAACTGCGTTACCGGATTTTCGGTTGTCATCTCATAAATGGATCTGAATATTGATCTCTTCATTTGAAAAATATTCTTCAGTTCATTCTCAATTGCAGGAAATAACTCTAGTGTCTTCTAATTTTTTGCTGGGAATAGGACTAGGAAGACGAACTTTATGGTTTGTCACTGATAATTCCTAGGACACACATATCCCATGCTTTTCCTATGTTTCCAATCCTTTCTTTATCCTTTTCCTCTCCCACTCTTAATACTTCCTTCTTTTTCTATCTCTTTCTTCCCTTTTTGTCAGGTAAATGATGAGAAGGTTCCTACGGTTAGGCACAAATCCTCCACATGTGGGGGAACGTGCCGTTATAAGCCATGGCTATTTAGCCGACCTACCTGATACTTTCGAATCAACGTCAGTGATGCCCCGAAAGTTTTTTTTTTATTATTACTAACCGAAATTAATTAGATATCTCGATTTGCTTGTACACCGATATAGCGCTTTTGACAAGGTTTCATTTCATTGTCTCCCGATGATCATTTGCCCATAGAACAAGCAATAACCATATCGTGCGCGAATTCATATAGCAAAGATCGCACCATCTACTTCGATGGAACCTGATCAGTTACTTTCGGTTCCTTTCTACTAACACTGGCGTACCGTGGTGGGGGCGGAGGCGCGAGGTGTCACCCCCAGGAGATTGTTTGCATGCGTGTCACCTTCAGAAGGCTGACCAAATTTTTCGTCATGGGTGTTGCCCAGTCACGCCATTACTTCCTTTGATACTTGTGGATGATGCAGAGGATTTCTTTATCTGTAGTAGCCACAAGAGTAAAACTAACACTCCCGGCATCCCATCATTTATTGATCTGCGTTAGTTGTTGTCGGTTACATTATAGATCAGTGGGAAAAATAGCATCAATAGTTGAACACTTAAAATCGTTTGCTACTAGGCTTGCTTGAGTGCAATTTCAGCACCATTCTGTTTAATCGCGGGCAACACGCGGGCGATCGAATATGCTATATTATGATAGTTGAATCCTGCAGCTTGCCCGGTGGGTGGTGGGAGGTGGTGCTCGATTACTACTCTGTTGTTGTTGTTGTTTTTTGATACAGTACCATTAGCCGTTTAATAAAATCACCATGCATCTCCATTGAAGAGTCATTGCAATGAACAACGGAGACGCTTTGACATGTTTAATGGCATTTGAGATTCAAAAAATTCTAGCACCAAGATGACAAAAAATATGGGAAACACCCACCATCAAGTAATTTAGAAAAAATAGTTATTTATTTGTTACATCTATTATTATTGAACACGTTAATTCTGATCGCGCATTGAAAATCATTCACAGTAGAAATATTAGTCAAAATATGATTTTCATGTAAAATTTCCTGATAAAACCAAAAAAAAAAAAAAATCAAGCGATAGAGTTTCTTGGGTCTGGAACCCTCCTAAACAACAAAATACGGTTTAGATCATGATTTAGGCATAGTTAATTGTTTGAAATTGAAAGACCAAAAAATCGAAACATATAAAAATGGAGTTCTGGCTGTCTATCTGATCCATATAGACTTGGAAACTACTGAACCAATCAAAACGGAAATTTGTATGTAAGGGTTTATGGGACCGAGGAACCGAGGATGGCCTCCATACAAAATGAAACACAAATTTCTGCATGACTCATAAACTTATCAGGTAATGGAACTAAATTTGGCATGTGGAAGTTTTTGGGGGTAAGAAATGTCTATATGGTGGTTTGAGGACCTTTCCTACTTTGGAAAAGGGGACTTTAATTAATAGAATTAATCAGTGGAACCAAATTTTGGTATGTGAAGATATCTAAGGGCAAAAAAATGTTCATAGTGGTTCGACACCCCTCCCTTTTCTGGAAGGGATGGGTCCCATATGAATAAAACACAATTTTCATGAACTAATCAAGCAAATGGAACCAAATTTGGCATGAGAAGATTTTTGGAGACAAAAAATACTTTTATGATAGATCGAAACCTCTTCCTCTTCTGAAAGGGCGGGTAACCATACATATGAAACACAAATTTCTGCACAACTCGAGAACTAATTGAGCAAATGGAACCAAGTTTGACATGGTGTTTGGGGGTAAAAAATGTTTCTATGATGGTTTGACACCACTCCCAATTTTACACAATATGGCTATTTCCGTAATCGTGGTAGTACACAGAAACCAAAAATCGACCTAAGACATCATTTTGAATTCTAAGATGGTGACTTACAATTTCTGAATAACAGCCCAAAAAGACTACCTAAAATGGTTATTTTCGAAACCAGAATGATGCTCAGAGGCTAGTAATGAACTCCACGTGCTTTTTTGAAATCCAAAATAGCGACTTCCGGATTCTGGAAAACAGCCAAAAATGATTGAATACCAACCTATATGATTTTTTCCGGTGGTTCTCTTCTTAAAAAGAAGGGGTCCCATACAAATAAAACACAAGTTTAAGCACATCTCGACCAAGCAAATGGAACCAAATCTGGCATGTGGATGTTTTAGGGATAACAAATATATCCATAATGGTTTCTTTAACCATAATGACGCTCAGAGGCCAGAAATGGTCTCCAAATGCCATCTTGAAATCCAAGATGGCGACTTCCGGTTTATGAAGAAAGGCGGAAAATGACCAAATACCATCCAATATAGGTATTTATGGAATTGTTATGATGCACTGAAGCCACAAATCGACCTCAGACAACATTATGAAATGCAACTTCCGGTTTCTGGAAAACAGCCAAAAATGGCCGATTTTCATCCAATATGAGTATCCGCGCAACCAGAATGACGCACAGAAGCCAAAAATCGATTACAGACACTATTTTGAATTCATAGATGGCGACTTCCGGTGGCTGGCATACAGCCTAAATGACCCAAATAACACCCAGAATGACGCTCAGGGGCCAGCAATTGTCTCCAAATGCCATTTTAAAATCCAAAATGGCGACTTACGGTTTCTGAAAAATATCCTAAAGTGACCAAATACCACCCAAAATGCACCCAATATATTTCCGGAATACAGGTGATGTTCAAAAGCCAAAGGTCGAGGATGTTGTTATTCCGATAAAACCAATCATTTCAAACGATATAAACAGATCGCAAGGAATCAATGAATTTGAAATGTTTAAAATTATTAAATTAAATATATATCTATATATATATATATATATATATATATATATATATATATATATATATATATATATATATATATATATATATATATATATACATATATATATATATATATATATATATATATATATATATATATATATATATATATATATATATATATATATATATATATATATATATATATATATATATACATATATATATATATATATATATATATATATATATATATATATATATATATATATATATATATACATATATATATATATATATATATATATATATATATATATATATATATATATATACATATATGTATATATATATATATATATATATATATATATATATATATATATATATATATATATATATATATATATATATACATATATATATACATATATATATATATATATATATATATATATATATATATATATATATATATATATAAATATATTTAATTTAATAATTTTAAACATTTCAAATTCATTGATTCCTTGCGATCTGTTTATATCGTTTGAAATGATTGGTTTTATCGGAATGACAACATCCTCGACCTTTGGCTTTTGAACATCACCTGTATTTCGGAAATATATTGGGTGCATTTTGGGTGGTATTTGGTCACTTTAGGATATTTTTCAGAAACCGTAAGTCGCCATTTTGGATTTTAAAATGGCATTTGGAGACAATTTCTGTCCCCTGAGCGTCATTCTGGGTGTTATTTGGTCATTTTAGGCTGTATGCCAGCCACCGGAAGTCGCCATCTATGAATTCAAAATAGTGTCTGTAATCGATTTTTGGCTTCTGTGCGTCATTCTGGTTGCGCGGATACTCATATTGGATGAAAATCGGCCATTTTTGGCTGTTTTCCAGAAACCGGAAGTTGCATTTCATAATGTTGTCTGAGGTCGATTTGTGGCTTCAGTGCATCATAACAATTCCATAAATACCTATATTGGATGGTATTTGGTCATTTTCCGCCTTTCTTCATAAACCGGAAGTCGCCATCTTGGATTTCAAGATGGCATTTGGAGACCATTTCTGGCCTCTGAGCGTCATTATGGTTAAAGAAACACCCATAATGGGTGGTATTTGGTCATTTGCCGCTGTTTTTTAGAAACCGGAAGTTGCCATCTTGGATTTCAGTATGGTATTTGAAGATATGCCAGAAGAAGGATGGTTGTCGAAACATTATGTACATGTTTGTTACACCTAAAAACATTCACCTGCCAAATTTGGTTGTATTTGGTTGATTGGTTCTCGAGCTGTGCGAAATTTTTGTTTCATTTGTATGGGACCCCTCCCTTACAGAAGAGGGAGGGGTGTCAAACCATTATGGATATATTTGTTATCCCTAAAACATCCACATGCCAGATTTGGTTCCATTTGCTTGGTCGAGATGTGCTTAAACTTGTGTTTTATTTGTATGGGACCCCTTCTTTTTAAGAAGAGAACCACCGGAAAAAATCATATAGGTTGGTATTCAATCATTTTTGGCTGTTTTCCAGAATCCGGAAGTCGCTATTTTGGATTTCAAAAAAGCACGTGGAGTTCATTACTAGCCTCTGAGAATCATTCTGGTTTCGAAAATAACCATTTTAGGTAGTCTTTTTGGGCTGTTATTCAGAAATTGTAAGTCACCATCTTAGAATTCAAAATGATGTCTGAGGTCGATTTTTGGTTTCTGTGTACCACCACGATTACGGAAATAGCCATATTGTGTAAAATTGGGAGTGGTGTCAAACCATCATAGAAACATTTTTTACCCCCAAACACCATGTCAAACTTGGTTCCATTTGCTCAATTAGTTCTCGAGTTGTGCAGAAATTTGTGTTTCATATGTATGGTTACCCGCCCTTTCAGAAGAGGAAGAGGTTTCGATCTATCATAAAAGTATTTTTTGTCTCCAAAAATCTTCTCATGCCAAATTTGGTTTAATTTGCTTGATTAGTTCATGAAATTTGTGTTTTATTCATATGGGACCCATCCCTTCCAGAGAAGGGAGGGGTGTCGAACCACTATGAACATTTTTTTGCCCTTAGATATCTTCACATACCAAAATTTGGTTCCACTGATTAATTCTATTAATTAAAGTCCCCTTTTCCAAAGGAGGAAAGGTCCTCAAACCACCATATAGACATTTCTTACCCCCAAAAACTTCCACATGCCAAATTTAGTTCCATTACCTGATAAGTTTATGAGTCATGCAGAAATTTGTGTTTCATTTTGTATGGAGGCCATCCTCGGTTCCTCGGTCCCATAAACCCTTACATACAAATTTCCGTTTTGATTGGTTCAGTAGTTTCCAAGTCTATATGGATCAGATAGACAGCCAGAACTCCATTTTTATATGTTTCGATTTTTTGGTCTTTCAATTTCAAACAATTAACTATGCCTAAATCATGATCTAAACCGTATTTTGTTGTTTAGGAGGGTTCCAGACCCAAGAAACTCTATCGCTTGATTTTTTTTTTGGTTTTATCAGGAAATTTTACATGAAAATCATATTTTGACTAATATTTCTACTGTGAATGATTTTCAATGCGCGATCAGAATTAACGTGTTCAATAATAATACATGTAACAAATGAATAACTTTTTTTTCTAAATTACTTGATGGTGGGTGTTTCCCATATTTTTTGTCATCTTGGTGCTAGAATTTTTTGAATCTCAAATGCCATTAAACATGTCAAAGCGTCTCCGTTGTTCATTGCAATGACTCTTCAATGGAGATGCATGGTGATTTTATTAAACGGCTAATGGTACTGTATCAAAAAACAACAACAACAACAGAGTAGTAATCGAGCACCACCTCCCACCACCCACCGGGCAAGCTGCAGGATTCAACTATCATAATATAGCATATTCGATCGCCCGCGTGTTGCCCGCGATTAAACAGAATGGTGCTGAAATTGCACTCAAGCAAGCCTAGTAGCAAACGATTTTAAGTGTTCAACTATTGATGCTATTTTTCCCACTGATCAATAATGTAACCGACAACAACTAACGCAGATCAATAAATGATGGGATGCCGGGAGTGTTAGTTTTACTCTTGTGGCTACTACAGATAAAGAAATCCTCTGCATCATCCACAAGTATCAAAGGAAGTAATGGCGTGACTGGGCAACACCCATGACGAAAAATTTGGTCAGCCTTCTGAAGGTGACACGCATGCAAACAGTCTCCTGGGGGTGACACTTCGCGCCTCCGCCCCCACCACGGTACGCCAGTGTTAGTAAAAAGGAACCGAAAGTAACTGATCAGGTTCCATCGAAGTAGATGGTGCGATCTTTGCTATATGAATTCGCGCACGATATGGTTATTGCTTGTTCTATGGGCAAATGATCATCGGGAGACAATGAAATGAAACCTTGTCAAAAGCGCTATATCGGTGTACAAGCAAATCGAGATATCTAATTAATTTCGGTTAGTAATAATAAAAAAAAAACTTTCGGGGCATCACTGACGTTGATTCGAAAGTATCAGCTAAATAGCCATGGCTTATAACGGCACGTTCCCCCACATGTGGAGGATTTGTGCCTAACCGTAGGAACCTTCTCATCATTTACCTGACAAAAAGGGAAGAAAGAGATAGAAAAAGAAGGAAGTATTAAGAGTGGGAGAGGAAAAGGATAAAGAAAGGATTGGAAACATGGGAAAAGCATGGGATATGTGTGTCCTAGGAATTATCAGTGACAAACCATAAAGTTCGTCTTCCTAGTCCTATTCCCAGCAAAAAATTAGAAGACACTAGAGTTCTTTCCCGCAATTGAGAATGAACTGAAGAATATTTTTCAAATGAAGAGATCAATATTCAGATTCATTTATGGGATGACAACCGAAAATCCGGTAACGCAGTTGGGCAAGTCTGAGACAACTACATACTAAATGAAAAGAAGACCCATAATTGCCCTCACAGAGGTCGCAGCCAAAAGTATTCGAACGTTCAAAAGATAGTTACTAACTTTTAGAGATAAACATGGTAAAAACAATTTTGTTTGGCGACAGGTGTCAAGATTTGTCCACAACCTTCTATGCTCAGATAAAGCCCAAAAGCAGATCTTTTGTTTTATCCAAGACTCAGGAATAGGTACCGCGGGCTCAGGACCCACAAAATCGTTTGATGCTCCACTTCGGGCAAGCTCGTCTGCCCATTCATTGCCAGCAATGTTCGAGTGTCCAGGGACCCAAAGAAGATTAACAGTATTCATGATGCTAAGTTCAAGTACGACACGCAATGACTAGCTTTGACCTAGAATTGTGAGAACCAAGTGCTTCGAGAGCAGCTTGACTATCAGAACAAATATAGATTATTTGCCCAATTACCTTTTGTTGGAGGGCTGCCAGCACTCCACAAATAATGGCAAATATTTCAGCATGGAAGACTGTGCAGTAGATACCAGGGGGAATCTATCTGTCAAATATCGTGTAACCGTGACCAGCATATTTGGCAACAAGGCGTCCGGTTGTTTTGATTGTGTCGTTTTGATTGAAGTAAAATTTAGTAGAATTGTAACGTTCTTTTTTAACAAAACTCTAGAAATTGCGTAAATCTTTTATTAATACTGCGTTACGTAGCGAAATTTGGTGGCAGCAGCCTGCAATTAGCTGAAAATCATGAAGTTTCCTCGCCACACAGGAAATCTTTTAAACGTCATGGACCAACAAACTTCATGGACCAGAGTTTATCTGCGATAACGCACACATATATGAATTTTGACAGCAGTAAATCCCCCCTGGTAGATACCTTATGAAACAGATTGTTGCAATCTTAATTCACTCGAGTAAACTCCGGCTCCAGCTTTTCCTTCAAGCAGAGATCCATCCGTATAAATAACAATATGATCCGAAATTTCTCTTTCTATGCGGCCTGATATCCAATCATTACGCACAGGTAAAGAGGTACTGAAATCGCCATAAGGGAAACTCACAGGAAGAGTCATATCACTTGGAGCAACTATAAGTTTGTCCCACGAGAGCATGTGTGACCACACACGTGAATTGGAATTGTTATTATTGATATCATAGTGCCAAAATCCATTTGCTTGTAACCGGTATGCACAAGAGTAGGCTTCCTGTTTCAAGAAAATTTGCAACGGTTTTATACCAAGAAGAGCTTCTAAAGCAGCAGTGGGCGTTGTGGAGAATGCTCCAGACAATGACATTAGACACATCCGCTATAGATGATTTAACTTTGTCTGAATGCCACTCAGCTCTCCCTTTTGCCACCATACGAGACATCCGTGCGCTAGTATTGGTCTTATTATTGCAGTATAAACCCCTAAATGTATTTAGGTTCAAGGCCCCAGCTTTTACCAATTGTTCGTCTATGTACATTGTCCAAAGCCCATGCATGCCTTTTTGACTCTAAAATCGATGTGAGCAGACCAGTTGAGTTTAGAGTCTAGTATTACTCCAAGGTGTTTAACTTGATCTGTCACACAGACCTCAGAGTCAAAGAAACGAAGTGAACGCGCTTCGATGATTCTCCTTTTTTAGTGAACAATACAAGTGATGTTTTATTGGGATTTACAGAGAGCCCAATTTCACGACACCATTTTTCAGTTTCCTTTAGAGCCTGTTGCATCAGGTTAAAAATTGTGCTTATACACATTCCAGTAATCATAACAAGATAATCATCAGCGAAGCCATAAGAAGGAAATCCTGAGTAGTTTAGTTTTCGTAACAGACCGTCCGCTACGAGATTCCACAGCACAGGTGACAAAACGCCTCCCTGGGGACATCCTTTGATGCATTGTTTTCTTATGTACGTTCCCCTTAGCGATGAGTTCATATAACGATTTTTCAGCATCTCATGAATCCACGTCACGATAAATGAGGGTATTTCATGAAAGTGTGCCGCATCAACTATAGCATTGAATGGAACACTGTCAAAAGCTCCCTCAATATCTAAGAAAACTCCTAAACAGGATTGCTTCCGTGAAAAGGCCTTTTCTATATCATGGATAACACGGTGTAAGACTTTTCTCTTTGATACGTATGTTGCATTTCATGAAGAGGTCGTCTGGACAAAATTTCATCACGAATGTTATGATCGATTAGCATTGGCAGATACCGTATCGATACCTTCGATATCGATACCACGGGCCCTGAATAGACCTTTTTACGTACGAATGTATTAGTGCACCTAGTTGAGGAAAGTGTTTACAAATCGCCTTTTTGTTTGCTATGCTATGTTTTTGGCAGCTGGACAAATATTCAGTTGAATACTTATTATAAGTTCTAAACTCGTTTCTGAATGAATTTGTCATTCGTGATCATGAATCGGGGAAAGCTGCTTAACATTATCGACCAAAAATGGTAAAAAGTGATAAAAAGTCGGAGCAACGAGATGCGATGATTTACATTTTGGAGGAAACAAAAGCAACTTTACATGAGTTTACACGTTCATTAGTGTGCGTAGGTGAAAATCACTTATCTCTATATCGGATTTTTTTATCGATGCAACTGACGCTGATATTAAGCTGGATCGATACTTTCGCCCCGATATTTTTTCCATACTGGAGGGAAACTATAAAATCGGAGAATTTACGGATACGACCAATTGCCTGAATGTCTTAAACAAGCTGCGCGGAAATTTAACTCTTTTTGTAAAAGTCACCAACAGGTTGCATATACCCGCGCACTTCTAAGATGATTTTCATGCCTCTTGCGAGAAAAATTGTTCCGCAATTGACAATACTGTCTATGCAGAGCAAAACCGGAATCGCCGCGTCACTCACCTGACAAGCATTTTGTGGTGAATGGCTTAGTATTCCAATAATTATACAGCAGTCTTTTTATGCGGGGGTTTCGTCTCAAATTTTAATGAAAACGCGTAAAATATGACTGAATTGAGTTGAAAAGATTACTAAGAAAACCGTTCTAAAATCTTTTTGCTTATTCAAAAGAGAGTGATCAGTTTAAAGACAAAAATGCAACATTTTCACCAGAAATTGTGATTTGTTTGTAAAACGGATAACTCTAAACATAAAACGGAAGCCTTACTTAAATTAGGTTGATGTCCTGTACCGTTTTGAAGCACTGCAGAATGTTTCTTGTTCCCTATTTGAAAATTTCTTAACATTGTTAAACTGTATCTTCTTTCCTCAATAAGTCATCTCCTTAACACTGCAAGGCCATAAAACGCCAGAGCTTTTGTGCAGACGCGCTTATGCTATTGCACTGATTTGTATGTGACATATAATTCCCATTAGGTCTATTGACCGCAGGGATACCAAATGTGCAGATTTGTCTGCAAAACTCAGATTTTTGATTCGCAAATAATTGCAGTTTTTCCATAATTTCTGGGTTTTTTTCAGCGTTTCTTAATACTTGCGCAGACTTTTTCAAAATCTTTGCAGATTACTGCAGCCTTTGCCTACGCAAACGCATTTTTTTTTTCAAATCACGGCCAGATTTTTTTTCAAATTTCAAGCAGATTTTGTCAGTTTTTCGAGCAGTTGCAAACTTTCTTCAAAAACATCTGCCATCTCTGACTGACCGTAATGAATATAAAAAAAATTGCCGCTTCTCATAGACCTGTTTTAAGTAGCAGGTAGAATATCGATACATCTGAAATCGATGCTCCGCGTTTGATATCGACCTGGTATCGATGCGACCTGAAAAAAATATCGCTCTTTGAGTATCGATACTTTTGCAGATTTTGGCCAATGCTATGATCGATAATTCTCTCCAAACATTTGAGGAAGAACGAGCTCAAGCTGATTGGCCTGAAGCTTTTTGCTTCATCATATGAAGCACGTCCCCCCTTTGGAATAAATTTGACTTTTAGTTCTCTCCAGGATTTTGGAATGTATCCTGTAGCAAGGCTGCAAATAAAAATCTGCTTTAAAATATTTTTTGAATGTTGAAAGCCTCTCTGGAGCAAACATGGGTATATTCCATCAGCTCCAGGAGTCTTATATGGCAAAAAAATATCCAAAGCCCATTTTATTAACTCAATTGTTATCAGCCGACGAGCTATCACCCATATGTTCGAAGGAACAGAAAGAACTGTGTACAGAAAAAATTTCAACCATTGAACAGAAATTTTCTATTTTCCATTTCGGTTGTTGTTCGACTGTTGTCTAATCAAAGTTATTCAATAATTGTAAAATGCTGTTCAAATTTTCATAGAGTTCCTCAGTTTCCGAGAATCAAAAAAATACATACTGAAATCCAAGATGGCAACTTCCGGTTTCTAAAAAACAGCGGCAAATGACCAAATACCACCCATTATGGGTGTTTCTTTAACCATAATGACGCTCAGAGGCCAGAAATGGTCTCCAAATGCCATCTTGAAATCCAAGATGGCGACTTCCGGTTTATGAAGAAAGGCGGAAAATGACCAAATACCATCCAATATATGTATTTATGGAATTGTTATGATGCACTGAAGCCACAAATCGACCTCAGACAACATTATGAAATGCAACTTCCGGTTTCTGGAAAACAGCCAAAAATGGCCGATTTTCATCCAATATGAGTATCCGCGCAACCAGAATGACGCACAGAAGCCAAAAATCGATTATAGACACTATTTTGAATTCATAGATGGCGACTTCCGGTGGCTGGCATACAGCCTAAAATGACCAAATAACACCCAGAATGACGCTCAGGGGCCAGAAATTGTCTCCAAATGCCATTTTAAAATCCAAAATGGCGACTTACGGTTTCTGAAAAATATCCTAAAGTGACCAAATACCACCCAAAATGCACCCAATATATTTCCGGAATACAGGTGATGTTCAAAAGCCAAAGGTCGAGGATGTTGTCATTCCGATAAAACCAATCATTTCAAACGATATAAACAGATCGCAAGGAATCAATGAATTTGAAATGTTTAAAATTAATAAATTAAATATATATAGCACTCCAGCAAAGAGTTGGGGCATTCGCTATTGCGCAATCGTCACGCTTGACGTGAAGAATGCATTCAATAGCGCCAGTTGGGACTCCATAGCGCTCGCGCTTAGGAGCATCCACGTACCGGTGCCGTTGTACAAGATTTTGGAAAATTATTTCCAGAATCGGGTACTAGTTTACAACACGGAGGAGGGTCAAAAGTGCGTCCCAATCACCGCAGGGGTACCGCAAGGTTCCATCCTGGGCCCGGTGTTGTGGAATGTCATGTATGACGGGGTGTTGAAACTAAAGTTCCCTGTAGGGGTTGTGATCGTCGGTTTCGCAGACGACATCACGCTAGAGGTCTACGGCGAGTCGATCGAAGAGGTCGAGTTGACGGCCGCGCACTGCATACGCAAGGTCGAAGACTGGATGCACTCTAGGAAACTGGAGTTAGCGCACCATAAAACGGAGGTTACGGTTGTGAACAACCGCAAATTAGAGCAACAGGCGGTGGTCAGAGTCGGTGACTGCACCATTACCTCAAGGCGTTCCTTGAAGCTCTTGGGGGTTATGGTTGACGATAAGCTCACATTTAAGAGTCACGTCGACTATGCCTGTAAGAGGGCTTCAACGGCCGCTGCAGGACTATCTCAAATGATGTCCAATAGCTCAGCGGGATATGGCAGCAAGCGTAAACTTCTTGCCAGCGTGGTTTCGTCCATACTTAGGTATGGTGGGCCAGCGTGGTCCAAAGCGTTAGGTACCAACAGTCATCGTCGAAAACTGGAAAGTACCTACAGGCTCATGTGCCTGAGGGTTGTGAGCGCGTACCGCACAGTGTCATACGACGCAATCTGCGTCCTGTCCGGCATGATGCCTATCAGCATAGCCATTAAGGAGGACGTAGAATGCTTCGATCAACGTGACACAAGGGGTATACGAGGCACCAGAAGGTCATTCTCGATGATCAGATGGCAGCAGGAATGGTCCAATTCCGCAAAGGGTAGATGGACGCATCGACTTTTTCCGGACGTATCCGGATGGGTCGGGAGGCGCCATGGAGAAGTTAACTTCCACTTGACACAGATTCTGTCAGGTCATGGTTGCTTCAGGCAGTATCTACACAGATTCGGGCATGCGGGGTCCCCCATGTGTCCCGAATGCGCGGATGCGGAAGAAACTGCTGAGCATGTCTTCTTCGTGTGCCCTCGTTTTGTGCATGCGCGGAGCGACATGATGGTAGTGAGCGGGCCAGACACCACTCCGGACAACCTAGCTCGGAGGATGTGTAAAGACCCAAACATTTGGAGGGCGGTTTGTACAGCCGCCTCTCAAATAGTTTTAGAATTGCAAACAGGCGACAGGTTGACCACCGACACGCCAGTGTTAGCTAACGGCCAGTCTCCAGGTTAGTTAGCTAAGTTAGCAAAGAGATCTATAGAACCAAGAGGGTGCACAGAGCACAAAAGCCGCTCCCCGAAGCAATACCTAGCGGTGGTCCCGGGGAGTATTATGGGCTGGAGACTGGAGGGGTTTTAGTGGGTCCGGTCACTGATTCAAACCAACCCCACACTCCCTGAGGTTGGTCACCTCAGGGGTTTGGATGCGAATTTCCCCTCCACCTGAAACAAAAAAAAAAAAATATATATATATATATATATATATGTATATTTATATGTATATTTATATATATATATATATATATATATATATATATATATATATATATATATATATATATATATATATATATATATATATATATATATATATATATATATATATATATATATATATATATATATATATATATATATATATATATATATATATATATATATATATATATACATTCATGGAGAAAATAATAAATGCACTTGTAGTGTTGGATAATTTTTCGTATTTGCGCACTAGTTTTAATTGTTGTATGATGTTATGTTACGTCACTATGATCCGCAGACACTCTTTTTAAAAGAGGCACGGAGAAATGACTGGAGAAATTTCCTTGTCGGTGATTCCGAAACTTTTTTGCGTGAGTTAGTGTTTTTAAAGTGGCGACAAAATAAATACACTATTGAAATATATATACAAAACAATCCAAATTAGCTTTATTTCTCTACATATCATTACCAAAGTGACCTTTAACGTTTCAAAATTCACTTTCAAAATTTTGTGGCTTGTCCTTTGTTTTGTAAAGCCATATTCAATCTTCCGGGTATGTTTACCACCAGGTTTTCACGAGTAGAAGCTGAACTAGCCTTTCGCGCTGCCTGTCCGACGTTCCATAAGTCTGTTTTATTCTTTAGATGATGCTTTGCAACCTAGACTTTCCCAATCTTCCATAGAATTTCTAAAGGATTTAAATTGAAAGTCTACGCTGGTCAAACTAATAATTTTATATTTTCGTTTAAAAATCATCTTCGTGTTTTCAATGCTGTATGTTTAGGATCGTTACTCTCCAACAAAGAAGCATGTTTTCTTTGGCATACGGAAGCATTGCGCTACGTAAAATATCTACACAGTCGTTAGTATTCATAGTCTATGTTATAAAATCAATGGGTTCCATACCAGCATCAGAAAACAGTATTACACCGTTTTGTGGTCACTTCAAAATTTCACTACTTTCGTGGTTAATTGTGCGTTGAAGGCAGTATTCACCGGTCTTCTCACCAGCTGCTGACCGTTTGGAACAAAAAGGTTATATTTCGACTCATCCGACCAAAACACGATATGCCATTTAGTTGCACCCTAGTCTAAAAACTTTTTAGAAACTTCAGTACTTGCCCAAATGTGTCGCTTTTGAAGTAGAATGAAGTTTCCTGTGTAGGTGGTCGATTTTGCTTCCATATGCCGAAGAAAACATGCCACTTTGCTGGATCTTTATGCAGTATAACGATCCTAAACATACAGTATTGAAAACACGAAGATAATTTTCAAACAAAAATATGAAATTATTAGTTTGACCAGCGCAGACTCCTAATTTAAATCCTTTAGAAATTCTATGGAAGATTGGGAAAGTCTAGGTTGCAAAGCATCATCCAAAGAATAAAACTTATGGAACGTCGGACAGTCGCTAGTTCAGCTTCTACTCGTGAAAACCTGAGGGTAAACATTCCACGGAGATTGACTATGGTTTTACAAAACAAAAAACAGGCCACAAAATTTTGAAAGTGAGTTTTGTAACTTAAAAAATCACTTTGCTAACAATATGTAGAGAAATAAAGCTAATTTGGATTGTTTTGTATATATATTTCAATAGTGTATTTATTTTTGTCGCCACTTTAAAAATACTAACTCAAAAAAAATTCGGAATCACCGACAAAGAAATTTCTCCAGTTATTTCTCTGTTCTTCTTCCAAAAAGAGTGTCTGCAGATCTTAAAGACGTAACATAACATCATACTACAATTAAAATCACTGCGCAAATACGGAAAATCATCCAACACTGCAAGTGTATTTATTTTTTTCTCCATGACTGTATATATATATATATGTATATATATATATATATATATATATATATATATATATATATATATATATATATATATATATATATATATATATATATATATATATATATATATATATATATATATAAATATATATATATATATATATATATATATATATATATATATATATATATATATATATATATATAACTTAACTTGCTTTATGCTACGGATACGTTTTTAAAAAATTACTACACGACTTCACTGCTG